>NC_056570.1:21308050-21449357 GCF_013358625.1 Macadamia integrifolia
AAAAAAAAGTAATATATATATCACATCTTTATCCAGATAATTTCTCATTTTATAGATTTTCATGCATTTGGTTACACTTAATTGTTTTCCGAGTTTCTGTTGTGGATTTATTTGGATTTTATTTACCGTAATTCAATTGATGACGGTGTGCAGATCTACATTCTTCTCTACAAAGAATTTGCTCTTGCATTGAAAATCAACAGTGTCTATAGTAAACGAAGGCTTCTTAATATTCATGAGAATGTGAGGGTCCTCCGTTATCCAGACCATTTCTCAACTGGCGTTTATCTATGGTATGCAATTCAAATGTGACACTAGTTGAAATTTTTATCAAGATTTCAATTAGGAGTTTAATTGTATTTGGTTAATCGATGCTTTCTATTAATTTGGATTGTTGCAGATGCTGATGAACGTTTCTGGTTACGTATAGGTCCCACCATGAAAAAATTGTTATTGTTGACTACCGGATTTGCTTCATTGGGGGCCTAGATCTGTGCTTTGGCCGTTATGACACAATAGAACACAAAGTGGGTGATTACCCTTCTCAGATATGGCCTGGAAAGGACTATTACAACCCAAGGTAGATTTCTATATTCCCACAAAGAGTTGAGGCAACATTTCAGTAGGCAAAGGTCTGGCGAGGGAGAAAGAAATGTGCCTGTTTACTTTGGGACCTAGACAAATACACCTGTAGGTGTATCATCATTTAGTAAATGAACATAATTCTTGGAAATAACTGCAAGAAATTGCAATCCTACTAGATGTCTATGCAGTATTCATTTAGTAAATAAATTCAATTTATTTATTGTAAATGTTATTATGTTAGGGAATCTGAGCCAAATTCTTGGGAAGATACAATGAAAGATGAGCTAGATCGTTGCAAATATCCTCGCATGCCATGGCATGATGTCCACTGTGCTCTTTGGGGACCCCCTTGCCGTGATGTGGCAAGGCACTTTGTTCAGCGTTGGAATTATGCAAAGGTTGGCCATTTGTTCCTTATGTTGCAGTTTACTTGTCAAGAAATTTAATTTCCCTTTGGGATTATAATCATTACTGCATTCTTCCAGAGAAACAAAGCTCCGAATGAACAAGCAATTCCACTACTTATGCCTCAGCACCACATGGTTATTCCACATTACATGGGAAGAAGCAAACAAATAGAGACTGAAAGTATGAAAGTAGAGGACAAATCCAGAGGCATCAGAAGGCAAGATTCCTTCTCCTCCCGATCATCATTACAAGACATCCCATTGCTTTTGCCTCAAGAGGCAGATGCTGTCAATAAGTTAAATGGCTTAGACATGACACAGAGTCTCCTTGATCAGTCAAGCAGGGTCAGTCAAAGTCATTCATTCTCCTTATGGAAGTCCAAGGTCGAACCCTCAGTTCCAGACATGCAGATGAAAGGTTTTGTTGATGATATCGATTTCATGGATCTTCAGAGGAAAAAAACTGTGGATGTAGTTACACAATCTGATGTTCTTAAAATGGATAAAGAATGGTGGGAAACACAAGAACGCGGTGATCAGGTTGCTTCTGCTGATGAAGCTGGACAAGTTGGCCCCCGAATCCCATGCCATTGCCAGGTTTGCTACAGATCCGGAAATCCACTTTGAATATTTAAATTTGGGAAAAAGAATGCTGTCCTGCCTGCGCCCTCTACGCCAGTCACGGTTGGGTGCGAAAAGACCATGCTGCCCCCCCACCGTGCGCTGAAGATGCTTCCGCACGGCCTCCCATTGGCCTGGACACTGGCACAGTGGCCCCGCAAGCGGGCAGTGTTCTCTTGCCCTTTAAATTTTTGCTTGGCTGATAATTTTCATTTTCAATAATGTTTTTTGTGGGGATTAAACGCTGCCAGGCTGCATAGCATACACTAGGACTTCCATGTCTTTCTCTCTCTCTCTCTCTCTCTCTCTCTCTCTCTCTCTCCTATGAAATGACATATCTGCCCCCTATTGTGGGAGGAGAGAGACACAAGGAGTTGCTTGAGAAAATTATGCAGCTGAACAGGGAACTCAATCCCCATTTTTATGATGTTGGTTCCCTTTTAGGTTCTTATTTACCAGTGGTTTATATGAAATGATGAACTGACGAGGATTTAATTTTTCTTTATTTCAATTCAAGCTAAACTAATGTCCTCTGATGTACAGGTTATTAGAAGTGTTGGCCAATGGTCTGCTGGTACAAGTCAAACTGAATCAAGTATTCACAATGCTTATTGCTCTCTTATTGAGAAAGCCGAATACTTCATCTACATAGAGGTACAAATTCTTTCTTAAGTACAATATCTTCTTAAATCACTGGTAGAAAGTAGCTTTCTGACCTCCTTTCAACATTTTCCCGTACCAATTAATTGTCAATATAGAAGTTTTCAATTTATCCTTTGCATCATTGATAAGCTGTTATGTTCATTGGCCACTTGTCCCAGAATCAATTTTTTATATCAGGTCTCTCAGGGGATGCAATAATACGGAACCGAGTCTTGGAATCACTATACAAGCGTATAATGCGAGCACACAAAGAGCAGAAGTGTTTCAGGGTTATTATTGTCATACCACTTTTACCTGGTTTTGAGGTAATAATAATTGGTCACTCCCAATTGTAAATTCAAACACCTTTTTTTTTTTCTTAGTGGGTGGGCAATTTGGGGTGCTTAGTGGTGAAGGCGGGTTTGTTAGAGATGGAGCTGGGTTATATACTATGGTCTGGACTATCAAGACTCAGTTCTTTATTTCCTGTTGTGAATATCAAATTAAACAGGGTGGTCTGGATGATGGCGGTGCAGCGTCTGTGAGAGCAATATTGCATTGGCAATATCGAACAATTTGCAGGGGTCAAGATTCAATATTGCATAACCTTTATGATCTACTTGGTCCTAGAACGCATGATTACATACATTTCTACGGTCTAAGATCTTATGGCAGACTTTTTGATGGCGGACCTATTGCCACCAGTCAGGTAAGGTTCTTAGGTGGCTTGCATGAGATTTAGCTCCTTTTGTTTGCATCTTTGCATAGGACTCAGATAGCGACATGATGGCAAGATCTACAGTTTGAATGCATTAATACTTCTGTTGTTATATTTTTCTTGTTTCTGGCAGGTGTATGTGCATAGCAAGATTTTGATAATTGATGATCATCTAGCTTTGATTGGATCAGCTAATATAAATGATAGGAGTTTGCTTGGATCAAGAGACTCTGAGGTATAATGTTGTGTATTAACTTCAAGATTATTTTGGATTATGTTTGTCCATAATGTGATTTCAGTCAAAGTTCAATAATTTTGGTTACTCAGATTTAATTTCTTAGATAATTGACTTGATTAAAAATGGAAAATAAAGCTAAAAATCAATGAAGTTCTGTAAGTTGAAAATGTGAGCTTTGATCATCATGGGAACTACTATAGTAATTCCAGTGACTACCTACAAACAGAAGCAATTGGTCTTTGCAGCTAGCCTGAGTTCTTGATCAACCCAGAGATGGAGCTAACTTATTTATTGACTTTTAGCTGTCTAGTCCTTCGTCCTCTATTTTGTGATAAAATATGTCTGTCTTGTAGATTCCCACCTTATGGTAACACGAGATTACTTGCAAACTAGGGTGGCAACAGGTGGCCCAGCCTGGCCTGCTTATGTGGGAATGGGCCTGAGCTTCATATTTTAAGGCTGGTCGAAGCCCAATATCTGCTTTAAATGTATATTATACTGTTTATGTATTGATTGCGTATGAATTTACATGTATGTATATGTGTATTCCTACAATGTAGATGACTATGTAAAATATTTTTATCAACAGTTTAATTTAAGGTGTTATAGTGTGTAGAATATTATACTCTGTAAAGAAGTATTCGTGCTTTGAGTGAGATTTAAACCCTTACTATGAAATATTTTAAAGACTCTATATACCATATATAATATTAAGAAGACCTTGATAGGCCCAAAGCCTTGCCTCAACCAGCCCATATTCTAAGTTGACCCATATATCTTATTAACGAGAACTTGATAGGCCCAGAGCCTGGCCTCACCCGGCCCACATTCTAGGTGGACCTAGGCCTAGGCCTGGGCCTGGTCGAAGTCCCCGGCAAATTGTCACCCCTAGAATTGTCTATATCCTTGCTAGCTTCTTCCACCTCCCCCCAATATTCTGCTGGGCCATTGGAGCACTAGTAAGAATCTGAACTTGCGAGGCAGGGAGGCAGTCGACTGCGAGGCCATATTGCCTTAGGGATCAGTGCATCCATTCCAACTGGAAGCACTCCTAGAGACTAAAAAACTAGACTTCCACCTTCAAAAAAGATGTGGTGCAAACACCAACAGTGCTTGGTATGTTTCCCACTGGCTAGAGGTTAAGTTTCTAAGGTAACAGAAGGATCTGCTGCTTGAAGGTTTCATTGAATGCCCTTTATAATATTTCTTTCCTTGTTTTGTTCAACATACTTATCCCTGTCAACTCTCTGAATACCCCGTTATCATTTTATCACATGGATCTTGCTGTTTCAGATTGCTGTGCTGATCGAAGATAAAGAGTTTGTTGACTCATCTATGTCTGGGAAACCTTGGAAAGCCGGAAAGTTTGCTTTTAGTCTTCGCCTCTCATTATGGTCTGAACACCTCGGTCTTCGTGCAGGAGAGGTAAGTAAAAATGATCTAAAGCATTTTATTTAAGTTTAACCTTCGAAGAACCTTATTTATTGTGTGCTACTAGATATCATTTGTAGAGTATCTGCTCTCTCCTTGCCTGCCCATTGAAGTGAGTTCATTCATATTGCCCCAGTGGTCCTTGAGAATCCATTATTGGGTTCTCAAAGGATGAGGAAGTAGCACATTGACAAAATGACAGAATTTAGTGGATCCGCTGGTTAATAGTTAGCGCTCCTTATTCTTACCAATCAATAAATGACCCTGTCCTACTGGATAGCATTTGCAGAGTATTCTTGGCTTTCCACCTACCTTCCATTGATGCCAGTATAATTTCACCCTAAGGTGCTTGACAACCCATTATTAGGTTGTAGAAATATAGGGGAGAGATGCATGATAGAAGTAATACAGTTTCGGTGATCCACTGGGCTAATTATATGTTACATAATGTAAAATTTATCTTTTGTGCTCCTTATTTTTTCAGGTCAGTCGAATTAGTGACCCTGTGGTTGATGCAACGTACAAAGATATTTGGATGGCTACTGCAAAGGTGAGTCCAAATTTGGGTGTTGTATGACTGCTTAATATGTGATTGAAAACCCTGTTAAGTGTACATGTACTACAGGGGTATTTGTCTTTCCCCCTGCAGTTCAGAGCTAGACTTGGCTCTAGGGTTTTTTTATTATGTCAACCATGTACCGGCCTCCGCTAGTAAAGCTGTTAAATCAGAGCTGTAACCAATACTTGCCTTCTCCTTGATAGCTGGTTTGAGCATTCTAAGTTTCTGTTTTGTGGTGTACAACAACCCATGCTGTCCATTCCACTTTGTGAAACCCTAGTTGATAGAAGAAGAAAAACTAGGGTTTCGTACACTGATAAAGACTGAAGTTTTGTATGATGAATCATACATGAATTGATTTATCCCTCTGCTGCTAATTTCTGCTGTTGTGGAAAACGAATCTGCTGCTACGGCCAAATCACTCGACCTTGTTCTACTTGCTGATGGTATTTTCTGGTGATGTATACCCTGCTGATTGACTTTGATTGATCGAAGAAGAAGAAGATGTACTCCTGAGTGCTGATATACCTGGATTGATATTCTCTGAAACCCTAATCGAAGTAGGGTTTGCTGACTGAAGATATGTCGATGGTGTGTTCTGTTGCCATTGGTTTTCTGGTATGTTGCCGGAAGATATGTCAATGGCATTTGTTTTCCACCTCATGGTTTCTCGGTTGCGAGCCTATTTGGTTCTCAAGAGTTTAGCAGCCTCCCAAGTTGTGCCTTGATGCCTCCGATTATTTTACTTTTCTGCTGATTTTCCGCTCTCGTTTTGGGCCTACGATTTCTGCTGTATCGTTTTTTCTACTAGTTGCGATTTTCTGGGTTGATTCCAGCAACTCGTATCAATTTTTACTATGGGGCTATCATTGAAGTTGGTTACTAGTTTGGGGCTATTGTTGAAGAGCAAGCACTGTTGGTGCTACTGCTGTCCAATCTCTTTACTCTGGTTGTGTGGTTATCTCCCCACTCTTTCTGCTGGTTGCCTTCCGCCTCTGTGCTCTCTTTCCGCGGGTTGTGTGGTTTCATGAGGAAGAACTCTTCTCCCCTTTTCTCGTAAGAAGGGTGTGCGTGGTTTCTTCTTCCTTTATTCTTTGCTTTATTTCACTCCACTTTCCCAACAACTTAATGCTGCTACTTGGTTCACAGTGACCTATACTGCACTTTTACCTGGTTCACAGCTGCCAATGCTGTAATTTTATCTGTGACCTCTATTTGGGGCTCATAAGTGCATCAATATTTGCACTTCTATATGTCTTCTTTGTGAAGATTACTGCTTGTGTTCTATGAAAAGGGCTTATAATGTTGCGGCTGCTATGATATTTTGGATTGTGGTTGGTGTTTTCTACCACTTATTTTGTTCGTTGCTGGCTGGATTTATTTGACATGAAAATTTTATCTATTTTTTCTGTTGATGATTGGTGTGCTTGAGTTGATATTGCTACTAGAATGGAGTTCTCTCTATGCTCACTGGTGTTTATCGACTGCTCTTTATGTTCCAGACTGATGCTGTTTTCAATATCTATTCTTGTTGTTCCAAGCTGGCGCCTTTGATATGTATAA
Organism: Macadamia integrifolia; assembly: GCF_013358625.1. Lineage (NCBI taxonomy): Eukaryota > Viridiplantae > Streptophyta > Magnoliopsida > Proteales > Proteaceae > Macadamia > Macadamia integrifolia. Next base: position 21,314,815 of record NC_056570.1, read on the forward strand.
GTTATCCCTTTTGTAATTAGACGTTGACTGTTAGTAGGATTCCTAATAACCACATCCTACTAACAGTCTAATTGCTAAGTCATAAATGAACTGTGGGGTACTATGATAAACTAAGTTGAATCTATCGTGGTTCAACAATTCTCTTCTTTCCTCCTCCCTGTTCTCTCCTCTGTTCTAGATGTAGGCCCTGGTTTCATTATGAACCCATCTTTTGTATTTCTGGGATTTAGCAAAATAAATCAATTTGAAACTTGAATATTTTGGGGGAGTTAGATTTCTTGTTAAGATAGATTGATGCTGGTATTTTTTCTTTCTTGAAAAAAGATGGCCTAAATTCCATCATAGATGAGACTTTGATGTTGTATTGATGAATGAGCGTATACAGTGGCCAAGAATTATTTTTAGCTTCTGCTTGGAGATTGATTATTGGACTTTCCGCAAAAACGTTTTTGTATTGAACCTTGGAGAAATATTATCCTTCACCAGAGGCATACTTGTAGAGGCTATATATCATATACTTGGTCAATCTGGATTTTCTGGGTCAAGACTATATAGGGTGCAAGGTTGGTGTCATTTTATATGGCCAAAACAATTAATATGGTTGGGGTTAAAATATTAGCCATCAGCCTCTCAGGACTGGTCACGGTAAATAACAATGATTGGTGCTGTTGTAGCAACCTGATTTTCTGGTTCTCGTGGCCATCAGGGATGCAAGTTCTGGTACTCTTGTCCTTCATGCATGAAGAAGGTTTTTTTTTTTTTTTTGGCTTTAAATTATACTTTTGTTTTTTCACTGCTCCATATACATCCACCCCCTCATGGGCATTGAGGCAGGACAAACTCTTCTTCTATCTGTTTTTTTTTTTTTTTTTTTTCAATTCAATTATAATTTATTTCCTGCATGGCTGCAGACTTAGATCCTTGGATCATATTTTCCATGACCAGCATTTTACTTGTCAATTGTAAATGTGATTTTTCATGTTCTTTTTATTTTATTTTCTTAGTCCTATATCATTTATCGGAGCACATTTCCTTCCCAAATGCCAAATGACAATGAAAATTTTTCTTTTTGGCAGACAAATACCATGATCTACCAAGATGTTTTCGCATGCATCCCTAATGATCTTATCCACTCCAGGTGTGTCTCATTGCCAACATGCTCTCCTTTTTTATGTTTTCAAATGGCTTAATTCCCTTGCTTTTGTTAATGTAATACTTCATGTGCAGAGTTGCTATCAGGCAAAGCATGGCCTACTGGAAGGAAAGGTTAGCGAATACTACAATTGATTTAGGTATAGCTCCTGAGAAGCTAGAATCCTATCAGAACGGAGATATTAAGGCCACAGATCCCATGCAGAGATTAGAATCGGTAAGGGGGCACCTTGTTTCTTTACCCTTAGATTTCATGTGTCAAGAAGATTTGAGACCAGTTTTCAAAGAGAGTGAGTACTATGCATCCCCTCAAGTCTTCCATTAAGCTTTGGTTTTCTTGAGGGACTTTAGAATAATGTTATTATGTCTGTAGAACATCCAGTCTCCAATCCACTCATGAAAATTGGCCATCAGTGTAATTGTGTATTTATTTTATAGAAAATCGAAAGAACAGAAAGAAAGGTCATGAAATCATGATAGATGTAATTTGCCATAGTTGCAAAAATGGGACTCGATTCTTCCACCTCTACATAATAGGGGATGGCACGCATGTCTTATTGTTCAAGTTTTGGTCCAAAACTATGTATTGTAAGTGCCTTGAAATTGTTTCCAGAGAGTTGAAAAAGAAATCCAAAAATTCCATAACGGTGAATGACATTCTTGTAATTTTATGAGTTTTTTTAAACTCACATTTAAAATAATGGGAGTGGGTTCTCTCAGCAGGCAGCATAGAGAAATGCACCAATGATATGGTTAGAATGGTTTGGTACAGAGAGAGAGAGAAGGGTGCTAGCATACCCTCCCATGGCAGCTCTGATAACCCCCTTTTATTTATATATATATATCTACTATTTGTGCTTGTTTTAACCAGAATTCATACATGTGAGGTGAGGGTGGGGTCATTTACACATGGACCAACTTTGGCCCAACCAAGTTTGCCATGTGGCAATGGACAGCATAGGAAAGCATTCATATGCGCAACACTTCTACCATGTGGATCAATAATTTGGCATATTTGATTGCTTGAAATATGAAAATATTCCACATATCAAATTTGATGGTTTATCTACACAATATGCCTCACCTTGTATGTCGCTTTTCCTCTCATTTTTCAACTATGTTTGTTCTTAAAATAATCCCAAGCATGTGACTTTTTTCAATCTAATTTAAAGCATTGGATTGACATGTCAAAAAGTAAGAGGAGTTTGAAAATTAAGTCATGACTCATCACCAGATGTTGATATGGAAAATAAATTCACATTGATGGCATTCCGTGTTACATGACTAAAATTAAGTGTGGGAACTAGAAAGTCAATTAATTATTCTGAAATGGGCTTCGTTATAACGAAGCCCTCCCTCATGCCATAGGAATTTTAAACTTGGAATCAGAGATAGAATCAATCTTCAGATCAAAAGTGATCAGAATCGGTCCAAAAAATCTTCAGATTTGCCACTCTGGATTCGAAACAGCTGCAATCGAAATTAGTCTATCTATTTTATGTTTTGATAATACGAAATCAGTCCATCCAAATCAGTCAATTCGATCAATCCGATTCCAGAAGGCTCTATTCTTTTTCCTGTACAATGTATGCTTCAATGGAAAAATCAAGATCCATCATAGATTGGTCTACCAGAGTTTAAGAATGTTTGTTCATGAAAAGAGAAGCAGAGTTAGTAAAACACAATGCCCAAACACAGCGAAACAAATTTTGTTTATTTTGGTACCCAAAAAAAAAGGTGGATAACGTGCAAAGTTGCCATTCCATGAGGGGTTTAAATCCTCGATGAGCGATAATCGGTAGTGAATCTAACGGCGAGAGGGTCTTGGCATGCATCCCAGTCTTTCAATGCTCATTGCCCTTCACTGGCTTCCTGTAGAGGATTTTTACACAGCATTTAGTGCTTCCATTCAGAGTTGGGGCCTCCCTCTTAACATAACATTTTAAAGGGAAAAATGATGGGCACACCACTGGGCTGCCAGCTGTGTGTCTGAATCTCTCCCCATCTACTAGAAAAGACCCTCCTACACCTCGTCCTGCGTTGCCAATTGGTGCATGCCCTTAACTTGCACCAAGCGGGTGGCATGTCCAACCTTTGTAGATCATTGTTTATATGGATGATTGTACCATCAATCGTTGAATAAGGTTGTAGAAACGCAATCCTAAAAGCGATGCAAAAGGTAATGGAAAAATAAGAATAAACAATGTACACAAGTTTAGAAGGTTCGGCAAGAAAAATAAGAATAAATAATGTACACAAGTTTAGGAGGTTCGGCAAGATTGCATATGTCCTCGGTGAGATGAGATTCTACATCACTATTAATGGAGAATAGGGTTACAATGCTCGTCCTCACTCCTCTCAGTATTACTTGCATTACAGAAAAAGAAAACCTCGCTACATATATAGTGAAAAAACTCTAATCCATAAAGTACCAAATTACCCCCAAATAAAAAATTCGAGTGGGGCTGTGCCTCTTCACCTCTGCTATGCAACCCCTATGACTCGCTTAATGGCTGTTATGTCGAGGCACCTACATCAATACTCACTGGATTAAACTGCAATAGAATACAAGATATCGTACACCAACAAAGGTGAGGGGATGAGTTATTATATTTCCACCTTCATCCACATCCATTGGTTGAAAAACCCGTACATAAAAACTAGGAATATATCAGAATTTGGATTGAAGGTCCCATTTGCCAACATTCTCATACAATAGTTAGCTGCCCTTCCTCCTCCTCAGCCACACCACAACCGTCACCCAGCCATTACCTCTGCTGTAATATCCCTCCTCATCTTCCCCCCGAAATCCTCCACACCTTAACCTATAAAGCCATCCTTACCTACAGTAAGCTCACAGCCATCCAGCTCCTCAGAATAGCCCTTCGACAAGAAGGTCTCTTTCTTGCTGGTTCTTCCTGCCACCCAGACTTCCCTTACCTCACAGTTTTCACCTTCAATACCTTCCATGACCTACAGGAATTACCCCTGATATTCAATTAGTTCCGATGCTCTGAGTTCGTCAAAGGCCGTGTGCGGGGCACTGTAGCAGGTGCGTGAGTATAGTCCCACATCGGGGAGACTAAGTCACCACCGCGATCATATAAGTCCCGGGGCGCCTGTGACTTGCAACCATGGTTTTGAGTACACGAGAAGGGCTAAACCCCGGGCTTGTCACTGTTCGTCAAATCTGGTATCAGAGCCGGGCGGTGTGTGAATGTTAGTTCCGATGCTCTGAGTTCGTCAAAGGCCGTGTGCGGGGCGCTGTTGCAGGTAACTGTAGCAGTTGCACGAAGGGATTCACCGAAGGCCGTGTGCGGGGCACTGTAGCAGGTGCGTGAGTATAGTCCCACATCGGGGAGACTAAGTCACCACCGCGATCATATAAGTCCCGGGGCGCCTGTGACTTGCAACCATGGTTTTGAGTACACGAGAAGGGCTAAACCCCGGGCTTGTCACTGTTCGTCAAATCTATAAGTGTGTATTGAGTGTGTATTGAGTATTGTAAGAGTATGTAGACGAGTGTATTGAGCATGTACGTATGCCGACACTACGACATACGGTCCCACAAGCATGTGAAGTCCATGTGAAGGACACATGGCTTGGGTCCCACATGTCTCCTGTCTCATGTTCATGTACTCCCCTGGCTATTTAAGGCCACGATGTTAATACATTTGGAGGGCAGAGCCCCGTTTGACGAATACCATTGAGATAAGAATGGTATCAGAGCCATTTCCCTCCCCTTTCTCCGGCTAAGGTCCGTCTCCGGCGGCTGACCCTGCTTGGCTCGAACCTCTCTTAGTCCAACCGATGTTCTAGGCCACGCCCTATTGCAGGTTACTCCGTAGTTTTGGTTCTCTGGTGACAGAGAAAGAACCTTTGAGCGATGGGTTCTCAGGCCAAGGAGTGGCTGTTTTATACCCTGTAACGGCTCAGGTTGATCTGTCTCTGAGACCTTGAACTCCGGGGGTCCTGATCGGCCTCGACTAGGCATCTGTTGATCTAATTGAGTTTCACCAACGGGATATGCTGCTCGGATTTGGATTACTGCCTTCCTTACGGTATGTCTCTTCCCCGACGTTCTACTTCTTCTCGTAGTTCTTCCTCGTCTTCTTCTACCTCCCCTTCTTCTTCTCGGTCCTCATCTTTTTCATCCATCGACTCGCTGTATGAATTTGATTATCTCCCTGAAGATCAACTTATACCGTCAACCCCTTCTCCTCTTCTAAACCCCTATACTGTCTTCCCAAAGAAGACTTCTTCTTCTGCTACCTGGAAAACCCTCTTGGCCCCTAGGAAGAAAACCCCTCCGGTTAAGGAACTTGTTCAGGCTTCCCGATGTGAGTTATATCACATCCCTGCCACTGATAAGGAACAGTTGTTCACCTTGGAGATCCCAACCTCTCTCATCCCTGATTGGCAAAACCAGGGTTATACCCATCTCCACTTAGGCGCAATTAAGTTTGCCCTTACTTTCCATGGCAGGAAAGGCCTTCCCGTGGTCTCCCGTATTGCTCTACTTGACAGTCGTTTTCTCCGGTATGAACACGCTGTCTGTTCTACTATCCAGACCACTTTGAACGCAGGAACCGTCTTCCTTACCCTGTACCCTAACTTTAATGTTCCCCTAGCAGATCCTCTTCTCCCTACCGCGTTAAAATTCCAGATCCAAATCTCTGGTTCTCCCCTTGCTCCTACAGCTTTAGCAGGTACTCTCCACTATCAAATGGCTTATCGGTTACAAAACCATGCCTTTGATTTGTCCACAGGACATTCTGAGGATGCTTTGTTCCTCAGGGTGGATTCTGACCATGTTCCTAGCCTTACCCATGTCCCACGACAAATTTCTCGAGATGAACTTCTTCGTCTCATTCCCTCTTCTTGGGTTACGGCTTATGAACAGCAGATGGCTTCCCAGCAGCCTGCTCCAGTGGAACCCCTCCAGTCTACAGACCCACAGTATATCCGTCACCCTTCTGGTGAAATTGAAATTAGGTTTCCTCCTCCACAACCATTGCCATCCCCTTTTCCAACCCAGTTTCAGGGTATGATCCAACAAGATAAGATTCCCATCAAATCTTTTGATGCTCAAGGCAACCCTGTTTACTATTTCTCCGATCCGGTCTCAGGTCATAAATACTTTGACCTCTGCGACTGTGATGATTGTCTCCAGGACTCTGATGATGAAAAGTTCTATCGCCCTAAAAGAAAGTCCTCCCAGACTATTCTCCGGGAACGATATGAGTCAGGAGATACCACAGTTGGCCCCTTAAGTACAGAAGCCCGGTATCCTTTTATGGTCAAATACGGAAACCCTCGTCCGGAACCCCCTTATGTTCCACCTCCGGTCTGTAAACCTCCTTCACCACCCAATCCACCGTCTCCTACGGTCCCCCCTTGTTGCATGTATGCTCCAGGATCTTCTTCTTCTTCTTCTCCTGTGAAGAATTTTCCTGGTCCTATAGATTATGGTCCCGATTCTCATGGTATCCGTCATGTTTGGAAAGTCAAACCACCAATTCTCCCTTCTGGACAACCCAAAGAGATCTCCCCAGCTGAAGCAGCTCTTAATTGGCAAAATGAAAATGCCATAGTCCAAAACCAGTACTTGGAACGTATTCTTGCTACTACCCAGCACACTCATAGTACTGTTGGCCGGCATACTCAGTTGATTCAATCTCTGAAAACTGAGATGGATCAAGTCCATATGGAACTCGCTGGTATTGCTTCCTCGACTGCTGATACAGCTCAGGCCTTTGCTCTTATCGGTCAAAAAGAAAAACATCTGAGGTTTCTTGAAGCACAGCTTCATAGTCTTCAACAGGCTCCACCTCAGGCAGCAACATCCAGTCGACAACAGCCTCTTCCATTGACAGTTCCCAGTATGACTCCTCAGGATCCTTTTGCCATGTACACTATCCCGGCTCCTCCGGTGACTTCTCAGAGATCTTTTCCCCTTGAAGAATTAAAGGCCCTACAACGTCAGCAAAGAAATCTGAACCCCAGGCAACAGCAACAGAAACAGAAAAACCCAACCTTGGAAAAACCCTCTCCTCCACAGTTCCAGCCTTATCCTATGGCTGTTTCTTATCCTGCACCCACACCACCTATCCCAAGCTATCCATCACCTTTACCTTCACCTTCACCCTCTCCACCTCGAACCAAACCTAAATATCCTCCTATAGGTGCCATAACCCCTTCTGGTGATGATCTCCTCACAGATCTCCTCACCACTCTAGCCCTCCAAGACCCAACCCCTGTCCCTTCTTTCATGAATACAGGACAGGAACCACCTGCTCCATATCCTGCACCTCCTACTGTTGATGAGATGGATGGTGATCAGGATGACCCTATGGTCCATAATCCTGAACCCGTACCACCGCCACAGCCCCCTCCAACATATGCTCCGTTTTCAAACCAAGACCCTAAACAGTTCTTTACCTTGGATGATGTCCCTGTTTCTAAGTGGGCATCTAAGTTTGCTGATTTCCATGCCTGGATTAATGCTGAGCTTCTACAAGAAGGTGCTACCTCAGTCAGTGTTCTAACTAAGTTTGTTGCACGACTGCAAGGAAAACTCAGGGAATGGTACTTAGCCCTTGGTGGCTACAGGCAATTACAACTCGTTCAACTCCCTGAAGGCCAGTTCATTACAGTCTTATATCAAGAATTCCTTGGTCCTGTCTCGAATGATATCACAAAGGCACGTGAAGAGTTTTTACAGCTCAAGTGTTGTTCTCTGGCTCGTCCAGATCTTGACAAACACTATATTCGTATGACAGACCGATTCCATAAGATTGGTGGCCTTGATGATGAGAACCTCAAGCAGATCTTCCTCAACTCACTTCCAGATCCCCTTGGTGCTGATACTTTACAGTTCCTTCGGAACCAGAACATTGCTCTCGCCTCTTGCAGCATCGGCTCCTTATACAGCTTTGCTCTCACAGCTCTTGACAAACTCTGTAATGTCAAGAAAATCTGGAAAGAATTACAGTCCAAATCTGATAAAGTGTCTTCTGCCTGTGACACGTCCTGGATGAAGATCAAATGTAAAGGTTCGAATCACAACTGTGATTGTCCTACAAAGAAGCATTTCCATCACAAACAGTTCTTTCGTTCCTCCAGAAAGCACAAGAAAAGGTTTCCGTTTAAGCCCTCCCGGTATAAACGGTTTAAACCACAGTGGAAATTCCTTCGGAAAAAACAGTTTCGAGGGAAAACCAAGAATACTTCTTGCTTCATCTGTGGCAAAGATGGCCACTTTGCAAAAAACTGTCCTAATAGAAGTAAGAAAGACAAGGTGCTTCATATGCTTGCCTCCCTCCATCATGATGATCTACAAGATGCTGATCTTGAATCTCTGTATTCCTTAGATGCAGAGCCTACGGATCTCTCCCTCTTTGCTATTGACTACCCAGATGAGGTTGATCCCCAACACCTCACAGACTCAGACCCAGAGTCTTCCTTCTCCGAGTCCGAGGATTCAGATCCCCTCTACCAGGTTATCCCTTTCCTTTCCCAGAACAAAGAACCAACACTTCGTCCCTGTCAGTCTATTACCTTACCTCATGCTGCAGTAACCCTCCTTCCTGAACCATATGCTAAACCTGTACAGCTAATAGCCTTTTTAGATACAGGTGCTGCAACAACCATTTTGTCCCCAAAAGTCCTTCCTAACCATTTCTGGAAACCTCAAGTCCCTGCCTTGCCATTTTTAGCAGCTAATGGTGAAACCTTCTATATCACCCTAGTGACTAAAAACCCCATTAAAGTTCAACTCCTTCCAACCCTTTCCTTCTCCCATGTTATGTTAGGATCCCATTGTCCCGGTAAAGACCTTATCATAGGTTTTGATGTCCTGAGTCATCTCCCTCTTAAATGGACTCCCCAAGGTCTTGTGTACAAACAACAACTTCTTCCCTGGTCCCCTTTTTCTAACATATTTTTTGCAGAAACAGGTCCCATTCTGTTTGATGATTTTAAAGGAAAACTTCTGCAAACCTCTTGTGCAGATTCTCATACAGATTTCCTGACAAAGTGCAAACATCCTCTCTGGCAGAATTCAAAGTTCTTCATCTCCTTACCCTTTAAGAAGAATGAAGATGTTAATCCAACAAAAGCCAGTCACCCTGGAATGCCCCCTGAACATTTGACACTTGCAGTTCAGGAGCTTAGTCAATTACAAGCCCAAGGATTACTTGAATCTACGGTGTCTCCCTGGGCATGTCAGGCGTTCTATGTGAACAAAAGAACAGAACAGCTCCGTGGAAAAATGAGAATGGTTATTAATTATCGGCCTCTGAACTTCTTCCTGGCTGATGATAAGTTCCCATTACCAACCCGACCTGCTCTGTTACTTCAGTTAGCCTCAGCAACTGTCTTCTCCAAGTTTGACCTAAAAGCAGGTTTTTGGCAACTTGGTATTACTCCTGAAGATCGACCAAAGACAGCCTTTTGCGTCCCTGGTCATCATTTACAGTGGACAGTTATGCCATTCGGTTTGAAGACGGCCCCATCAATATTCCAGCGTGCCATGATGAAAATCTTTGCTCCTATTCAAGCACAGGCCCTCATTTATATTGATGATATTCTTCTGTTTTCATCCACACAGGATGAACATCTACGCCTTCTTCAGCAATTCCATCAGATTGTTCAAGACTATGGAATCATGCTCTCTCCAAAGAAAATGCAGATTGGTGTCTCCACCATTGATTTTCTTGGCGTCACTATTACCAAAGGAACATATGAGCTTCAACCGCATATTGCTACCTCTCTACAGCAATTTCCTGATGGACCATTAACAAAACATCAGGTCCAGCACTTCCTTGGTATAGTCAACTACATGACTGAGTTTCTTCCTCAACAGATCCGACACACATCTGTTCTTCATCAACTATTGAGAAAGAATGCTCCTCCCTGGACGTCTGAACACTCTACAGCAATTCATGCTCTGAAGCAGTTAACTACAAGACTCCCCTGTTTACAGATTCCTTCTGATGGGCGTAGGATTCTCCAAACAGATGCTAGTGATACTCACTGGGGTGCAGTCCTTCTTGAAGAAAATCCTGATTCTACAAGAACAGTCTGCGGTTACAAGAGTGGCTCCTTTAAAACCTCTGAAGCCCATTATCACTCTACTTTTAAGGAAATTCTTGCAGTTCGACGCGGCATTGAAAAATTCCAGTTTCACCTTATAGGACACAGGTTCCTCATTGAACTGGACATGTCTAGTTTCCCTCGAATGCTTGAGTTCCGACAGAAACAACTTCCTAATGATCAACTACTCCGGTGGGCTCAATGGTTCTCAAAGTGGTCCTTTGATATCAAGCACATCAAAGGAAAAGACAATGTCTTAGCAGACTTCCTATCCCGACCATCCTCTACCTTTTTGGTCATCCCACTCCTATACCCTTTAACCCCAGGAGCTTCATCTTCCTCCTCCTCAGCCACACCACAACCGTCACCCAGCCATTACCTCTGCTGTAATATCCCTCCTCATCTTCCCCCCGAAATCCTCCACACCTTAACCTATAAAGCCATCCTTACCTACAGTAAGCTCACAGCCATCCAGCTCCTCAGAATAGCCCTTCGACAAGAAGGTCTCTTTCTTGCTGGTTCTTCCTGCCACCCAGACTTCCCTTACCTCACAGTTTTCACCTTCAATACCTTCCATGACCTACAGGAATTACCCCTGATATATAAATGCATCCTCTGGCATTTATGTACAGCCTACTCCATCGCCATCAGTTTTCCCCTTCAAGCCATTCATGGCATGTGTTCCCGATGGTGTGACCCTATACATCCTTACCAGCCAAACCGCCCTATCCTCCAGTTTCTACAGCTCTTTGCTCCCATGGAAACTTGGTTGGATCTCTTCACCTCTCTTCTCCCACCAGAAGATTCCCCTGATATCCCTATGCACCATACCATTATCCTTTTCCATAGACCTCCAGCAGTACTCCAAATCACTGACCCTCCCCATACTATAATCCCCTGCCATTTCATTTCTTACACAACAGACTTCCATGTGTATGGAACAAAACCCTATACTCTGTTCATTAATCGCCGCCAGCATAGATCAGAGTGGCGACAGTTTCTTCATACCATGTGCCAAGTCAATAATACTCAGCCCCATCAAGTTCCAGCCCCACTTCTCCAGACTGTTGACTCTGCTTGGGAACTCCATCAGAACGGTCGTCTTCCTTGTCCTCGTCTGATCCCTCTTATGGACGCGTATGACGACTGGCTCATCGATACGGCTGCCTTCTACGCCTACAGCAGTTCTTCCGATCCCGATACTGATTGAGTACTTGTTTGTGTTTGTATTGCGTATTAAGTGTGTTGAGTATTGTACGAGTATGTATATGTAATAAGTGTGTATTGAGTGTGTATTGAGTATTGTAAGAGTATGTAGACGAGTGTATTGAGCATGTACGTATGCCGACACTACGACATACGGTCCCACAAGCATGTGAAGTCCATGTGAAGGACACATGGCTTGGGTCCCACATGTCTCCTGTCTCATGTTCATGTACTCCCCTGGCTATTTAAGGCCACGATGTTAATACATTTGGAGGGCAGAGCCCCGTTTGACGAATACCATTGAGGAACCGTTCCACTGATACAAGATCGGGCAAGTATCGATATTGTTACAGATTTGCTGATACATCAATCCGATGCTGATATTTATGATCATGATTCAATCTTGTAATGGAGGTGAAGTGCCACGTGACCGATACAAGAAGAACTAGGTCCTCACGAGTCACGAGTGTCATTTTCGTAACGTCAGGAACCGCGGTAGTTTTGCATTTGCTTTCTCATTGCAGAATACCACAATTGGGGTTAGGTCTCTGTCTCTCCCTCTATTTGGGACTCAGAATCCCACCATTGACGGCTGTGTGACTGTAAGAGTGTGGCAGTAGACAGCAGTCGCCAAGTGTGAGCCTTTCTTCTTCATCGATACGCTTCCTTTCTCTTTATTTCTATGAATTGCTTTATTTTCTTCTATTTGTTCTGCTTTCATTGCTAATGAGGATTTCATTTTTGGTTCTTTGAGGAATATGGGAATTATTAATTGGATAAGGTTTCTGGCATCCTTAGAAGCTATCTGGGTTTAGTGTTCTGTCTTCTAAATGTTTGATAAAATGTCCATTAGATGGTGACTGCAAATTTTGAAACCCAGGTATGCCAGTGGTAGAATTTTGCCAACATAATGACTTTGATTAACCTCATAATACAAGTCGGCATTGAAAATGGATAAATGGCGTGTGTACTGAATTTTGTGATTGTATTTTGGAGTCTGACTGGTTAGTGAGTTAGTCTGAGAAAAGCTGGATTATTGCACCAGATTTTCTCAAGGAATTCATTATTCACCCTGAGAACAACTAAATGAGATAGGCCACTAAATTCTTCCCAAGAAATTCATTATTCACCAAGAACAACTAAATCATCTCTACATTACAGAAATAGGTTATGGTTTGGGTATACCCTCCCAAACTGTAAGTCTAGGTTCTATTTTCCTATATAAAATCTCTACTTAATAATCCCAATAACATACTGTAGCAGACCCCACTATTAAAGCAATAACTGTGCTCCAAATCAGAAGGGTTCCTGGTCCCTCCTATTTGGTTTGTGGGGTAATTTTCTGGGACTTAGTCAGTCTTTACATCCTTACCATTTTCCTCTCCCTAGTTAAAAATGGTTGTAACTTTGTATTTTCCATGCACCCATATATGATGCCTTTTATTATTTAATTATTTTTCAGTATGCATATCTTTCTTCACCAAGATTGCAAGGAATCCTTTGTTTCCCATTTTTTTTGATTAATTTCTATTGTGACCTTTGGCATGTGATCCTCAATTTACAGGAAATCAAGTGATTCTTTAAGTTGAATAGATCTGGCTCAATGGCATCTTCTGCGATAAAACCTGGCGTTTTGGTTTCTTTACAAGATTTATACCCATCTTCTCCATTCTTTAAGCAAGGGGTTTCCCTTCGAGTTACTGGAAAGTAGGTACACTCCCCTGCACCCCTCATTTTTACCTTGTCAAGTTTGCCATTGTTCCAGTTTGTGGATTTATATATGTTTGACTGCAGTTGTTGTTCAGAGTTTGCGTCTATGTCTACGACTGTTTCTTCTCCTTCATCTTATTTTTTCTCCAAATATTAAAGATGGAGTACCTTCTTCTACAGCTGCAGTCATGACCACTTGAGTACAAGTCCATCTCAAAGAAAACTTAAGATGGCTTAAAGCCCATACATCAATTAGGTGGCACACAACTATGACTTCATTAGTTTGATTCTATGCAAAGAAAGTTCTGAACACTATAAGAACCAAAAACATTGTCATAACCATGTGGCAGTGTCTATTAAATGTTAAGAAACCACTACATTATTTTCTTTTACTGATACAGTTCAACTCGACTCACTAAGCCTTACCCCAAACATATGAGACTGACAAGAAAACTATTTCAAAATTTGCTATGTCTTAGGTTTTTTTCTCCGCCTTCCACCTAGTCTCTTAATGATGTCATTGTGCTCCCCTCTTCCCTATCATATATACTGACTTCATATTCTTTATTCACTATGGTCTGTTTATTCCTAAGTTATTTGTGAATCCTACACTTTTGGATTATTTTCTTTGCTTCTTGTCCATGGAATGGGATTATGGAAACCTTTGTACACTGCTCGCTACAACTTGGCACTGATATGGTGCACCACTTCCAAAAGGACCCTAATCCCTACATTTGTCACTACTCGGATTATAATGTTGCACATTGCTTCCAAGGCATACCCCAATATGAGGTCACAATTACAAAGTTTGAGCACCCATGCTAAAATTTTTGGCTAACTAATCTTTGAATGCATGTTGTCAAAATTAACAACATCCGACCTCCTTTAACTGGGCTTGGGACTGGCAGTGCAAAAGTTTTATGGATTCCAATGATCATATCATACCATGGTTTGTAGGTCTCAATAAAGCTCCTCTCTCTTTGAGGGTGGGGGCCTGAGAGGAGATGAGGGGTGGAGGGGGGTATATAAATTTGATTAGTAATTTGCAAAATTGAAGTTATTATTGGTATTTAATTTATAATTTCTGAACTATTTTTATAAAAAAATTGGATGGAAAAACACTATATATCATACATTTCCTAGTCTCTGTTTTTCAACCATCATATGAGTAGAAAATTGCTAGATTTTTTGGAAAAATCACTGAAGAATAATGGAGTGATGCAAAAACACTCCAAAAATAAAATCAATGTCCTCTTCTCACTTACTTAGTTGTGTACAACGATCACCCTTGGTACGAGGAAGATCCGGCGTGCGATGACGTGAGTTTCTAGTACAACCTATCATAAAAGAGGTTGAGTTTAATATAACTCCATTTTAGATTCACAATCAACGGAGTACAATGATCCCAACGCGTTTAGAATCACCATAGAAGGTTGCCCGACAAATTTGGGCCCAATCGGAACATGAAGGGTCGGATTGGTAGGTCAACTGGCGGGCTAGGTACCCTCTGGTCCTTTCCCACAGCTCGACTTAGGGGCCTCATAAGGACCGGTGGGCCAAGAGCCCATCTAGGACAGGCGGGCTTCGGATTGGTGGGTCCGACCTTCTCCAGGTACCCACTACTTAAAACCGGGATTTTGCTATTCACTCCCATTCTTCATCCCACCTTGGGAAAATCACGAGAGGTCGATTCGACCTCATTTTCCACAAATCTAAGGTCCCATATCATGATTCTAACTTAGATCTAGGATCGATTCAAAGTCCCAAGCATGGATCTTACCTTTTTGCTCAAAAACAACTTCAAAACCTTGAATCTCTTCTCTAGCTCAAGAGATCAACAAATGCTTCTCAAATCTTGCAATTTCTTCCTCTAAAACCTTCATAAACAACACGTAAGTCCTTCATTAAACCTTTGATTCATATTCTCAAGAGGGATTAACAAGATCTAAAGGATTCCTACCCAAATCATAGGATTTCACATAGGGTTTCATGAGGGTTTAAGAAATATAGTCTTTACTCACCTCAAATCATAGATCTCTAGATGAGGGTCACCAATCCGGTGGTCGGATTCAAAGGATCTGACCCTGGCGACGCGCAACAATCATCTTCTTCCCCCTTTCTTACTTCTTTTTCCCTTTTCTCTCCTTCGTTTCTCTCTCATCTTTACTTTTCTCACTCACCTTGTAAAACAATAAATGAGGGAAAAGAAAAGTAATAAATGCTATTTATACTTGGGTCAAAATATCTAATGACCAGAGTGATAGGTCACACTGGTGGGTCCGATCCACCTATGACCACCCACTAGTCAACCAAAACTTAGCCGAATCATTGGGATTTCGATGGGGCTCGGCCCCCGACACGTATTTCACTCGTCGTAAGACCAAACCACGTGCTCGACATAAAATACGGCTACGTACCTTTGTTATGCGTACATGGCCCGATGATACATGCAGGTGCACGGCTTGGGCACCCGGACATCACTAGGCACCGACTCCAACTGGTCTAGCCAACCAGAGTTTAGAGTCACCCTTGCCATCATGTTCTATAAGGTACTCGAGTTAGGTCGCTCGGGTTCTGGTCCTGCAAGACCAAACCGAACAACCGGGTAATTAGACCGGGTTTAGAAAGTAAGGTATCACAGACACCCAAATCTGAGGTTACAATTACAACATTTGAGCACCCGTGCTAAAATGTTCGACTAGTAGTCTTTGAATGCATGTTGTCAAAATTAACACATCCGATCTCCTTTAACTGAGCTTGGGAGCAGCAGTGCAAATGTTCTTATGGATTTTAATGATCATATCATATCATGGTTCTTAGGTCTCAGTAAAGCTCTCTCTCTCTTTGAGGGTGGGGGCCTAAGAGGAGGTGAGGGGTGGAGGAGGGTATATAAATTTGATTAGTAATTTACAAAATTGAAGTTATTATTGGAATTGAATTTATAATTTCTGAACTATTTTTATACCAAAGTTGGATAGAAAAGCACTATATATCATACATTTCCTAGTCTCTGTTTTTGAACCATCATAAGAGTAGAAAATTGCTAGATTTTTGTAGAAAATCACTGAAGAGTTTCATGGTGCTCCTTTTATAGACTTCAGGATTACTCTGTAGACACTGCAATTGCCATAATTAGTGATGGAAATTTTAGCCTAAAGATCGACACCCAACACCTGAGGAACCTCAATTTAAGACTTGGATCCATCTATCAGTTCATTGGAGAACTCTTCATTGAAGCTAATAATCAGGTACAGAATGTTCTCAGCCCACTTAGGACTTTTCCACCTCCTGTTTTTCCTTTTCTCTTAAACATCATGATTGATTAGTAGTGTTGCGTTTGATCTCCTATTACATATGCTGTTTCAGGCTACCTTGCTAGCACGTGTAGGTAGGAATGTAGATGGCATTGATCTCAGCCTTTACAGTCAATCTCTGCAGCTGTTGAGAAAGTTTCAAGCTGACCAGTTGAATGATCAGAAGGCATAATAACCAGTCTTTCTTGTTCAGAGGAGAGCTTGAGTAGCAGACTAGTTTTCAAGGTAAACTGATTCTAGCTTGTTCTTAGTGGTCACACCTGAGATAATGGTTTTCCATGGGCATGATGCTGTCAAGTACTGTTGAATTCAAACTGAACTCAATTCTTTCCCCTTCAAAGTGATCTAATGCCCTTTGTAATATACTCCATCAAACTGAGGCTTGGAACTTCTTTGGTGTGGAATTCTGAGAAGCTATTTTGTTGTCATATCGTACTTCTCATCACCGATGTGTTTCTGCAAGTCTAATACTCTTCGAGTTCAATTTCTTTGCTTATACATGGGTTATCTTTGAGACTTTGACCCTAATGTAGGTGCCATCCGGTGCCCATGCGTTCTTAAGACTGTTCTTTAATTTTGGGTTGAGCAGCGCCTTCATGTGAACGATTGTATTTGGCATTGGACCTCTTGGACTGCCCCAACTGAAATTTTGTAAAGTTGGGGAGGAAAGGTAAGAATGACCTTCAAATGTTCCTCAGGATTTGAAGTTAGGTACCATAGAAAAGGACCTGAAACAGATAAGTCTTCCTCAATTCTCTGAAAATGTGAATCTTCGGAAAATGTCATTAAATCAGTAGAGAGAATGCCGCAAAACAACGAAGAAATGTCAAAATGATTAGCTATGTCTGAAAGAAAATGAGAGTCTATTTATTGATTCTAGGACCAAGTTTTCCTCAAGCCACATGGATGGGTGTCAAGAACAGTGAAAGGTACTTTTGGACCTTCAACATATAGGGTTAGTAGAAGTAATGTTACGATTGTATTCAGGGGTTTTACGAATCAATATCACATCTGCCGTGTCTGCCCATCCGTTTGGGTGTTGGCCTTGATTGATACAATACTGAAATTTGATCGATATGATACAGATAGGTATTGGTATTGATATTGGTATTTGTTAATTGAACTGGATTGACTTGGTTCGTTCGTGGGTCGTCTACTTGAGGTAATTATAGACCTCCTAAGATTAACAAGACCTTTAGAAATAAAATGTTTGACCACAACAAAACAAGTTTTTTGCCTAATATCTCTCTCTCTCTCTCTCTCTCTCTCTCTCTCTCTCTCTCTCAATTGAGAGTGTTTATCTTCAAGGATCTTCCTTGGATTTGGATGATAGAACTTTGCCAAGTGAGATTGCCACAATCTTTCGTTCGTCTATATTTGTGCAGATCAATGCGTGGTGTAACCCGATCCTTTCCACTATGTAGAAAGTTACATCAAGTAACTTTAGATATTCATTTACTTTCCGTTTTATAGTAATGGTATTGGTTTTACCGACGATTGATACCAGATTAATACCATGAACTAAATCCCTGGATATGTGTTTGGAAGCCTGTGACCAAAAAAGTTATGTTACAAAGAGCTAACAAGGAATTCTGTTGATAATTGGCCAATTTTTTGTTAAAAAAAAAAGAAGGTAGAATCATAACACCATTGAATACGATCCTAATTGAAATGCATACATTTGTCTCAAACGCTATTGTAATGGTGAGAAAATATATACTTTACATTTCAAGTGGAATGTGGATTGCATTTCTTTCTATTTCTCAAGGTATGATGACAAACCAAGAGGCTTGCGGAAGAAATTTTATGCTATATGTGGCGTGATGCGATTGCTAAAGCTGCACAATTCCCTTTTTATGTGTGATTATCGGTATGACTACTGCTGGATGCCATGGAGGGCCTTACTTCGCAGAATAACCCTTCTATATGGGTAAAGGAAAATTTTCCCCTTGATTCTATTTATGGACTTCGGTTTCTTACATGGCACACAGATAAATGGGTTTTTTCTGTGTACCCTCAGGTCAGTGTAGAGACAATGGTTTTCAAAATTGGGATCAATCGATCGAGTCGTCCAGCTAATTTGGATTGGAATCAGTCGAGGATGATCCAAATTAATCGATCCCATTTCAAAATGCATGGTTAAAACAACTTTGGGATAGGCTGAGATCGATTCGGATCTTGATTCCGGATTTTAAACCTTGTTGAGATAGTATTTAGTAGTAGGGACTAGGGAGAGGGTTTTGTAAAATATAGCGTGGCTTCTGCATCAGAGTAGAGATTAATGAAAATATATGTTAAAACATCAATAATGTGAGATTTTTATCTTTCACATGAATCAGGGTGGTCATTCGCCTACGCATGTGTTTGGACACTGGGTACATTGCTTTTTACTGGTTTTTCGGATTCAACTCCTCTTCTTAACGTCCATTGTCCAGATCGATCTAGAGCTATCTAGACAAGCGTCATATCTTCAAGCGGTGATCAACGTTTTGGAAATAAATGTAGAGAGCAACATGCTGATAAAGATATGGAAAAAGAGGTATTAAGAATTGTTAGATCACCGCCTGAACATCACTCAAGTAATTATGAATAAGACCTGAGCAATGGGCGATTCACGAGAAGAGCCGAATCCGATTTTTCCCCTCATAGTAATATTAAAGGGGATAATCAAATTAGTTGTTATGTCGTTATTGTGATCACCGCCCCAAATGGGAATGTTTGATAATTGTCATCATTACATACATATGGAACCAACTGA
Organism: Macadamia integrifolia; assembly: GCF_013358625.1. Lineage (NCBI taxonomy): Eukaryota > Viridiplantae > Streptophyta > Magnoliopsida > Proteales > Proteaceae > Macadamia > Macadamia integrifolia. The sequence continues at coordinate 21,334,051 of NC_056570.1, forward strand.
ATTCAGCCTCTGTCTTTACTCTCTCTCCGTCTTCACCTTTCCTTTTACTTTCTCTTCTTCTTTACTTATTTCTTTATTCATTTCCTCGTACCGACCACCACCAAGCAAACATTTTTGTTTGGATTTTTGTTGTTGTTTGAGTAAAATATATAAAAAAAAAAGAGTAGGTTTCTCTTCTCTATAATTGTTGTTGGGGTGAGGGAAGAGGAGGGTATGAGATCAGGTATGTCCAGGTACAGCCATGTGGTGGGGTGTGGAGACGAAGTGTGTGCGGGCAGAAAGTGGCGGAGACAATATCATAACAACCACTCTCTATTTGTCTATGGGGATTGGAGGGTGTCGGTGTCGATATTGGCCCCTCCACTTCCATTTCCACGTCTACGATTAGGTCGTAAACTCCACGTTTACGTGTTTTCCTGTCCAACTCATCTTTTAACTTTTAAAACGTGCTTTTTCGCTACATTCATCTTCTCCTTTTTGTTGGAAAATAGTCAGTTTACATGTGTAAGTTTGGCTTGACGGTTTGAATTTGCTTTAATTCATTCTGTGATTAAATATGGTTTGAGTTAAGATTTTTAATTTTGAGGTCGAGTTAGGACTTAGGATCATGTTTCAAGTATCGGTCTAATATCAGTTGTATTGGCCATATTGGATTGGTATTGGCAGAGATTTATTTCTAATCCTTGATCGATCAAGATCAATTTAAGATTAAAATAGTAAAAAATTAGTATTTTTTTTTTATAAAAACAAAGGTAAAATCGATCGATACCCATTGATTCTATCTAGATCGGTATTGGCAGAGACCGATACCATCCCTTAAATCATTGGTTAGGATTGAAAAACACCGATATAATCAGGTTTGATACGATGACTTTCACCACATCAAGGTGATGTTCTACCGTTAAGTTATATCCCTTCTTTGCCTTTATCAAGAAATAGAACTAATTAATCCTAAGACAAAGGGTCAAGAAACTCAATGCCACTAATTCTTGAACAACTTGGAGTCAAATCTACTACTTTCCTTGTAAGAAAATTAGTCTCTTGAACTTTTGTCCCTCGAACTGATCTTCATTATCTAAACTAATCTGATACTATTGGGAAGTGAATCGGTGTTGAAACCTTCACTTCACGAATGACTTTTTTGTTCTTTTATTTCAAGTAACCTCAACATTTGTAGTTTGCACTCATGCAAGGAGCCTCATGTTGGCTTTGAAGCAACTGCATGGTATTGGTATTTTGTAGACATGGTTTGTTATCGCTTGGAGTCGCTTGTTTTTATATAAGGTAAGGGTGGTCTAAGATCATCGTTTGTTGCCTTTGTTTCCTTGAAGATTTTCTTGCATAATCAATTAGTAATTCATCAAAGCTTACTTTGATTCAATGATCCAAACTAGGATATATGACTTAGAAATATAGAAAAAAATTTGGTTATTTACATCAACCTTTCGAGGGGCTCATTCAAGACTTACTCAAACAATTACTCAATAAAAAATGAGAGTTGATTTCAACTCATTGAGATAAGGCAGGGAAAATAAAGGGCAAAAATTTCCAATATGGCTGATACGTGTCAATATAAATCTGTATGAATATATCAGTTTCGAAACTAAGCCGATTTATTGAATTCTATAGACTAATTTTATGCTGCCATTATATGTCTCCTTGTTATATTAACAAGGAGCTGGAATAGCTCAGTTGGTTAGAGCGTGTGGCTGTTAACCACAAGGTCGGAGGTTCAAGCCCTCCTTCTAGCGTCAAATTTTATTTTTTCCTTATCCTTGATGGTTCCAAATCAATTACTCATATCCCTTTAATGGTAAAACAGTAAAAAAAAAATTTAAAAATTAAAAGTAAAAGGTAAAAATTATTTATACCCACCGATCCTCTGGAAAATGAGGGGATTTTTTTACTTTTCCCAATCAAAAAATGATTTTTGTTGAAGATTTTAATTGTGTCGGTCCAACGGTCACCACGGAAATGGGATTTAGATAATGGGGGTAAGTAGAAAGGTCAATTCCTCATAATTTGATACCCACAAAACAAAAGTTGGTGTGTATTTAATTTTTTTTTCTTTATTTTTTCCTTATCCTTGATGGATCCAAATCAATTACTCATATCCCTTTAATGGTAAAACAGTTAAAAATATATATATATATATATATATTAAAAGTAAAAGGTCCTTGATGGATCCAAATCAATTACTCATATCCCTTTAATGATAAAACAGTTATAAAAATTAAAAATAAAAAATCAAAATTATTTATACCTACCGATGCTCTCTGATATCAATCTGAATCAACCGAGATCAATATTATTACAGACAATTAAATCCATGGTTGGAAAATAAGGGGATTTTTTTACTTATCCCAGTCAAAAAATGATTGTTGTCGAAGATGATTTTAATTATGTCGGTCCAACTACCACCACGAAAATGGGATTTAGATAATGGGGGAAACTAGAAAGGTCAATCCCTCATGATTTGATACCCACAAAAACAAAAGTAAGCGTGTATTGACGTGAATAATGCCTCCTTTTGCCGTTTCCAGGAAAGGGGATATAGACCAGCCTCGACTCTCAGTCTCACCAACTGGCCATTATCAATACCTGCCCGATACCAAATCAGTGGTCTGTAAACAGGCAAAACAGTAAACTTCTCGACGCGTGGGGAGCAAAGTTGATCCGGAATCCTAGAGATCGAAATAGTATAGAATCTAGAGTGCTTGGCCACATCTTCGTCTCCAATGGCTAATCCCATGTGTTAAATCTTTGTCTTTAATGACCATAATCCGTGAATTTACAGCTTTAATGCTCAAAAGAAGTCAAAATAGACGGTTCTCCAAAATTGGCATGTGATTAAAAGTTTCTATCCGGCGGTGCAGGTACTAGGGAAGGAGTATTTGCACTATCAACCATGCGTGGAACACCTTGGATCTCTAATCTGCCCTTCCTTCCTCCAATATCACAAGTAATCTCGTAGTACTAGTACACGCGTTACATTGCATTGCATGCGTGATTAATGCATTTTAACTGGTCAGAATGGGGAATAGAAAAATACCTTAAGATTAATGAAACTCTGCTGCTTATCTCATCGGACGGCTACTGTTTTAAACTAAATATATGACTTATTTACGTGCATGATAAAAGAATCGGACAATCTCTTGGAATAATAAGTATAATCTAGGAACGTACGTCCAAATGACCTATTTTATTTTATTTTATTTAGTTGGTTTGACCGAATTAATATTCATCATATGGCATATCAATTATGGCCTAAATATTGTGTATAAATAGGTCCCATGGGATCAAATTTGAGCTAATTAGAGTTGGCCATGTGACAATATTAATCTTTGAATATTTATTATTATATTTTTAAAATCGCGTGGCCCTTGCAATCAGCTTGGGAGCCAACGAGAGCACATACAATAATATAAAAATGGATGAAATTTTTTAATTCATGAGGTGAAGGATAGTAATTTCATGCATTCATTGTCTAGGCATAAGAATCACGTGACCAGACAACGTTTTGTTTCCTTTTTGAAAAAAAAAAAAATTAAGAAAAAATACGACCATACATGAAGGTAAAAAATTAAGTTTTATTGTAAAATTTGAAATGTGATTAATTTAAACCATTCTCTTCCTATTCAAAGGTAAGAATAGCATGTCAAAACAACATTTTTTTTCATAAGGGAGGGGGATTGCAACCAGGTTGTGTCGTCCAATGAGAACATGAACGGGACTTTCATTTCACAAGCTAGTGGTTCACTCGGAGGCCACTAGACTACACTTTTTTTTATGAAAATAAAAAATTCCATTAATTAAGGAATATATGATAGAACATTAATCATAGGGTTAACAATGTTAATGTAGAGCTTATTGTTCGTAGCCCTTCTTGCTAAATTGTATATAATAATGACTAGATCATTGGTGGGTCATAGCAAAAAATTTATTTTAAACAAAAACATTATGAGTATCAAGCAGCATTGGATCACACTTATTACTAATTATTAACTTACTATGCTATATTTAGAAAGATGTGGGTGTTTGGGGGTCAAATTAATGATCTTTCCAAAACTTATACGGGAACCCAACTGCTTGCCACTAAACTAGAAACTCATCCTTGGTAATAGTCAACCTAATAAAAGGAAAATAAATAATCACCACTCAGAGTACCATTTTCTTCCCATATATAATTTTTTATTATTTGGATTGGAATTAGTACCCGATCACATTGCCATTACTCTAATGCAAGGAACAATTAGAGGAGACGCATATCCATCCAACTAGGCAGCAGTGTGGCTTTTTCACCACCCTTTGTATTTGGGCATAGAGGTACACAATCAAATAACATATTTTTTTTTTATTATTAATTTTTCAAGAAAAGAAAAAATGCATTACACCCTCTTATATGGACCATGAAAATATAATTCCACCCCACGTAAGTGAGATAATGAACAATAATGAAGATTCAACGGCTGGGATATACAGTGGGGACAGAAAACTCCTTCATTTGAGTGATACTGTTGTCCGCACAGCCATTGGTGAGGCATGCAAATTCCTAACCTCACTAATTTCATGGAGAATCTCTTTCATTAATTAATTACATAACCTTTTGAAACATCAACCTTCGCGCTCGTTGTTTACGCTTAACAACCACCAAAAAACGAAAAAAAAAACAGCCACAAACCACAACTGACAAAACACAGCCTCCAAATTTTATTTCCTCAATATAATAAATACTTTTTAATTTAATTTATTTCCCTATCACTGTTGGTCCACGTATCTAATACTGATTAACTATTGATTGTCTTCGTCATTCTTAATTATTTAATATTAAACAAAATTCAAACCACTTTTACAGTCATCGGGAAGTCTTATTAGTAACTTTATACGAGAGAGAACCTTTCCTGAAAGGCTACTTTTTCAGATTAGCTAAACGTACACTCTGGTCAGTGCTGTGCTGTACAAACGACGGAAGGTTTGTTCCCTTATTCTCTCTTCTCCGGAGTTAAAGAATGGACTGGAAGCGATTCAAGACTTTTGCGTCTCCTTCATATCTCAGTCTGACTCGCCGGAGTTTCTTTGGATTCCGGCCAAGACAACTAGCCTTTCGCCAGTTCCGTCAGTTTCCGGCTCTTTAACTTCCAAGTCCTCAAACGTAATCCCCTGTGAAACGAGGTTTGGTTTCTCTCGATGCTCTTGCTCTGTTCGAATTTCTCAAACGGAACATGAAAAGATTTTGGTGAAATTCGGATTTTCTTCACTGAATCTCAGATGTTTTTGCTCTTTTTCTTTTTTGTCTCCTAAATTGTTTGTTTGCTTTGAAGGTTGTGATGCTGCGGAATTGGAGTAAAAAGTGTTTCTGATTTTTGAATCCTTTTTGTTTCAGCATGAAAATGCTTCATTTGTTTCTTTTCTGAATGAATATTCTTAATTTTTTTTAATGTTACTATTGAATTCATAGATCCTGTACTTTTGGAGATGGATCGGCTCATTCTGCTAGTGAACATTGTTTGTGCTTGAGGTGAGTTTTAAAACTATAGAGAATTTCATATATACATATAGACATGTATGCGCAAAGGTTCTCAGAGTTGTAACTCGTCCGGTTAGCTTGAGTTGTAGTGGCAATGGGGCATCTGTCGTCTCTTTTCAATGGATGGGCGAGATCTTTTTCCGTCAGAAAGGGGAAGAATTGTGGGATTGACGTTGGAAGGGAAGCTGTTGAAGAAATGGCGAAAGAAGCAACTAAGAACGATTTGATATTGCGTTCTCCAGGGATTGTTAATGTTGATGGTTCAAACAATTTTGCCTCTGTTTTCTCCAAGAGAGGAAACAAAGGAGTGAACCAAGACTGTTTAATTGTGTGGGAGGTATGGTTTTATCCTCTGTTTCAGAAACTTGGTATGCTTGCTTGTATTTTCATATATGGGGATACTCTTCTTTTAAATCACATAAAGGTTCTGGAAAATAGGGGGTGGAAGTTGGAGAAATATTGCAGTTTCATTGTTTCCTGATTGTGCTACACTTTTTTCTACCTTCTTTTTTATGAGAAGCATGTTTTTGTTTTTTGGCAGGAATTTGGATGCCAAGAAGACATGATCTTTTGCGGGGTTTTTGATGGGCATGGTCCATGGGGCCACTATATAGCAAAAAAAGTCAGGGAATCGATGCCGTCATCTCTACTTTGCAATTGGCAGGACATCGTTGCTCTAACTTCCCTTGACCCTGATTTTGACATAGGATCGGATAAGAAACTTCATAAATTTGATATTTGGAAGGAATCCTACATAAAAACTTGTGCATCCATTGATCAGGAGCTTGAACGGCATCGTAGGATTGATTCCTACAATAGTGGTACAACCGCGTTGACAATTGTGAGACAGGTAACAGGAGACTTGATTTGTAATGTTTCATGCTAGATGTGGTAGGTTAATTATAGTAATTTATCTCTTCTTGTTGGCGGTTAATGTATGCCTTCAACACTTAATGTTTTTTCATTTGAAATTCCACCCTTTGTAAGCTTCCTTGCTCTTTATTAATAAAAGTGCTGAAGAAAGGAACAGAATTACATCTTCCTGATGCACAGTGTTATCTTTACTCATGTTGGGGCTTGGTAGATAGTATACAGACTTTATGGCACCATTTTTCTTTTGTGTAGATTCCCATAGGAGTAGCCAAGCCTAGAGAGAGAGACTTTAAAATACAGATAAGCGAAAAATATTTTGGAAGAAGGTAGTTTGACTCTCATCTATTTACCAGTGACTGGTAAACTCTAAACAATTCTTGAAACACTTAATAGATTCATAGGGAAAGAAAACAGTATTTGATAATATGTCAATTATTACTTAATTCTGTGATGTTTATTTGGTGCTTAAATTCTTAACCAGCCTGTGGTAGCCATTATTTAATTGCTAAAAATGGAAAGTAGGTTCATTTTGTTTATTCAAGCCATTTGAAAAATCTAAAAGATTCAAATGAATGACAATAGACACAAAGTTACTGATGAAAGAAGAATGGTAATAGACACAAAATTAGTGACCACAATCTTTCATGATGATTTAGTTTGAATAAATTGTTGCCTTATGTCTCAGCATTTCTCCTTCTGTCACTGCATTTCTACTCAATTCTAATTGGGTATCCTCTATACTATGTCAATCAAAAGGCATCAATTGTGTGGAAAATAATTTCAGAATAAATTTCATTCTTCATGGGCTGAGGAATAGGCGCTTGACACCTGCAAAAAATGAACACAGTTAGTCTTATGATGCTTTTGAAGCACCTTGTAAATATGCTATTACATAAACTGCCCAAAAGTTTAAAATTCTATGAATCTTATACCACTTTCCTGATTCAGTTACTTGAAATGTCAAACTTGATAGGCCCTCTCTTTGCTGCCCTGCATCAAATCATTTCCCAATAAAAAGTTTATTAGTTGGATGGTAATGCCATTTTGTTGGTGCAAGTTCAGGGAAATGATCATCCATGAAGTGGCACCTTGAGTTGATGGTTTGAATTGATGACTCATGTATGTTGTATTAATTGAATAGTACAAGGTGGTCAGTTCTAATAAATGGTCTAAGACAATCAGATTTCCTTTCCTTACCAGTGGTTTTGGAAGAGAGAAATACCCACCCCAACCCCAAAAGAAAAAAAAGAAGAAGCATAGGATCTAGGAGCCAAATCAATGTTATTAGTTGGTAATGGTTAAGAGGCTAAATCTCTATTATAATTTGTTGACAAAGTTAAATAGGTAGCTTGATCTTCTCATGTTTGCCTCATCTCCCATAGCTAATGGTTAAGATGTTAATCCTATATGATGAATTCTAAATTAGTCAGATAGGTATCTTATCTTCTTTATTTGCCTCATCTCATGATACTATTTTTTTATTTTATTATTTTATTATTTATTTTATTATTATTATTTTTTAATGAAATATGCATTTTTGGGATGGTGTTCCCTTTTTCCAAGTAAGGCCAGAATTCTGATCCCCCCTCCCTTTTAAATAATGCAGGACCTAATGTAGTACTTGATGCTTTGTTAGGTTCAGTAAGACACTGCCTAAAGTTCTTCCAATTTGATGTTTTGTCAGGGTGAAGAAATTGTTATAGCGAATGTTGGGGACTCTCGTGCTGTGTTGGCTACCACTTCTGATGATGGAAGCTTGGTACCAGTTCAACTTTCCATCGACTTCAAGCCAAATTTACCTCGTCAGTTCGTCTCTCTCTCTCTCCCCCTCCCTCTTCCACCCCCTGGAGATTAAAAAAAAGGGCAATCTACTTAACTTGAACCCCTCTGTTAATGTCTGTTCAGAGGAGGCTGAGAGGATAGCACAATGCCAAGGGCGGGTGTTCTGTTTAAAGGATGAACCTGGGTTGCACAGGGTCTGGCTGCCACATGAGGAAACACCAGGTCTGGCAATGTCTAGAGCATTTGGAGACTATTGTGTAAAGAACTACGGAGTTATTTCTGTCCCTGAAGTCACACAAAGGAATATAACCAGCAGAGACCAATTTGTTGTGCTGGCAACAGATGGGGTATGTCTCGGTAGTGCTAATTTTTATATGACTATCAATCCACTGTCCCTATGTATTTATTAGATTTTACCTATTGTAGTAAGGATTTAGCCAAAGTAATGGAGAATCAGTCTTAAGTTATTTATTTTGAGATGATGACAAGTTCTGGCCCTTCTAGCTAATCGAGAAGGGCATTGAACTGAAGGTTTGCATGCAGCTAAATCTATTCTTTTAGTTACACTATGGATCTCTCTATAAATATGCACAAGTTTTATTGATGAAATATTTGGCCCTCTTTTCCATTTTTCGTATTACAAACATTTTCTGCTTCTCATTCTTTCTTCTTTTTCTTACAGAAAAGAGCAATAGAATATCTTCTATGATTATAGGTTAATTTTAATGGGGAGTGGGGATATCATATCTTACTTGAGACATATAAGGGAAGGCTTCTTCTTATTGGTCCACTAGGATAGTTGGATTCTTATTGCCCCACTCGCCAAAAAAAAAAAAAAAAAAATAGAAAAAGAAACTTTTGGCCATATCAGCCATATAACCCACCATGTTTTTTTACTCTTCCCCTTGTATTGAGAGCAGCCATAAAATTTTGAATATAATTTGTCTTTCAACCAATTTTCTTACTTTATTTTGACATATGCTGAAGTCCATTTTGATGAAACTTGACACATGAGGAAAGGATGACGTTGACATGAACATGTTCACAAAGTCAACTGGACCTCCACATGCCATAAAACTAAAGCCTTTGGAGAGAGATCATCTCCCCAAGTCATGGGGAGAATGATCTCCCTATTGTTATTGTTTAATATATTCAAGGAGTTTTTTAACTGTTCTTACTATATAAACCCTTGACTGAAAAATAATTAAATTTTCATTTCCTTCTCTTTTTGAGGTGTGGGATGTCATCTCCAACCAAGAAGCAGTGCAGATTGTTTCATCAGCTCCAGAAAGAGCTAAATCAGCAAAACGGCTGGTTGAATGCGCAGTACGTGCATGGAAATGTAAGAGACGTGGAATTGCAATGGATGACATTTCAGCCATTTGTCTTTTTCTCCACTCTTCCTCATCCCATCAGCCGGTCGAGCCCATATCCCAGCAGGAAACAGCCTGAAAATGAACAAGGTAACTGCCACTTTTGGTACATTGTAACCATGTGTACATGCATATTAACTCTGCAGGAAGAGTGCACATCCTTTGCTTCTTCCTGGTCTTTTTTTGCCCCCTGTTTCCTGGATTAGATGTGCTTTAACCTATGAAAGTAAGTAGAAGAACAAGTGATAATGACAAACATAGAAGAGTTAGCTAGTCTTGGTGATCCAGTCTCAGCCAATGAAACTAGTCAGAATTGGTAAGGTCCCGCCCTCCTTTTCTCTTCAGGGATGCCTAATTGTAGCTTGTACACTGTCTAGGAATTCTATTAATTTTTCACATCTTCTTGTCAAACACAAGTTTCTATTGTGATAGAAGGATCTCATGGCTTTTACATATGCTTCATGTTCTTCTGGTGCTCTGTTTCATGTGTTCTCAATTTTTTTCTATTGCCGAGTGTTTCAAGTGCCCGATGGGAGAGAGCAGAGGCCATCCAAAAATATTCTCAAATGTCTGTCTGTTATGAAGCACTGTGAAGCCAGAAGAATTTCCATAGACGGGTATAACTTCTATTAGATGGTAGTAACAAACCTTATAAGAACAGACATTTTCTGGCCGGTACAACAGCTTAAGAATGTCTGGCTGCCCTGTCCAATCCAAACTTTAAATCTTTCGAGAAACCAGATGATTGGAGGTGTATTGCATAAAAAATAAGAGTATTGTACTATTGTGCAGAGGTATTTCCATGCTGCACATCGAGTTTCCGGAGCAACCATAGTACCATACCTTATTTTCTTGTCACTGGAAGTGTTCTGTGGTTATACTTTATTTGCTTTATTTGCCATATTTTTATTTAGGATAATCAGAATCCAGATGAAAAATTAAAAACCTCGAAGACGGTTTCTGATTCATATATTAAGATTCATCCATCATTTTACAGCTTTCTCTTCTTTGGAAAATATTTTTGCATTAATTTTTCCATTGACAGATTTTATAATTTCAGAATACCATGTTCTCTTTCAAGTTTGCCTCTCTGTTTCACCAGCTAGCCAGTGTGGATACCTCTGTAGCCCAAGGTCAAGAGACAACCAAGTCCTTCGCAACAAAGCAAGCAGTGAAGAGCCTACTGCCCCCAACTTAAGAGAGGAAAAGAATTTCTCTTACAATCCCAATCAGCCTTTTCTTCCATTTGATTGGGTCCACAGGCAAACCCCTGAGTGCTTTGTTGTTGAGGATTGGTCTAGCCAAGGACTTTAAAAAGCTAGCTCAGGGTGAAACGATGGAAATGCAATCTCAAAATTACTCCAAATAAGCAATATTCGGCAGAACCTCAAGGTGCCCACAGAGAGGCCATAACAACACAAGTAGTTATCTCTAAATTTCAATGTGGACTGATTTTGAAAAATATATGCATTTATTTATTGCTAATATTAGTATTTCAGAATGACAAATGATTGATTGTGTTAATGGAATCATGGTGACTGAACTTTTGTAATTGTGTAATTTCCTTAAAACTCTTCCCATTTTTTGTAATTATACTTTTCAAATGTAGTGGGTGGTAAGGTTGCTCCATTGTGACCTAGTGGTTGCGGGAATCATTGGAAAACAACCTCTCCGCTAAGTATGAATAAGGCTACATCTGTCCCTCCCCGGACCTCGCAATGGTACTGGGGTATGCCCTATACATTTCAGATGTAATTTTTTTTTTTCAATTTTAAATTTGTTTGCAAAATAAAATAAGATTTAATAACTAAACTTGGAATGGTTTAGTATGATTAGGCCGTTTGGTTGGCAATACCTTTCTTCCATTTAAGGTGTTGTTGTTGTAGTAGCGAGACATTCCCATATCAAATAAATTAAGTGAGCTTGGTACCACCTATTCAAGAAAGTGCTAGTTGGGTCCCAACTCCCAAGATAGGCTTGAGCGCAACGTCTTCAGGAATTAAGGGCCCGTTTGATAACATTTATGTTTCAATAAATGGCAGAAATATAAATTTTTGTTTCTAGAAACAGAAACGGAATTGAAGGTGTTGGATAAGTCATGTTTCTGGAAGTCTATAGTAACTAGCGAAAGAATGGTCACAAGTCATTTCTAGAAACGGCAAAACATATAGAACTTGTTTCGCCTGGGTCGTTTCTTGAATCATAAATAGGTAGAAATTTATATTTCTATATTTGAAAACAAGTGAAACAAAACAATTTTATTAAAAGCTTTTTGTTTCGTTTTTGCCTTTTCTGGACATAGATTCAGTAGAAATGCGTTTCTTAAAACGTTATCAAACGGATCCTAAGTGTTTCTGCTTGCAGAGCTAGGTGGGATGGTCAGGTTTGCTTTGTAAGCCCCTCTCCAGCATCTCAAAATGATCACCCTCCATAACTACATCCGTGGGATTATCTTTGAGAATAGCTTCACATCAAGTCCTCTGTATTATCCAATATGATCAAAAAGTGGGAGAAGAGTGGGGGTTGTTCAAAAATCCATGGATTCTAAACTTACGGATCAAGGATATACGAGATTTTACGATGGGATTTAATCCCACAACCTCTTCCTGTGGGAGGTGGTTCTTCAAGTCAAAGCTATCATCACTAGGCTAAGTCAGTGTTTGTAATAAGTTACCAACTCGCTAAGCAAGAACTCAAGATTGCCTCTTCCACATGAGCAATTGGGCTATGGTAGAATTATCATTGCTTTTTGGATTCAGCTTAATGCATTGTTTCAAAAATCGAAATAAGATAGATCGATTAGGATTCGAATCAGCCATGATCAATCTCAATTTTGTGCAAAAATTACATAGTGCTCATCGTACAACTCCGTCCTATGCCTACAAGTTTTTTTGGGGGTTAAGGGTATGCCTACGAGTTGGGCAAAGTATTCTCCTCCAATCGGTTCTAGAAACCCAATTGTTCATATCATGCATCAATCCAAGATGACTTAACCTAAAAGATAGATGCCGCCCCAACTCGACTCCAAACCAAGACTCCTTGCAACTTATACCAATAGCAACATTGAGCGGTTGAAGATTGATTGAAAAGGCAGCCCATCTAGCCCGCCCTCTTTAGTGATAGTGATAAAGAGCACATGCACCTCCCCTGATCTACTAATCATCATCTCATCTGGCACGAAGCAAAAAAGAAAGGTCCCCCCTTCCTTTCGAGCCCCCCATAGCCTCCTATCTACTAGTGCTCGTAGCTCAATCGAAGGTCTTCAATGTGGTCCAGTGGAAAAACAAAAGTCATCTGTATCAAGTGATAAGTGAATTACTCAGAAGTGTTTCGCCACTACCAGAGCTGGCGGAAATAGCTTAATGGTAGAGCACAGCCTTGCCAAGGCTGAGGTTGAGGGTTCAAGTCCCTCCGGTTAAGGATCAGCATTGGTGGGTGTTGATACCAATTTGAATCGGATACCGATCCCTCAAACCATGGTAGGCAAGCTATGCTACCACCTTAGTGTCTATCTCTCTCTTCCACCTCAGTGTCCTCATATGTACAAACACCATTTCATGGCACCTCATTGCTGTATTACCCTATGCAGCATGGTAAGAGAATTCCTTCCACTCAAAAAAAAGGGGGAGGGTTCTTTAAAAAGCAGTTTAGCCCTCACACTAGCGCTTGAGCCATTGGGAGCACTGATAGAAGCATCAACAGGAGCGAGATTTTTACCTTTCATGAGGGGTGAGATAGTCATTTCACCCCCCTTTGTGTCTAGAGTCCACATCCTTTGCAACGAGCGGTGAGCATCAGATGGTTGAAAGTATCTAGGATCGTGTCCAAGGGGCTCCCAGCCACCCAATCTTTACTGCACTGGTGCAACGGCTGTAAACGATTTTCACACTACAAATTTAGTTGCAGGGTGCAAGGATCATATTGCCATTTAGGCTTCTTTTTCCCAAAAATAATATATGGGGAGGTTTTTCAAGGGCAATCTAAAAGGGAGCTAATATACTACACCAATGAGCGAATGGAAAATAGTATCATAACATAGGTCCATGCAAGATCCCCATGGTTAGAAGAAGAGATTGTGTTAATGTGAGTCACACTATTTATCAAGTAAGAAGGGTAGAAAGGAATCTAGACAAGAGCAAATCTTTTTTCTTTTTAAAAATATTCCATAATTTTACATTCGATCAACATGGTTTGATGAATTGGATCGGAATGACGATACCATATCGATGGATCGATATCAGCAAATCCTTTTTCTTTTGGAAAAAGCTTCGATCACTCTACTATTTTGAGTATTTTACGGGCACGGTAAGTGGTGATGAGTCAGGACTCAGGAGTCGTCATGAGTCATCCCATTTGCTGATTGATTCCATTCGTGATGGCAATGGCCATTTCTCCTTCTTCGTCTTCCTCTGGATTCCCATCACGTTTGCGTTGTTTGTCCCAACCGTCAGCATCTACTCTTACTGAACTTGCGTTCTCCACTGTTTTCAATTACAGAGAATCGCGTCTACGAACCTCCCTATCCCTAGGAGGAGGAGGAGGAGTAGTAGTAGTGGGAGCTGAGCTGTTGCTGCAGCAGAAGCAGAAGCTCCGGCAATATTCAGCTATCATGGCATCGTCAGACGGCCAAGTAACCCTTCCGCTGAGTCACGCCCACGCCCAGTGGACCGAACTGAACGAGGAGTCAGATTTTGTATCTCTTCTCTCACCAGACGGCTACCTTTCCATCTGTGGATTTGGTTCTCTCCTCTCTGGTACGTCTCTCTCTCTCTCTCTCTCCCTTATCGTGACCTAGACCATCCATCAATCACCATTACTCTCTCCCTTCCCTATTTCCTCCGCTAATTCACGCCTACATTCCCCGATTCGACATAAATTGTAATTTTAAACTTTCAAAATATAATCTTTGGTATCGACCAACCAGAGAGAAGTGCGCGGAGTACATTTCCGGATCTGGTGAATTTCAGGGTTGCGAAATTGAACGGCTTCCGACGCGTCTTTGCTCACGCCGCTCCCATCTTCTTTGAGCGTGGCATTGCCAATCCAGAAACCGGGGTCAGTCACATCATCTCATCCAGATTAACTTCTAATTTCTAGAGAAATCAGAAACCAATTCTTTTCAAATATTCCAGGAGATTTCGAGCCTAAGCGTAGAACCATGTGAAGGTGAAACCCTCATCGTCACCGTGTTTGAGATCAAACGATCGGAGGTAATAATCTCTTTTCAACTTTTAAAAGTTCTCTTTCAGCCTTAACCGTATAATTCTCATGAATTTTCCTGGTTTGCATACATTTGTAGATCCCATCTTTCATCGAAAGGGAGCAGGAGTTTCGTTTTCTGGCTGTAAGTTGCTGAACTCTTTTAGAACAATTTAAGAAAAGTAAAGGGGAAAAAGATCATTCTTTTGTTGTAATCAAATTTTACTATTTGAAGCATTCCTACAATCCTACACTCTTAGTTCAAATTTATTTGCTCTAGCAGGTGGTGCCAGAGACTCTGGATGGGATAACATTCGCTAGTCCTGGGGTGAGTGGGAATATCTTGCAGTGTTGATTTTAGAGGATTGCATGTTAATGTAAAGTTACGCGAATAATACATTGTTGGTGACTGTGTAGGTGCTTTGTGCCCGTTATGGTGATGAGGAATATTTTCGTGTTAGATTGAAAGGTAATCTTTTTACAACTGTGTTTTGCCCTTCCTATTTTGGATAGACAATGATTTTAATAGAGAACGAGAGACTGGAGAAGAAAACAAGAAAAAATAAGTAGTGTGCAGAAGAACAATCCTAGCAATTAACTATCAAATAATCATGGAATATTTATCACCACAAACATGAAGAGATTATTTTCAAACCACAAACTTGCCTAGCTTATCCAATGAGAAGTTAGCTGACCTTGTTTTCCAATGGAATTAGATGTTCATCAGGTATACTCAGGGCCATATCCCTTCGATAATTTGAATGCAGTGACAGACCGAGACATGACCAATCCTTCTCAAACAATTCCTAGCCAATCCTTCTCAAACAATTGCAATGGTGGACTCTTTATTGTATCTGACAGTCTGACCTTGGTAAGCAATTTGCAAGACCATGTTTTTGCTTTATCTATTGAAGCATGATCCCTTCAATAAATTTGGTCCTGAATATCAACCTCTTTCCCGCTTCATCTATTTCACCTAAGTGATGACTGGTCTGTCATATTTTCTTATGACCAAGGCATGTCTCTCTTTCACACGGACTTTAGATTGGTCTGTCATATATTTTCCTGATCCAAGTTCATGGAACTTCTAAATGACTTCAAGATAAACTATGTTTACTGGCTATTTATATGTTGAATCACTAAATTTAATAGTTCCCTAGGTACAGAGATGCTTGACATTCAATTCATCTATTTCACCTAAGGGATGTCTCCTGATTCCACAAAGCAACACACCCGATTCTTCTATGTTTTACGTGGAGGGATGAGTTAATTTCAAGGCGTAAACAATACATATTACCAAATTCTATGCTCCAATGCTTAAGAAATCAGCTGATCCTAATAGCCATCTTTACAAAAATGCCAGACTGGCTGACATATTATAGTTAAAAGTAGCAGGAGCGTCTATCCTACTGCCGTTAATCAAACTCTTCTGTTAGTTTTTGTGACTTTTTCCCTGTAAATGTTCTGTTTTACATTGTTGCATTATTTCCACTGTTACAAGAATTAATTATATAAGAATGTGAACTTAATCTCATATTGGAACGAAAATAGTCTGCCGATCATCGCATTCATGAATATTGTTTAGTGGCTGATGACTCATCTTAAAAACTGGCCAGTGATATTACTAGTTATCTTGAAGTGGAGTTACAACATTTATAACATATTAAAAGGGGATAAGGACTAGTAGGTACAATTAAAGTTTCAACATTCCGTGTGTCTTCATTTCTTAATCATAATATTAGAGGAGACTTAAAATGAGTTTCATACATCATGGGAGGCTCCTAGTGACCCTCCTGAACTTGCATTTCTTTTGCAAATGGATTAGTTCCATTAGAAAGAAAACCAATTACCTCCTATCTACAATGTTTGCCATTCTTTGATCCATTGCAGTTTAGAGCGTGCTAGATTTTATGTTCCAATATCCCTTTTGCAGGAAGCAAGGAGTTATATTTTCAGCAATATGGACGATATAACATCCATCAGATATGGAGGGATGATATCTTACCTTGCCGTGTTTATCTACGACACTGGTAAGTACCACTTGTTTGCCTGCGTATTCTTTTGAATGCTTGTAGCACTTGCTAGTGATGAATAAAAGTTTAAATACAACAAACTGTGACTTTGGAACCAAGGAAAAGAAATTACCTCTAATTGTGAAGAGTGATTCTGGTAATCAAGATTGCGTTTGTTTTGCTGTAATTTTTTTTTCCTGAAAAATAATTATTATTTATATTTGGATTTTGGTTGGAGATGCTCTAGAAGTACATTTGAACATGTTTGAGTGAGGGAACGAATCCAGTTGTATGGTAGTGGTGGAGTTTTCCATGCAAAATTGTCACAGCCAATGTAGGAGTAGGTAAGAGATTACTAACCCCCACAAGTATAACCCCGACAAGATACGCAATTACAAGAGAATAAGACTCAAGGAGAGATTACAGCCAATGCCCTACAGGTACAGCAATAAACAGAACCCAAACAGTAGCAAATCTCACCAAAATACCGATCCAGAAACAGGAGAGAGAATCTCCTGCGCAGGGCCCAGTAAAGGAAGGGGTGGCTCCTATAATTCAAGCTCAGATGGAGCTCAAACTTTGGTCGATAACAGTCCCTAGGGAGGGGACAAAAACCTAAAAAGATGAGATGATTTGGACTAGGGGTTGTGAAATTGTTGACTTTCTTGAATTCTGACCTAAGAGAGAGAGTCGGAGAGGATTCTGCAGAATCAGCAACTGAATGACTTGGACAGCTTCAAGAAGATGATCGATTGGCCCTCTAGCACCTTGGAACACTTTCCAAGAGTAACCCTTCAATTAGGTTTCAGAATAAGGAGCAGGAGAGAGATCGCAGGCCTCAAAATCCCAGATTCTGGGCTGATCGATTCTGCTTTCTGGAAATTCTGGGCAGGTCTGATATGTTCTCAGCAGCAACAGTAAACAGGAAATAGGGTTGTTCGAATACAAGAATAAAAGAGCAAATAACAAAGATAAAGTGGGGGAGGAGTGGCTGTCTCGGCCAGGGCTTCTCACCCACAGCTATCTCGGCTGTTCTTACAGTTTGACTGTAATGTTCTTTTATTCAAATCTGAAAACCAAAGTTACATAAGCTCCTCTATATATAGAGGGCAGACCTAGCTACAAGCAGCCATACTAGAATTAGGATATGAACTCCTATTACAACTAGGACTTAGAAATAGGCTGAACTAGGAATTAGAAAATAGACTAGACTTATAACTCCAACATGGAGTGACCCACTTAACTAATAGCCCCTAGTGGGCCTTACAACCGATGGCCCACATGGCCTTTTATTGAAAATAACATAAAATTAATAAAAGAAATCGGTGGGCCCATTGGGCCCTCTCTTTAAGTGGATCGATCCACACCTTGGGATGGGCCTTTCTTCCTGTGATAGGTCCTCCCAATGTTTGGATCTACATCAGCTCCCTCCTTCTTAGAATCATTCCGATGAATGGATAAAGGACATGCAGAGATCTGTGTCGAGGCGTTGGAAGTCATCAACATGGATTCAAGTACAATCTTCTCGTGGCCGTCCTTTCCACTTAATGAGGAAGGAGTAGTACCCTTTGCCCCCATGAACTGTGGTGAACTTGTTGTCGAGGACATCTTCAATGACATCATCTTTGGGGTTTGCAAATTGAGGAAGCTTTAGGGTGTGTTTAGTGTCGCCTTCATCAGAATGGTGTCCCAAGTATATCGTTAGATCAGTTACATTGAAGACATTGTTGATCTTCAGAGTATGAGGTAGTTCTAGCATGTAAGCATTAGTGTCAATGCGCTTCAAGACCTTGTAGGGACCCATGCTCCGAGGATGAAGCTTGTGCACTGTATTAGGAGGAAACTTCTCAGGTGGAATTCGAACCATTATCATATCACCAGGCTGAAATTCCAAGTAGCGACGATGTCGATTGGCAGTTGCTTGGTATCCGTCATTGCTAACAGCGATGCGATGACGAACATCAGTATGTACCTCTGTGATGTATCTAAGGAACTCATCGGCTTCCACACTAATACGGGCCTGAGGTGGTAAAGGTACCAAGTCAACCAGTCGTTGAGGCTGCAGTCCAAGAACAATCTCAAATGGCGTATGGCCTATGGTGCGGTTGACAAAACTGTTATAGGCAAATTCAACAATGTTCAGTATAGATGGCCAAGTCTTTTCATAGTCACAGACTAGGCATCGTAGTAAGTTGCCAAGACTTCTATTCACCACTTTGGTCTGTTTGTCTATCTGAGGATGGAATGCTGTGGAGAACTTGAATTTAGTATTTGTTTTCAGCCATAGGGTCTTCCAGAAGTAGCTCATGAACTTGACATCCCTATCTGAAACCATGTATGTGCACTATCTCTTTGAAAAAGAGTTTGGCCAAGTGACTTGCATCAAGAGTCTTTTTGCATGGGATAAAGTGCGCCATCTTGGAGAAACGATCCATTACCACAATTTGGAATCATACATTTTTCGTGTAGGTGGTAAGCCTAGGACAAAGTCCATGTTTATGTCTTGCGAAGGTAAGTGTGGAACGGACAACGGTGTGTACAATCTTGTATTCTTCTCAATCCGTCGTCCTCCTTGTAGGTTTTTGAATAATTCTGAAAAATCAGCATCATTAATGTACTCCTCTTTGATGTTTTCCACTCCTGCACTTTGTACTGTGAAGGTAGTCATCATCATCACCTTTCGACCAAGTGCATCAGCCACTTGATTCGCTTTTCCAGCTTTGTATTTGAGAGCGAAGACATATCCTTGCAAGTATGAGATCCATTTAGCGTGCCGATCGCTAATGGTCTTTCGTGAGTGCAAGTATTTGAGTGCTTCATGATCCGAATAGAGTACGAACTCTTTTCCAATTAAGTAATGCCTCCAATGCTTGAGGATCTGAACAACGGCATAGAGTTCTAAGTCATATGTAGAGTACCTTCTTTTTGCATCATTCAATTTTTCACTGTAGAAGGCAATCGGATGACCCTCTTGCATCTTGGAACACTTTCCAACAGTAACCCTTCAATTAGATTTCAGAATAAGGAGCAGGAGAGATCGCAGGTCTCAAAATCCCAGATTCTGGGCTGATCGATTCTGCTTTCTGGAAATTCTGGGCAGGTCTGATATGTTCTCAGCAGCAACAGTAAACAGGAAATAGGGTTGATCGAATACAAGAATAAAAGAGCAAATAACAAAGATATAGTGGGGGAGGAGTGGTTGTCTCGGCCAGGGCTTTTCACCCACAGCTATCTCAGTTGTTCTAACAGTTTGACTGCTATATTCTTTTATTCAAATCTGAAAACCAAAGTTACATAAGCTCCTCTATATATAGAGGGCAGACCTAGCTACAAGCAGCCATACTAGAATTAGGAGATGAACTCCTATTACAACTAGGACTTAGAAATAGGCTAGAACTAGGAATTAGAAAATAGACTAGACTTATAACTCCAACATGGAGTGACCCACTTAACTAATAGCACCTAGTGAGCCTTACAACCGATGGCCCACATGGCCCTTTATTGAAAATAAAGTAAAATTATTAAAAGAAATCGGGCCCACTCTTTAAGTGGATCGATCCACACCTTGGGATGAGCATTTCTTCCTGCGACAGACCCCCCCAATGTGTGGATCTACATCATCTAGGAGAGTCAAGGCATTGGAAGGGGGCCTGGAGGCAAGGTGGCCAAGGCATCACCTAGGCAATGCCTTGACTATTATTCCATGGATGCCTAGAGTACCAATGATCAAGATATCATCACAATTTTGTGAAAACAACATACTGAATTTTGAAATGGATGTTGTTTTTTGAATTTGTTTGTATTGCATTTCAGTAAAATATTTCCCCCTCTACTATACTTGAACAATTTTATATTAATTTTTAGCAAATATTTTTTTAGTATTTTATAGTGAAACAAACGTAGCCCAAGTGAGTTGTAGTTCATAAGCTGCATCTAAATAAGAGGGAGTGTAGAAATGTTTTCGTAGTGGCTTATCTTGTTTATAAGCCCCTTTTTCTTGAATTTTCAAATGTTTTAATGGTCCACTTGATGCGAATCCGGGTTCCAAAAGTCGGAATCGGATCGCTTAGGGCCCACAAGAATGACTAAAATCTCAAATTTAATGGTTGGGGGGCAATCTTGTAAATTTAGGTGAACACTCTAGCACTTAAAAGAGAGGAAAATAAATGATAGGGTCAAATTGAGATAGAAATTAAAAAGGGAGTGGTATTCTGGAATTACAAAAGATGAGGGGAATAACAGAACACAAATTTAGGAAAAGGAGGGGGTTAACTATAAATATAGAAAATTAAGTCACTTAAGAACAAATAAAAAAAAAAAGAAATCACCTTCTTCCTTCTCACGATACTAACCAAAGGCGGAAACCAGTTTCTAGTACGATGGGCAGAGATCCTTCATCTAAACCCAGATTAGGTTCAGATTTTAGAGCTTAAATCTCAACTCAAGGCCTTCTTGAATGCAACTTAAGAAGCTCCAATATTATAGATAAGCACAAAGGTTTAATCTGGTCAGATTGTACCTGGCGGAAGACAGGGAGGCAGGTTTCGGTTTCAGTGTGAAACTTCCAACAGAGGGCACTTCCAACTCTTATCTTCTAGGGTTTTGATCGCCCAAGAGAGGGGAGCCTTTGATCAAAATCTCAGCCCAAACAGATCTCACAAGAGAGAGATCGACCTACACTTGTGGTGCTGCTAACATTGCCCAGAAACAGGGGCTGGGAGTGAGGACCAGCAAGAAGAAGAATGAATAACAGAAGGAAAAGAAAACAGAGGAAAAAGAAAAAAGAAGATGAAATAAAGAAGAAGAGAAGGAGATTAGGAAGGAAACAAAAGATGGACACCCACGGCAGCCAAGGTTCTCACCCAAAATTCTCAACCAAGATTAATTCTTCAGAAAAACTTCAAATCTCAAACTGAGTTCTTTCTATTACATGACTACTAAAGGAAAAATCAAACAATTAATGGAAACTACTTGAAAATGGAAACTATTCTAAAATTAGAAGCTAGCTAATTTAAAAAGGAATTAATTCTAAAACAAAAGAAAATCAAATAAAAAAATATATATATTTCCTAAATCCATCGTGCCACTGCATCACCACTAGGATGTGTTTGGCCTAGAATAGCACTTTAGTGGGACCAATCACTCCAAAATCAAACTCCCTGCTTGCATTTTACTTTTATAAAACAGGTAGGTTAGACTTGTACAAATGCTTTAGAGCCAGTAGTGTATATTTATGGGTCAGTTTCCACTTGCTCACCCAATTCATCTCTCTGGTGGGTACCAAGTAATTTCTTTTGTTATTCCCAGTTACGGTAGGGACATGTTTTAAGGGGAGGTTGGTTGTTTGCTATTAAAATTTTCCATGCCTTGTTTGCTGAAAACTCATGGGACACGGTTTTTAATTTGATCAAATAATTTCTGTAGTGTGTTGGCGGCAAAAAATCTAGGTGATGCAGCCTACAACAACTTTTTGGACCACACTTTTCTTGGTGACCGTAAGACGACAATCCATCAGTACTTGGCCACAAGAGGTTCAGGTATCATGGAAGAAGAACCTCCAGAACCACTCAAGATCCGTTATGGTGGGTGATACTGACAAGTCCATGAATCCCAATCACTAGAAATAAATTTGCAGGGATTGCTCAATTTGCTTGTGCCCTGCTATGGTTGGATAGGACAAGCTTATCATACTCCAGGTTTGGTTAGAAGGGAAGAAATATAAGCAGTGGGACTAGAACACTCAATAATCTTTACTAATGGTTTCTCTTGAATTGAAGAGATGCTGTCCAGGAAGGGAAAACATGAAATTCTGTAAGAGGGAAAGAATGGTGATTGATATATTTATATAATTTACTAGATCTATGGACTTTCAGCAAGCAAATTTAAGAAATGGATGTAATCTTAATTTTGTAGTTCAGCCAATAATGTCTCCAATGTCCAATGTGACAGATGAACTATTCTATTTGTAGCTTATGCAATAATATCCACAATGTTTGACCTTTGATCCGGGAGGTGTACAACTCTGCATCAAAAATGAAAATGGAAAAAGGAAATGATATATGTCAGAGGGAGAGATGAGTTTAAAGGAGTAAATGAGGCTTACACCCTAATTTTTTAGTCGAAACATTGCATCTATATTAGATCATATGAGAAATATGGGTTCGATGTATTTGGAAGAAGTTACATTCAAATAGGAGCTCATGACAAACCTTATGACTGTAATTAGGAAAGTAGACCAATTGAAAGCAAAATGTGGTAAACAAAATGCTGCCCAGTCAATTTCTATACTCTTATCAAAAAAACAAAAAAATTTCTATACGCTGAGAGAGAGGAGGAAAGTTGTTTCTTCATGAAGAAGAGACGAAAGGGTGGGAATGGGAAATTAGTCCCACATCGGAAATGTAAGCAGAGTAGGGAGCCTTGAGGACTATATAACTACGGAGGAGCTGCACGATGAAATTTCAACCCGTCCTGTCGGGGGTGGAAGGCGACTCGTCAATGATCGCTAAGAGACGGCGGGTCGTGCCGACACCTACCAAGGCGAACACATTTTGAGAGGCGAGCGAGTTCTGCTATACTTCGGTGGACTTGCCCGTCAATTTTTGGAAGCCCCTTAATTTGGGGCCTCAGCTAATTTTAAATTAAATAAATAAATTACATGTACGGATTAATTGTCAACTCAACTGAAAAATATGGTGGCGGCTAAAATTTTCTATAATTATTTATCCATCGAAACTTATCATTTCGAACAAAATGTATATTAAATATGAGCGGCGCAGGCGTAAATGGGGTAGCACAAATTTTTCACACATGACCGGTAGGGTTCTAAATTTGCTTTATAACTCTATTTTTTGGACCAAATTTACATTTCATCCCTTCATGGCTTCGCAGCTCTTGTCATCCCATCTGATTAGGCTGGAGATGGTTGTTTTTCACCCTAAACAGGAGGGTGAGAGTTAAGAACGACATAAGAATGGTGAAGCAATTCTTCCTTAAACACAAGTTACTAGACATCATAAAATTATAAGGGTTTATGGTAAAAGGAAGGGAGATTCCTTGAAAGGGTTCATGGGTATTAGAAAATAATATAAAATTATTATCGACTTCGTATTGTTAGAGGGATAAAATACTATGATCATTGATGATTGTATTTTTCCTTCACCCACGGAGTAGGAAATTTTTTGAAAAATTGTAGATGTCTCTTTTTCAAAGAATTTAGTATTAGCCGCAAATACAACTAACCCGATTTATACCTTAGAGTGCAATTCTCTAATATCATAGTTTATCTTGGATAGGCTCTAGTCAATTTTTACTGTCTATCAGTAACTGTTGCCTTAACGGGGCCTTAGCTAATTTAAGGGGAAATAAACTACAGCCTATTATATTGGTATATGGTAAAGTTGAGTTAGGTAAATTTTCAATTATGGTTGGATAATGATGGGGTCAATCTTTTATTTTTTAGAAGATCATAATTTAACGTTTTATTGCCATTGAAAAAAATAAAAAAAAGATAGAGTTTTTCTTCTTTTTTTTTTCTAGTGAAAGATTGAGTTTTTCTAAAACCATGGTGAAGGGCAATCCCTTGATTGTGGGGCTTCAAATGTGTATAGGTGAGTATTTTGGGGAATATATTAAAACCTTATAAGAATTTGTGGACCCTAGAATGATGTGGTTGCGATAGAGAAAAAAAAAAAATACATTGCCTTTTTTTTTTATTATTTTTATTTTTGGATGAAAGTCTATTGCTTATTCCACAAAAAGAAAATTCTATCTCATACTCCTCGAATTCTTTTGTGTCATGGAATATACAAGAACAAATGTGAAAAAATGAAAATGTTAATCTCTCAATGACATTGACATCACTATCCAATCATATATATATATATATATTAAGTAATTCACTTCACTCATAACGGTGATGATTAGAAGGACCTAACAAAAAAAATAAAATAAAAACGAGGATTATCACCTATTTCCAGCCTTGTTTTTTTTTTCTCCCTTTTTAAGAGAAGAATTTCAACTTTCAAGCCTCTTCTTCTGCTCTAAGTGCACAATTCAAACTCTCTATCTCTCTTTCCTCTTTCTTTACAATCTCCACCCCACTCCACTCTCATAGATTGGGATCCTCTCCAACACCAATGATTCATTCAAAGGCTGGAAAGGCTTGAACACACATTCTTATGTGTTGGAAGGTGTTGGAATGTGTGACAAAACCCCTGCAACACTTGGATGATCATTGAAGAGGCGTTGGAGGGTACAGTCGTTGGAGAGGAGCCTAATTCCCCACCCCAAAAAAATTAAATTAAATTAAATTACAACCAAATTAATGATTCAATACACCCAATACGGCTTTGTTGTTGCATTTGTTTTCTTTCCAGCTTTAATATATTTTTTATTCAAAAAAAAAAAAAAAAAAGACTCAATACACAATATGAAATTTCAAGGTAAACTAGTAAACTTTCCATGAGGTGAAGAGATGCTTCTTCTAAAAGCAGACATGGAATTGTTAGTGCCTTCCTTCCCATTGCACATTACGTCAGCTGGTTGCTTGTTTTCATGCTTCCCTATCAATAAAGACTCCCCTGCCAGCACCAATGCTCTTGGTTCAAGATTTTGGGAATTTCTAGACAATTGCTGAAGTCTTTTCATTCTCCAGACCATTTGCTGGCAAAGCAGTAATCCCATTCCCGTTTTCTGACTCAGAAAAATCGGTTTTTTGAGCCTCCTCTATCTTTCCTCCCGTGTCCATTTCAGAAATTAATGTCAATGCTGCATCAGACTTGTGCGTACTAGCTGGAAGCTGAAGCTTGATCTTAGCTTTGGGCTCGGGTTTGCTTTTCCTAATACCCCACCTTGCCTGACATTGAGTGCTTGCTTAAGCTGCTCTTCCTGATGTTCCAGGTGTACTTTCCTCAAGCTGGCCCTATGGAGACTAGATCGCATCAGTTATGTTATCCTGCTTCAATGGCTCTAGTGGACCCCAAAATCCTCTGGAGTTGCTGACATCTGATAGGATCACTGGCATTGCAGATGGCAGCGACAGATTTATTCATGGCTACTCTGGCTGAAAACGGTAATTTCACCGTTGGTTGATTGTCAAGTATTGGTGTATGATGTCTTGTATTCCGTTGCAGTTTAATCCAGGGAGTACTGGTACAGCGCCTAGACAGCCAAGACGACAGTTCCGCTAGCTGGTTAATGGGCCGTGGGGGTTGCATAGCAAGGTGTGTAGGGGGGCGCAGCCCCCCACTCGAATTTTTTATTTGAGGGCAATTGTAGTTTAATCCGGATTAGGGTGGTAATTGTAGTTTAATCCAGATTAGGGTTTTTTCGCTATATATTTATAGCGAGAGTTTCTTTCTCTGTAATGTAAGCAATACTGAGAGGTGTGAGGACGAGCGCTGTAACCCTATTCTCCTTTGATAGTGAAGCAGGATCTCATCTCATCAGGGACGTAGGCAACCTTGCCGAACCTCGTAAAATCCGTGTGCATTGTTTGTTTTGTTTTTCCATTATCTTCTGCATCGTTTTAGGGTTGCGTTTCTACATCAAGTATATCTTGCTTCATCTTGCTTCTCATTAGGGCTCCTCTATCAGTGGATAAAGATCTCCTCACAGGAGGGGGTGGTGACCTTGGTTTTCCAGAATTAATGGGGCTCCCTTCACGATGAAAAGACATCTTTGGAATTGGATCCTTATCTGGAAATGCAGAGGGAAAACGGGATATCCTCTGCTTCCACTGAAGAACAGCTTTTGGCCTCAAAGCTTCTAGTTTCATCCACAGGCCGCTAACTTATTTCAGGTTTCAAGCTGGCTCTGATACCATTTCTAGGTAGACGCAAAAGTGAAGCTGTTCGCAGTTTTTGAGGCTCCATACCAATCCGATTATTCCCAACCTTCATTTGTTCCAGCTCAGCTATCTTTCTCTCCAATGCCAATTTGAGGTTTGCAACCTCTTTTTCACCGGTTTCTGTAATTTCACCGGTTTCTCTAATATCCACCCTTGCATTTGAAAGCTGGAACAAATCAGTCAGGGCTCGATAATTTACACCCCATGTCTCTTCGGTAGTCAAATGAGGTCCACTCATTGTATATGTCTTCCCTGAGCCTATTTGTCCATATGCAAAGATGCAAACATTGAAACCATCTAGAACAGATTTGATCAATGGTTGGGTATCAGCAAATACTTATTGTTGTGTTGCATTCATTCAAATACTTTACCAAACGAAAATACTTTCTCGCATCTTTACCCTGCTTATGGGGCAATATTGATATTCCCATTTTCTCAAATATATTCTACAGTGTAATATTGATTGTCCTGGCAAAAACTTGTTAGGATTCTTATATGGGCTTAACTGACACTGATTGACCCATTAGTTACTTGCACAATTATTTGTTAGGACACCTATTGCGTGGTTCTTCATCACAATTCATGAAGCAAACTTCAATATTGGTTTAGGGATTTCCTAATGTGGTATGTGATAAATTTCTTTTATTATTCATTCTTATATTCTATATACTTTGGGGTTATTCATATGATTCTATGGTTTAGAATCCCTGAGCCTCTAAACCCTGATGCTCTCTTGTAGATCTTGTAATTGGTTGTAGAGCATACGATTTTCCTCTAGAAGTTTATGGTAGGAAGAAGAAGCCACTTCAAGGCCATTAATGTGGTGCTCAAGCCTTTTGAGATCATCCTCCCAGTTCAATTGATCCTCTTCAACCTCAAGTTTTGTCTTCTTCTCAAGCTGTTTCTGTTGAAGATCAAGTCCTTCAACAAGGCTGGTATTGTTAATATTGTTGATTGGGGATTTGCCAAGTTTTCCACCGCAAATGCAGAATCTAGAGAAATCACTTAAAATCCCACCAGTTCTCTGGAGAAGATATCTTGAAATTGCTTCTCGGAAGTCTATTTTTGATACAGAATTATTTTTTAAAAAAGCAATCCAAGCTGATAGATTTGTGAAATAAATAGCTTTGTAAAATCCTCAACTACCTTCTTGAGCACTGTATCGATGAGCATTGCATTCAAAGGCAAGTCTCTAATCCCATTCCATTCTGTAAGATAAGCTCTCAGAAGCTCAAGCCCAAAGCGATCAGAGAAGAAAGCAAGAGCATCTGCTTTTTAAGACTCTTCGAGTGAGATCTTGCTAGAAAGATTCAGATACAGTTGTTGGTCATGAGTGCCACTTTCAGAGCCATATGATGACTCATCAGCACTTCCACTGTTAATCAAAGAGGATGGTGAGCCTTTAGGCAATGAAGTGATTTGTAGAAACGCAACCCTAAAACGATGTAGAAGATAATGAAAAAACAAAACAAATAATGCACACGAATTTTACGAGGTTCGCAAGATTACCTACTTCCCCGGTGAGATGAGATCATGTTTAACTATTAATGGAGAATAGGATTATAGTGTTTGTCCTCACACTTCTCAGTATTGCTTGCATTACAGAAAAAGAAACCCTCGTTACAAATATATAGTAAAAAAACCCTACTCCAAAAAGTACACGAATGCCCTCAAATAAAAAAATTCGAGCGGAGGGCTGCGTCCCACTACACCCTTGCTATGAAGGAGGCCTCCTGCCCCCTTGCAACCCCCACAACCCGTTAACCGGCTAGCGGACTACCGTCCTACCATCCTGCCATCCTAGGTGCTGCATCAGTACTCCCCGGATGAAACTGCAACGGAATACAAGACATCATACACCAACAGTGATCCTCCCACCTGCTAGCTTCCACTCATGATATCCTTTGAGACACAAAAGGCAGTCTACTACTTTACCTGATGAGCCCCCCTTCTCTAAGTCGGGTGCTTCAAATGTCAAGAGCTTCATCTTCTCCAACTGCCACAAGAAAATTTCTCATGTTCTCGAAGTATTGGATTGCCGACTGAGCCCCGCCATCTGCTGATTGAACAGTAATAACTGGACTTTCTACGACCTTGGGGATGGCGCCTGGATTGACTTTGTTGAGGCCATAGCATAGAATGAGGCCATTGCGCGGTTCGTGGCAGAATTCCTCTTCCGATGGTTGTCTGGGCAGTGTTTCGGATGCACCTTGATCCTTCTGTCTTAGCAATTCTGCCGCCTGCGATCTTTTCAATGCTGTCACAAATGTTCAGATTTTAAAACTCATTTCAGATATATTCATCCCTTCTCCCCAGTTCTTCCATGAATCCACTTCACTACACTACTAAAGTTCGCTCTCTTCTTTCTCCTTCGCTTTACGCAATCCCCTACAATCAGATGATTCAAACTGCTCTTAAAGTAAATAGGTGCCATGTGTCGGTAAGGATTGGATTGGCCAAGGATCGGTTAAGGATCGGAAATCGTACAGTTTTCCTGGATCGTTCACAGTATCTGTAGGATCGGTCTTCTTTTTTTTTCTTTTTTCTTTTTCTAAAGCATAAAATTCATTTTTTGCATTATATCACAATTCCTTCTGCCTTCGGCGCTGTAAGCTGTAACCACTTAACACCGCTTAAGGGTTCTCTAGGGTTTCCAGTATCAGCAAGTGTTTCTGCAAAATTAGTTCTCCCTAACGACATTGATTTGCTCAACCCTCCCGCCGAGCTTGAAAAGAGGAAGCACAAACTTTAAGCGTTTGGTGCAGTCTCCAAATTCCTCCTTCATGGATGTGAAATGCCAAGGATGTTTTAATATATCTTTTTTCCGGCATTATCAGAGAAAAATCGTCGAAGTCTAGGGTTTGCTAGAATGGAATTCAAATCGGACAAGTGCGTCCTCGAGACGAACTCCTTCGCTCCTCTGTAAGTCAGATATCCCCTTTGAAGTCCTAACCTAACATCCTCAGCCCCAAGGGAAGAAGGCCCACGCAGCGGTTGCAGAAGCGCTTCATCCAGAATAGCAGTCCTTCCGGCATAACCACCCGATAATCCACTTTGCAAAACGGAAGTCACCGACTCAAGACAAAAAATTAGAAGGAGCCCAAATTAATCAAATAAAAAAAAAGTAGGAACGAATCTTACCTGCTGGAAGCTGGAAAGCGCAGATCGTGAAAGAGAACGACCAATCCTAGAAAGCATCATCATTCGCTCAATCCGAGCATGAAGCAGTAGGTGATTACAATGCGAAAATTGCCTGACGAGATCGAAGAATCCAAAAGGACTGCTGGTGGTTCGCCCCAATTTCAGATTTTTGGGAAAATCTCTCTCTCGCTGACTCTTCTGTTCGACCTTTCTGAGTTTGAGTTTTAGAAACTACATTTTTTAAAGGATCGGTCGGATCTGCCGATCCGGATCGGTATCCGATAACTAGGACGATAACGATATCCGTCTGAGGATCGGTCAGGTCTCAGGATCGGTCTCAGCCGATACCAATCTGATCTGCCCGATCCAGCTGATCCGATACCAATACTTGATTCCATGGTCCAACGGTCCAACCTCCTTACATAGGTAACCTTCGTTAATTTTTTTATTCAAAATTTTAAATCTTTTTTATTTTCCCTACTTTTGAAGAATTTGAAATTATTCAGATTTTATTAACCTTTTTTATCTCTTCTATTTGTTCGTAGATATCTTCCACGTCTCTTTATATATATCTCATTCATCACTTTGTTAATCATGTGTGACTGAAAATCATTACAAGCAATGTTATAGTAATCGGACTCATCAACTATTACCGATTTGCATTAGATATAAATTTTATATATATATATATATATCTTTTTCTCCAATTTCAAACCTATTTTAGTAACTAAAGTATCGTTTTTCTTCATTTTCTTTGAGTGCTGATCACTGTCTCTGTGGGTGAAGATCATTTACAATGAAACATAAGAAATTTGAGAGAAGATTTACCTAAATGTACACTTATTTATAGCCACAAATATATGTTTGGTGGATGTGCAAAGGCATATCTTTTTTTTTTTTTTTGATAGGAGTGCAAAGGCATCTCTTTTTTTTTTTTTTTTTTTATAAGAGTGCAAAGGCATATCCAGAAACTTAAAATTGAAGTTGCAGAACAAATCCAATAAAAACAAGAATGAAAAAAATATTAGAAGGGATTTATTAGGGGAATTTACTATCAATCTCCTATACTAAGATGGATTGATGAGTTCGATTACTATACCCATGCTTGTGATGGTTTTCAGCCATACATGTACTCACACATGATCAACAAAGTGATGATCGAGAATCTTAATAAGAGAGAGAGATGCGAAAGATATTCATGATTTGGAACTCCCTACAAATAGAGGAGATAAAAAAGGTTAATAAAATTGAATAATTTCAAATTCTTAAAAAATAAGGAACAAAAAGAAAATTTGAATAACAAAAATAACAGAAGGTTACCTCCCTAAAGAGGTTGGACACATGGCACCTATTTACCATACAAGTAGATGATTTAAAATTGCTCATACGAGCAAATGATCCGTTTTCACCTACTATTACCCGTGATGCTGAAATCTCCATATCTCTCTTGGGAGTGAGCGAGCGAGCGTGCACACTCCGTAGATATGGCACATACGTGAATGCACTTGAACGTCCTTAATCCGTGGATATGCCATCTATTAAATGAGGAGAGAAAAAATAGATGTCATATCCACGGACCAGGGATGTTCACATACATTTACGTACGTGAAGATTCACTGAACTCGTAAAATTCCATTAACATTTTAAGAGAGTTTATTTTCAATAGCGGTGAAAGGTTCACCTTCAAATCTATTGTCATCATTAATTCTCCAATATATGTTGGAAATGCAAAATAATTTTCACTCATCCAAATGCAAAGTTGATTATCAAT
The DNA here is from genome assembly GCF_013358625.1 of Macadamia integrifolia. Taxonomy (NCBI): domain Eukaryota; kingdom Viridiplantae; phylum Streptophyta; class Magnoliopsida; order Proteales; family Proteaceae; genus Macadamia; species Macadamia integrifolia. Next base: position 21,365,579 of record NC_056570.1, read on the forward strand.
GAAAGAATTCCTCCTCCACTATGGCTTAAGGAAAATTCGGTCGGTCCTACATTTTATTTCCAAATACCACTGATTGTGGGATTAGCAAAACCATTAGCATAATTGCCTAAACATTCATAATGAAAAATATATTATTATTATTAGAAAAAAGAAAATTGCATGATGGAGTGGAACCTATGCCAAGACATAGAAGCACATGAAATTACAATGTTGTCCATCTGAAATTTAAAAAAAAAAAAAAAAAAAAAATCTATCTGCATGCTCATATCAACCCCCGCATTGGTGTGAAGCCACACAACTAGACAGCAATCCCTTGCCCTTGTTACATACACCTAAATGATGTAGACATAACTAATCAAAATTGAGCCACCCAATCTCCAATGGGCGTACAAGAATTTTGATTGCCAAACATTAAACATAGAGTTAAAATTTCTTAAGCCACGTTTAAACAGGAATGAGATACAATATAAAGTGGAAAAGTTAAAACGCAGTGTCAATATTTTTAGGGAAAAAACATACAATACGGCCAATACAGAAATTGATACATATCGATAATGGTTCAAAATTAGCCGATACACCATGCACTAAAACTATGGTCTTAACGGCTAAACTATGGTCATAACGTCTAAACTATGGTCATAACGGCTTGAGAGGCATTTTGGACCTCTCAACTTGTAGAGGAGTAACAATAATGGCCATAGATTTGGGGGGTGGGGTTGGAGGAAAACTCACCCATTTTTTTCTTTTTACCCACTGAATTTTTTTTGGAGGGTAAAGAAAATATATTCACTGAATTAATATATTACAAAACCTACCACATGCATGCAATTCCCTAGTGAGGCATGGTAGGTACTATGGGGCTATTGAAATACCATACCCCAATCCTTTAGATGATGAAAACTCCGAACAATAGAGGTGGAAATGGAATTGGGCTAGTGCCCACACTAACTGGGCCATTGCGACTCCCCTCCATTAAAACATTCATCTATCTCCTTGGTTGAGTGAACAACTCAACTTTATCCCAACTAAATGGTATTGGCTATATGGCTTCTTACCTCTCAATCAGCTTTGTTTGTTGTCATACTTGATACAAGACCTAATCTATGCATGTCTTTCCGTGTCTTTCATGCCTCCTAAAGTAGGAGGCAAAAGGGCAAAACAGAAACATATACATTCAGAGACCACACCATTCCATCCATTGAAAGGATCTTCCTCCTTCCATCCAAGGATCATGGCTTCCAAATCATAGGAGGCAGAAACATTGGCACAGGGTTGTAGATGCGAATCTGAACAACTCTTGAACAAGGTATTAGCAAGGTATCTTTTGTTTTGATTTCCCTTCTTTCGACATTATGCTATGTACACATTTCTTCATCCTTCTCCAGCTCACTTAGCAGTAGTTCCATCATCTTCTTATACATAGGCATAAAATGATCTTTTATCATAGTTTTTGAGAGCCTGATCTTACTGTACAGATCACGAGGAGTCTCATAGATGCCAACATGGTCCATGTCAGAGTCATCATCACCTGAAGTAATGGCATCAGATGGTAGCAAGGCAACAATATGCATAATCCGACCAGGGGGGTAGAAGCGATGCGTTTCTGGTGCATCTAATGATGTGCGGGGTGTGTTATCCACTGCATCAACCAATTCCTTCTCTTCCTCGGTTATTTCTTTGGCAGCTGCTTCTTCTTCTTCCCGAACCTGAATATTGCCTTCAATCTCCTGTCTATTAAGCTCCTTCTCCAGCTCATACCAAAGCTCACCTTCAGTCATGTCTTCCACCGTCGATGTACTAATCACACGGTCCACGGGAAGAAGTTCCTCCTCTTCCTCTGTCTCATCATGGCCAGAGGCACCCCTCGAGCAACAATCCAGCTTGTCCACCTCTCGGTCTTCCAAGATTGATTCGGTAACAAAAGATTCAGAAGTTCTTTTAGATTTTGGAGAAGATTCCGGTTCATCACCTTCCTTTTTAGGGCTCAATGATGGACCTACAGTACGTCGGCGTGCACCCATGCACGACCATGATGAAAGGGAGGAGCGGGTCCTGACAACAGCCTGAGCAACATTTTGTGCACGCTCCATTACAACCTAGATTGCACCAAACAGATATTGCCAATTAGGAGATATGGGCTATAAAAATAAACAGATGCGTTCAGAAACAAGGGAAAACACAGAAACCCTGAGTGAAAACACACGAATAAGAGAGAGAGAGAGAGCGAATAGGATACAACTAAAAACAGTGGAAGTGAACAATTGAAACCGAAGATATATAGCTTGAAACAGAGGCACAACTCACAAAAAGTGAACAGGCATTGCCACTTCTGTACAATGTGCAGCAGCAAAGTTGTGCCAAATTCATAGTTATTATGTTGTCGAGAGGGTACAGGTGTATAGGCTTGGCTGATTGGCACTTATAGTTTGTGGCAAAACTGTTGCATGTCTTACATCCATCAGCCAGAATGGCCACACCAGCCCTCCAATGTAGCACAAATCACATGGCCAATGACCCAAACTTTACTTGGGCAAACAGCAAGTAGTATGCTTTTGTGTGTTTGAGGAGCCGAGTCTGCTGACTGATAGCAAGCATTTCAGCTCTGGGGCCATGTACACATACAGTGCTCAGCAAGCAGGATATACTTCCTTCTCTACAGAGTATCATCTAAATATTACAGCATTTCACACGGTTCAAGCATGAAAGAAGTCTTTTACATGCATAAACATCATCATTAATTGTTGAACACCAAATTAGAGTTCCAGACAAAGGGGTTATTAGATTTTTACCTGTGTACCACTGGAGACAGGCCGGAGTAGTGCACCTGCATCTGCAACCCTTGCTCTTGCACTAGCTATAGATGGTAGACGAGATCCTACAGCAATTGCAGAGCGAAAAACAACATTTAGAAACCTTGTGTGCTCCACTTGATCTCGCAAATCACTAAGCCAAGAGGATGCCGTGACCTGCATAGACAAATATAACGTTCTTCAGTAAAAAAAAATGCAAAAAAAGAGGAGGATTCTGTCCGCAAAGAAGATGCATGGTAGGAATTAGGAAACTCTTAATCATATTAAACTAAAGATTTATCGGGTACAAACATTATCATAAGAATTTATATACTTGAGGAAAAATTTACAGACATTATCATAAGCATTTATATAATTGAGGAAAAAGTTACAGCACCTCAGAGCGGAGATCATCAATAGAAGCTGTCGAGAATGTCGGTACCAGATCAGAACTGTTGATGACTGTTGTAATGAAATGCTTCCCAGACTCTGCCAAATCCCATGTCATACAGGCAGCTGCAGAGAGCCAAATGTCGTGAAAACATGCAATATTACAAAACCAAGCTCTTAAGAGCAATCAAACAAGCACCAAAATAACAGACCTGGCAATGGAAAGGGGAAATTGCAAATGAGTACTTGGAGCAAACAGCTAGAAAAGGCCTAGACCTCTAGTCCTCCTGAGCTTAGCAAGCTTGTCATAATGACACTAGCCAATCTATATCTCCACCTGAAGGAGAGCTTAATACACTGCGCATGCAAGCAAATTCATCCATAGTTGTCAAGGAATCGTCTTGGTGACAAGACGGTCCTGGAAGTGCAAGGCAACTCCTCAAGTTGCTTAGGTGCCCAAGACACACAACCCAGGGGCAAAATGGTGGAAAAAAGGGGGGAATGAGGAAAAATGAAAAGGGTGAGAAAAAAACCAAGAAAGAGCAGCAGCACTGCCCCCCTGGTGAAGGTAACAGTAGCAGCCATTGTTGTTGTCACTCCAGGATAAGAAAAAAGGAAGCAGCAGCAATAGTGATCACCATCACTGCCACTGCCAAAGAAACAGTCATTGCTGGCGCTGGAGAAGAGCAGCAGCAGCAACCGTCACCACCACCGCTGCCAGAGAAGAAGAAAAGCCTACTGTTTATGCTTGTCGAAACCTTGAAGAAGCTCATCATGACTTTCGATGGAGCCTTGTGCCTTGTTTGCTGCTTGAGTTGAGGGATGAGAGGGACTATCAAGTTACAGAGGTAAAAGAAAGACGAAGAAATGGATTGGATTTGTGAATGGGAAAGGAAAAGGCAAAGCTAAAAGAATATTTGCTAAAAATACCAGGATATGATATCATACAAGAGGATACAAAGCCAAAACTAGTATAGATTGCGTCTAAAGAACAACTCATAGCCACAAAAATCCCTCAGACTATAAATTCTGCAGTCCAAGGTGACAATCGACCTCATGGTAAACTAGCACGACCTCACATGGAGCATGATGTTTTCAAGACACAACACATCTTCAGAATGAGAGCCACCAATGATATGGACACTGAAATGGATGAGGGGAAACAATCAAAAGAAATAAATGAGAATGAAAACATTTGTGATGTGGATCTGGATCGGAATAACCCCTTTTGGGTCGCTTATGGGTAGGATTGTCAAAGGTTGGTTCCGCTTGGTTTTTGGTTGGGCCGAATCGGTTTCGGTCTAGGAATAAGAGAGACCAAAACCAAACCATTAGGGAAAACATCGGTTTTCAGTCGGCTTTGGTTTTCGTTTTATTTCGGTTTTTTGATAGCAGGTTGATATCAGTTTAATCCATTTGTTTTCGGGCTTGAACCACACTGAAAATCTTACATTCATAACCTGTAGTGAGGAAAAATTTCGCGAAAACACTAAATCGTCTTCCCGAAGTAAAACAAGTAAACAACTAGCAATAGGAAATTGATCTGATGTGTTCATGTTATAAATTGTAAGGGAAAGATAACTAATTTTGAAAATCAATGGATAAACAGAGTTTCTAACGAAATCATTATTTATCATTGTAAGGGAAATATAACAAATATTGAAACTAATTACTGAGAAGATAACTAATATTGAAACCAAAAAATAAACCATACTATCAAACCATTCATTTAACTATCCAACTAATTTCTATTGTGAAGAAGAAGATCAATGGAAGCATTGTTATAATTTACAAATCAATTTCGCTATTCATAACCTCATATCATTGACTTGTAACAATTCCCCATACAACCAAAAATATTCTCATTAATATTTAAAAAAAAAATGGATAATCAATTCACATATTCATGACCTCATAATAATAATAATAATAATTAAAAAAAAAAGTATCGGTTTCATTATCGGTTGGTTTGGTGTGGTTCAGTTTTCATTCGATCCCATCATACCTCAGTCCAAAGCCAATCCAATAAGGATCAGTTTGGTTCGGTCTGGATTTTATTTGGTCGGTTTTGGTCAATTTTATCAGTTCGGGCTAGGTTTTGACACCCCTACCTATGGGCCCACCTGAATAATTGACAACTTGAGTAGTCAAGTGGACAGCACAACTGAAAACAAACTAGCTAGTGGGATAACATGTATGATGAGGAGGGGTATTCTTGGAATGGGAAAGAAAAAAGGGCCAAAACAGAATTACATAAAGAAGGGGAGGGGCAGTTTTGGGAAACCAACATAAAAGGGATAATATCATAGGGGGATGGGTTGTCTTCAACCTCCCAGCCATAACCAGGAGGCGGTAGAGCAGAAATACGACGGGACAGAACTCCCCCAATTTCAGCCAGCTGGATCTGAGATTCCAGGCGTAGAACTGCCACCACCTGCCATCCCAAGAGCACTAAGAATTTATTCAAAAGAACCTGCAACAAGAGTCTTTGGTAGATCTCAACCTAGGTCTCGCAGAGAACCTCAAGAGCAGCTCGCTAGCTGGTTTGATTACTCCCAAGTCCCAACAGAGGGGTCTTAGAAGATGAAACTCCAGGTTTTGGGAGGTAGGCAATGTACATCCAGATTCTTAGTGAGAAAGGAGCAGCTAAGAAACATCCCATGATCTGAGGGTCTGATATACCATCTCAAACAGAGTTGCATATAGCACACAGAAGAAGAGATGAGCAAGGGGAATCTCACTGGGAGAAGCGAGAGATTGCATAGAAGAAAGAAAAGAAGAGGGGGGGGGGGTGAAGAAACACACACAACACTGGTGTCGCAAGCACCAACAAAACTCAACTATTCATTCTTTCAATCTAGCTATCTACGATGGTTACATGGTATAAAAAAAAGAAAATCAAAGACTCCCATTCTAATTCTAACTGAAACATAATGGAACACTCCCATTACCTAGCTCATTCAAAGTAAAATAAAATACTACAATATAAATCTAAATAAATAAATAGACTACTAATATCCTACAACAACAACAAAGCTTATTCCCAACTAAAGAGGTTGGCTACATGGAGCTTATGCCGACCTTTATTCTTGTACAACTTTTTGTTTCTGCAACACATTCTTTGCTGAAACTAACTAAAAGCCTAAAAGGAAAAGAATGTCGATAGAAAGAATGGAATAACGGATTCATTTATTTTGAACCCAGAAACAGGAAAACATGGGATATATTTTGGAAGATGTTGAAAGCGTTGTTGAACACCTACAGAGTCCAAAATAAAGAATTACAATTAACCAAGCAATACATTTATGCCCGCAGAGGGGAAGGACAGAAGACCATATGCATCAATCCATGTAAACATTCAAAGATATAAATCAAATATAGGAAACAACAGAATAAGGTGACTACTTCATCATCAACATTTACAAAATGCGTCACATTATTAACACGATACTTGCCTGGAGCAAATGCTATACAGGTGGTTGAGGAGAACTCTTTACGTTCTCGAAGAATATATGTTAAAAGGGCAGCAGTACCACCACCCAGTGAATGCCCAACAATCTGCAGAGAAGATGAGAGAACACTGGTTATCAGTTCATCGGTGCTGAAGGGAGACAATCAAAGAACCTTAAAATTGTGTATAGAATCTCTTGACGCTAGAGTCAACTTTTATTTCTGCACAATACGATAATGCTCTAAGCTTCTAGGAGGCACCCACTCAACATCAAAAGAAAAAAGATGTAAGAATGTATGTTTCCAAATCAAATCTGAAAACTACGAATTCTTTTCCCTCTTTTGTCTTAACCTTCTTTTTATACTAAATTTAATTTTAACTGGTTAACCCACACATCTGTAGCTGTCAGCAAGAAGTTTCTACTCGTATCCCATGCATCTGTCAGCAATCTACCCAGTTAAATGGTCTATCTACTCAGGCTTGGAATCAACCTGAACTGTTCACTCCCATCAGGGGTCAATTAGTAAACTGTCCAATCCAACACATCAAATTTGAATTTTACCACGTTGGTTCTATAATGCACCTTTTTTTCCTCCTTATATTGAATATGTTTTCCAATGCTTATTCATCTCTTAAGTGCTTCATTAATTCTCAAAAAATGCTGTTCACTTCTACTTTTATACAGTTCAATTCATCCTTTCCTATTAAGCACTTAGTTTCTTCAGTCAGCATTGTCTCATCTCTTATGAAGGGTGTGCAGGATAAATGAACTAGAAGGCAATAAAAAGTGCCAAAAATTTGAAACCTGAAATATGAATTTCATATTCATGAAAAATCCAACTAAGAAACATCAAGAAAAGCATCACTAATTTTTGTAAAAAAAAAAAAACCACCAATCGAAAACCAAAAGTAACAGTACCAAAAGATTTTTCCTTTTCATTTTAGGCCCTAAAAGCTACTAAGAAATACATCTGATCTCATAATTAAGAAAGAAAAGGGCACAGGAACTCCTCTAAGTATTTTCACAAAATGAGAAAAGAGGAACCAGCAAAATACAGGCATTACAGCTAAATTTATTTGTAGATGTATGTGTACCTTAACACTGTAGTCAGGACATTGGGCAAGTGCCTTCAGAAGGCAAGGCGTACTAAGCTTCGAAATCCAACGAGCTGCAGCAACCATCCCACAGTGTGCATATCCTAAAACTAAGTTACTGACACCACCTTCATGTAAAACTGAATGGTGGAAAGGAACCACTGCCCCAGTTGCTGCTGTTAGTGTGTCCTTAATGCTATGAGTCCCACGAATCAACAGAAGGAAGCATTTTGAACTTCTATCGCATATGATTGTGAAAGCAGGCTTCAGAAGCTGAAAAAATAAAACAGAAATTAGAACAGCTTAAGCTATAATTTAATTACCAGAAGCAAATTTTACTTTTTCTAATTCAGAATAATAAAAAGAATACGAGAAATCCCACGTTAGTTCCACAGGAAGTTAAAAATGTACTAATTAATGGCCTTTTCAGCAGTAACATACCCCTGCCTTAGGCTCTTGAAGAAGCACATCTTCTTTCGAGTAACCAGCAGATTCCAAAAACACTGGAAATGGCTTTTTTGAGAAAAGCATGCAAAGGGTCAACAACCTCAGATGATAAGTCAGCTCAGCTATAATTTCAGGGCCTTTAAGTTGTACACAATCATTTCCAGCATAAATACTAGCAACTTGTACATTACCCTGCAACAATAAACAACATTAACCATCTCCCCAATCTGCACATGTGGACCTACAGTCTAAACAAAGCATTATCTAGCATGCCCATTGTGGAGCTCCTTAACTAACCTACAATGCCCTAAGATGACTTCACAAAAACTTGAAAGAAAAAAAAGTAGAGGCACAAATATGTCCTAACAGAGGGGACGGAAAAACTTTATTCAGGTTTGAAACAATCAATATGTTAGCATAATGATGCAGTCAGCTTCAGAGAGGCATAACTTCGGCAACCATTTTTCACCCTTTTCCCCCAAGAAGTAACACAAATTGGTGTACAAGATGAACTTTAAAGAAATTACATCTCTCTTCAATAACAATCAAATGCTAAATTCAAGTATCGTCCCACAAGATTCTTTCGAACTCCTTCCAGAACATCCATGAGTTCTTTAAGACTGGAGATTCAGCATTGAAACAAGACATACCACATCAAGCCATACACTAGCGACTAACTTACACCTTTATTCAAATTTTATTTTATTCCATTCTTTCCCAACACCCAAATCAACAGCAAGAGGAGCCACACTCCATAGCATTTTCCTGCAAGGTCCATAAAGGATATTACCGCAAACCACAAATTGCCTTCTCTGCATCCCAAGGCATAACCCATTCTACCAGAATATGTTCATTTTCTGTGATTTTTCTTGATCTTTCTGAGTCCTAATTTTAACATTACCACACTTCCATTAAAGAGGCCTCGAAGGCAGCAAAAAGATAAGTTGAGAGACTACTGAGAGCACTTTCAGTCATTAGATAAGTTTAAGACCTTTGGAAGGAAGTTCATGCATCTTACATGGATCGAGTTATAAAATTCAAATTTTTTAACCTCACAAGAATTTTCTATTTAGGCATTCTATTTTTTTTTTTTTTTTGGCGGGGTGGGGGTTAATTTTCTGTTATCTCGTACTTCATGCCTTTTAGCTTCTCATTCCTATTTGAAGACACAGCATTGTTCAGGTTAGCATCCCTGAAGATTATTTATGAGTCTTTCAGCCCTAAGAGAATTAAAGCAGCATGCCATGACTAACTCCGCATAAATGACATGGCTACATTCGAAGTTTGGCGTGAAGCTTTCAATTGGGTATTTATTTAACTATGTAGAATATTAATTCAAGATGCAAGCCACTACTTTATTGGTAATTTTTCTATTTATTTTCGCCCCTTTTTCTAGTGGAAAATTTTGGCATCTTAATACCAGATGTCCTATAAGCACCAAGTAGAAGTGATCAAACATAATCGAGTTGACATCAAATGTCATAATTATAGCTCTTAAACTGAAGATTCCGCATCTGCCAAAGTTCAACAAAACCGAAGCTAGAGAGGACGAAATGGACTAATGCACATGGAACTAATCCGTTCAAAGACGGGCACAATCCTCGAGTGCTATCAAATAACGTAAAGCGCAAGAGGGAGCAAGATCACAGCATACCTGACGTCGAATAAGATAATTGATGCCGAAGGCTAAGTCCCCAATAGGCCATTTACCTAGGGTTTCCGAATACGTAAACCTAAGCGTCTCCGATAACGTAGTGATAGCTTCAAACCATGTGGCTGGTGCCTGCGCAGGGCGACGCACATGTCTCCTCCTTCCTAAACGACCCGATTTCGAGTAATCTCCGCTGCGATCATCCTCATCGTCCTTGCACGACGACAATCTCCGATGCAACACGTAATACAGAAGCATCGCCGCACCAGCGGCTGTAGCCATTGTCCCCGTAGCCATTAGCTTCAGGAATCCACAACCGCAAACGAATTCTCACGGAAAGCCCCCTAAAATCGGCGATCTTGAGAGGGAAGATCATTGACAAGTCGATACCAAAAAATTGATACTTTTACAATCAAATACGTATAAAAGAATTAGATGCTTCCACATATATAGTTGAAGCTGAGATCGGGGGAAAATTAATCAGCTGTCGAGTTCTAGCAGAGACAAAAGAGAATGTGCAGAGAAAAAATCGGAGAAGAAGGCGGAGGTTTTGCGTTTTGGCTTTTGTGTTGTTCTTATTTTCTGGAGAAGTGAGATTAGAGGAAGCTGACGCGTTAAGAAAAATAAACTCATCCTCTTACTCCAAATTGATTACGTGGCATTTTAAGGTTACCAGAATACCCCTTGAAGGGATTAGCCCGTAGCAGATATAGTCGTAAATTCCCATATTAGGAGTGGAAGTTTGTAATAAGGGGACCGGAATATACAAAACGGGGGGGGGGGGGGGTTGACGGTACGCCCTCACACGGAAGTAAAGCAGTCACTATTAATTGCCACGTGGCATTCCAAGTAAGATAAAGTTGTGCGTATATGCGGACTTCAAGGGTCCTTTAAATACTTAGTTTAGGCTATCAAGATAAGGCAAAGATAAAAGGGAAAGACACTTTACGAAAAGCATTACTTTCGATTAGAATGTTTTAACTATGTAGGGAGACCCGTGAAGTGACGTCAGCACCGTTCAAGGTATCGGTATCAGATCGGTCAATATGTATTGGTATCGCCGATGGATTGAGACAAGATCGATACTTCGAACCATGCATCAGGAAGGTGCAACCATGATAACCTGGGCCCAGACAGGCCCAACACCCATAAAAATTAATTAATTATCTGTTTCTCTATTAACTTCTGGTCCACAATGTGACGACGAGTAGACCCAAATTGGACTGCCGGGGCCGGCCCGGGATTCCTCAGTCTACATCCAAGATAGAAACTACAAGTGATTCTCTCTCTTCTTTTTTTCTTTTTTTCTTTTTTTCTTTTTGGGTTTTTTCTATACAAAATTACAAACTCCTACTGTGATTTTTCTATCATGAGATAATGGTCAAACCACTACCACTATTTTAAGAAAGGATTGAAGATTTGATGGGAGTGGTTGAACTCCAATCCAAATTTTTTTATCTTGAAAGTTCTAGAGAAATAGTTTTACAACAGTTGTCTGGATCTTATAAGTGTCTTAAAATACTGTTATCAACTGTCATGACTTATCTGACACCCAAAAATAAAAATTTGTCGTGGTTTTTCCACCTTATTTAACATGGTACCATAATTAGATCAATTGTCCTCCTCAAAATATGTATATTTATAGGTATGTCAAAGCTACACAGAAGAAAAATATTGAGAAATTGTGATGTTGAAAGATGTATGATTCAACTTTGGATGTGTTTTAATATACCTTTGGGTCATCCCCAAGGACCCCACCTTAAGGGTCAATAAGCTTGATTAATACCTATTCCACCTTATAATCCAACTAGAATCTTGTAGAAATCTCATCCTTTGACCATTGAATCAGATTAGTCCACCTACACAACAATTCTGTTAAGATTTTGAAAATTCATATTGGTTTTGTTTTGGTCTTGGTGCCTTCATATGCCTAAAGAACTCTCTTCACCCAATGCCCCCTTCTTAAATTGTCATATTTACTGTAGAGCCAATAATGTTGAGATTAGGGTTGTTTATTTAGAATCAAAATTAAACCCGTTGATTAAAACCAAACTGAATCAAACTAAAGAAAATTGGTTCACTTTGATTTCAGAAATAGAAAATTTTAATATGTTTGATTTTAGTTTTAAGTATAAATTTTCAAGTATCAACATAATCAAGTGCATACATAAAAGCGAATCAAAATCGTACCTATGCCATATTAAATCATAAAAGGCTAAAAACGAGTTCCAAGATTTTAATTTTCACCGTCTCCTCCACCTCTATCTTGGACTATCAACTCTCCTTACTTCTCTTCTTCACTTCTGCTTGTTTCCTCTTTAATGCCTTGTTTCTTCAAGGCTAGGAGGTGGCATTCTCAATTAACATACAAATTGAAAAAATGAAATCAAAAACAAAAAATGAATATGTTTAACTAAATTATCGAGACCTTATACAAATTGAATTAAACAATATTTATAGGAAATTAATAAAATTGAACAAATTTGATTCAATTTCGATTTGTATATAATGTATCCCAAATTGAACAAAAAACAAAACCGAACTAATTAACACCCTTTAATTGAGGTCTTTGTGATAGAAAACAAATACGGAACGATTTATGAATATCGATAAGCATGCATGACAAACACTACAAAATACACATTTTAGGCATACCTGAATCCATGATTGAAGAATAAGAACTCCTCAATGTCTTCTTGTATGCTCCTCGTACAACATGATCAATGTTGGTCTGGTCTACCATCTTTCCCTTTTACTTTTGGTCGTTAGCCTCACTTAATGGGTCAGTGATAACTATATATAGGGGTGAGGGTAGGAACCAACCCTGCAATAAAATTAGGGTTTCCTCCCCATTAAGGAAACAATACCTTAGGTCCACACATAGTAATAAATATTTCATACCATTAAGGTGTGCTAATAGAATCTAATATCTTCATAGAGATCACTTACCAATAATATTGGATTCTTTCTGCTTACTCCATCTTTAGTCAACACCACTAAATCGATTTTGGAAATAAATCTTTAACTATGCTAACCCACCTAATAGGAAATCTTACACTTTGGACTACTAAAAAATTAAAGTTATAGTCCCACATTGATCTTTAATATTTCCATATATATGAAGTGCTCTCTCCCTCTATTGTCTTCAGGTTTTAAGTTGAAACCTCTGCAACAATGACTTGTGGGGATCTCTCATAATGAAGAATAAAACTAATCATGATTGAAAATAATACTATTTAGGGGAAAGGTAGCACTCCCTACTTAAAAAAATAAAAAAAAATAAATAAATTAAAAAAAAAAAAAAAAGGGCAATCAGATAACCGTGATAGGTCGCTCTGCAGAGGTTGGCAGCATGTCTCAAGGGTATCAGCTGCCAACCATAACCCTTTCCAATTGATAAAGACTTTGATGATTGCTTGGTAAACTTACCCTTTCAAATGGGAATCCAATCCAAACAGTTTCATGCAACCTAATCTCTACCACCTCCATTAATGGCATTTCAAACAAACACTTCTCCATACAGCTAAGAAATCTTAAATTTTTGGTACTTATTATTTGTGGTATCCTTATCAAATGCTCACCATGTTTGACGCATTCTTGTTTCAACTTTTATTCACATACAACCCAATGTTTTGTAACCATAGCTGATATATATATATATATATATATATGAAATTTTGAATAATTAACATGAAGGAGAGAGGAATCTATACACTCGCATCGTATATTGGTATAAAATACATTAGAGAGGAAAATACCTTTTTTGATGGGTGTCGGAGTGTATATTAGGGAGTCATAGGTATTAATGACAAAAGATGAGAGAAAGAAAATGTGTGAGAAAACGTATATATAAGGTGTTGTATATACGTCACTTTCCTTTTAACATGATATATTTATATTCTTTTACAAATTTATGTGGGATCAATTCTAATTAAACAAAGAGAATCTGAACGGCATGCCCATTGGGTTTAAGAATTTAAAACATTTTTGGTTTTTCCTTTAAGACTTTGATTATGTATTTTTTTAACTCCACCTCAATTTCGGATAATGATCTAAGAAACTTATTTAATATTTTCATTATTATATGTTATTTCTTATGGACACATGAGTAAAGTATCATTCACTAGTGATACTCCTAAACCTCATGCCATCCTTATCCCTACGAGTCAATGGATTGAGATATACTACAAACCAACTCAACTTCAGCAAGTTATCTGTCAACATTTTGATCATGTTTTCACTTACCTCCCTAAACTTGATTCAACTATTAGGATTTACGCTAGCATATCAAACACTCTTGAGAATATATTTAGATGGGCTAACTGCATCATTTTAAAAGGAATTGTGTCTCATTATCTGCAAACTATTTGATGACAGGAAATTCCATTAAAGCAAGTACCAAGAGTTTTCTATTGAAGCAAGCAAAAGCAAAAGTATAGAGCATTGCAGATGTTTGGAGCAATATATTAAGAGGAGTTAAATCATCTTCTATAGGAAAAAGTCCCGCATCATGACCATGGAGCCTCGCTCCTATTTTTTTAGACATTTATGTTCTGGTATCGCTAACAACATTTTTACTCAGGCCTACTAACGAAGTGATCCTTTTCTAGCGCATTAGTTGCATATTTCTATGAACTAGAAATAAAACATCACTCTCTAACAGCAACATAGAAGTACAAACTATTTTATTTAATGCTTAATTTCTTTTTCTTCCAATTGATAAAAAAATCCAATTAGAATTTATGTCATAAATATATTAAGGAAAAACATCTTCATAATGTTGGAGTGGGAAGTAATTTGTACATCATTTTATAGCTCCACTCTTACATTGGCGCGATTTCTCACTTTGATCACAAATCAAGGTATCGGTATCGTATTGATATAACCAATAGCTGATATGAATACAAATTGGGAGTATCTGGCATTTTATTTTTTTTTTACCCAACAATATAGATAACATTATCTAAGATATGTATCAGTATCAAAAGCGACCGATACAACTGCCAATATCGATACCTATACCTTACATAGGAAACCTCTACCCATATATATATATATATATATATACCATGCTGATGCAACCACCGATATCAATATCTATAACCTTGATTCTGACATCATGAAAAACTTCTGCCATATATAACCTAATCTTTAGATTAGGTGGTTAATAATTTACAAGCCATAAATTAGCAAACTGTTAAAAAATAGGATCAAGGGCACCGAGTGAATCGACCCTTAAATCCAAAAGACATTTAAGGTGTTTGAGCATGAATCGGTCATATTCGATCGGCCCAAATTGGGTTCAGTCACCTCGAATTCACCGATCCAATTTCCGATTCTTGAGACAATGCACATAAGCCTCCATGACCATGACACTGAGAATAAGGAAGCAATGTAGTACAACGGATCACCAACTAAAGACTTTGAGGTCAGTAATTAGTTGACCTAAGAGAGGAAAGAAATTTTTGAGATTTATTTTCTAAGGGCAAGGTTACTTTAGTCCATTTAATAGGCCAATCAGCAGATGTTCTCATTCATTTAGTGCGGGACTAGGCTAGGTGGTCCTGACTCTTGACTTCTGACCACACATGAGCCACGTTTCAAACACAGGCCCTCGGATAGGCCACCTAATTATTGGGTTGTGGAAGGCCACCTCATCTTTGGGTTCAAACCTTATAGTATACAACCAAGAACAAATGAAGATAAAATGTTTAATAATTTATTTAATAAAAAAGCAAACAACCATGCTATGCTACAATTGATTGTGCATGCATGACAAATTTATAATGTAGGTCTACCGGAAAAAGGAAAGGGTTTCTGTTCGGGAGTGTGGCCCTGTGTTGGGCGAAATGATTGATCTATTCTTTCATGAAATGAAAAATGGCATTTCTATAGATGATTTTTCGTACTTTTTCATTGGTCTTCGTGTATTCGTAAAAATTACACTCTCCTATAGGAAACACTTTCCCACAGAAAAAAAATTATAGCATAGATTTATCAAAGAAAAAAAAAATGTTATAATATAAAGAACAAGATTATTAAGACATCAAAGATTCTTGTGTATATCCTCTCATCTCCAACCCATGGACCAAGCATTCTCTCTCCTCATTAAACCCCCTCCTCCTATTGGATGATTCATTCGCAATTTCCCTCATTGTTGGGAATCTACACTTCGACGTCATGGCAATCCATCCCTTTGTAATATGATTGCTTGATAAATTAATGTATCATAAAATTCTAAACATTATTTTTTTTTTAACTTATTAATATTTTAATGGGTTTGAGTTTCCTATGATCCTATCTAGCTGTGTAACTCCTTGACAATAGGGCAGCTATGTCATTTTAGAAGAGGAAGGAGAGAGAGAGACGCTAGCGTATGCTACACAACACTCTCTCTCTCTCTCTCTCTCTCTCTCTCTCTTATTACTTGAAAGTACTAGTCAAACAAAGTAGAGGAAGAAGTTGAGGTGTTCAACTGGTCGCTCACCCCCTTGTTTCACTAGTATTTTCTAATCTCAAACCACCTCTTTCATCCAATGAAGGAACCATATTTTGTCTAAAAAGAGAGAATGTCCATATGAACCCTAAGGGCCCGTTTGATAACATTTCAGAAAATGCGTTTCTGTCGTTTCTATGTCCAGAAATGGCAGAAACGGAACAAAAAATGTTTAATAAAACTATTTCGTTTCACTTGTTTTCAGAAATAGAAATAGAAATTTCTATCTATTTATGGTTCAAGAAACGACCCAGACGCCGTTTCAGGAAACAACTCATAGCTATTCTTTCGCTGGCTACTATCGACTTCCAAAACATGACTTATCAAATACCTTCAATTCCATTTCTATTTCTAGAAACGAAAATTTATGTTTCATTATCAAACGGGTCCTAAGGTTCATTTGTGAAAAAAAAAAAAATATATATATATATATATATACTCCCGCATCATGGGAATCTTTTCTTTTTTTATAATTAACCATTGAATTATGTTTTAGATTAAGAACTTGCAATGAAATAAGTACAAACATCTTATCATTCACAAAGCAAGAACAACAAAAGAAAGAAGGTCCTCACACAAATAAATTTTGAATGCCCAAAGAAGCCAACATGGCCTTGATATGCGGGAAATGTTTGGAAGTTGTTTGAGGTTAAGCTTGTCATCGCCACCAAACACCACCTGACTTGGGTGCAATATTGGATGATAATTAAAAAAGCTAACCACTTTGGATAAAACTAATAAGTATGTAGGGCCAGATTCTACATAAAAGTTCTCATTGCCTAATCTCCAATTAACTACGGCTTTGAGCTGTTATGGTGGAGCCCTATGACTTATATGCCATTAATCGAGCCATACGTCAGTATATATAAGTGGAGCCCACTAAAATATATTATAGGATAAAATATGAAAGACAACTGCTTACTTAGTTGGTTGGTCCTTTATAGTTAGAGTGCAGGCTCCTAATAGGTCAAGGGTTTCTTTCTCTCTTACTTATGGGTGTCAGTTTTTAGTAACTAAATCCATTTGATATTGAAATAAAAACTAAGAATGAATTCTACCAAAAAAAAAAAAAAACTAAGAAAGAAGCTTACACAATATATTGTTACATAGGAATGTTACATGTCAAGTCAAAAGAAAAAAGTAGATATATTAACATCTTACATGTCAATTAAGTCAATATATTTAATGAAATATAGAACCCACATATTTAATGAGAGAGAGGAAACAGACCCATAACAGTACTTTCAGTGATCATGCAAGTATGCAACCTGAGGCTAGTTAGTGATAACATCTTAACTTAATTCCATGGAATAGAGACCATATATGTCAACTTCACTTAGTTTAGGACGTTCATCAATGATTAGAGCAACATTGATCAATGATTGCTGCAACAATCATTGGTGCACGGCTGCAAGCCTCCAAGCTTATCTCCCATGAGTAGTAGTACAGTCCCCATAAGCACTTGGAAGCATATCTATAAAAGGGTCCATCCTTGCTTGGCTCTCTGCTCCCAAAACTCATCTCTGATTCAAGAGGCTTTAACCCAGACACCTTTGAAGATGGCCAACAGACTAGTATTAAGAAACCTGCTCTTTTCTCTCTGCATCATCTTTGTATCACTAGCTATGGTCCCATGGTCAGAGGGTCTGAACCATCCTTCTTTTGTCACCACCACTTCCACTCAGCTCAAATACCACAAGGGTCCTCTTTTGGCTGGACCAAGCAGCATCAACATCTATCTTATCTGGTATGGAGCCTTCTCTCCTACTGATAGGACCACCATAACAAGTTTCTTTTCCTCCTTTGATCCCTCCACTGCTGCGGTTCCTCCTCGCCGGAGACCCACCATCTCGACGTGGTGGAAAACAACCCAATCATACAAAGATGTCACCGGAAAACCGGTTTCCGGCACTATCAAACTTGCCGGTGAGGTGGGTGATATCAATTATTCTCTAGGCAAGAACATCAAACGAGCCGATGTAGCTGTTCTAGTAAAAAACATGATAGTCAACAAGGTAATCGCCTTTGACCCAAAGGCTATATACTTGGTGTTGACCGCCGCAGATGTTACGGTAGAGCAGTTCTGCATGGGATCATGTGGGTTTCACGGCACCACCTTGGTGTATCCGGGCCAAAGAGTTGTTTATGCCCATGTGGGTGACCCACACACACAGTGCCCGGGTCTTTGTGCATGGCCATACTCGGTCCCCATGTATGTCCACCAGGCCCGGCACTGGTCGCACCTAACAGTGTTGGGGTCGACGGCATGGTTATAAACATTGCAACTGTGGTTGCCGGAGCGGCCACTAACCCATTAAACAGCGGTTACTATCAGGGAGATGCACTGTCACCGTTGGAGGCAGTTTCAGCTTGTGCAGGGATATTCGGGTCGGGTGCTTATCCTGGGTACCCAGGGGCTTTGACGGTGGACCGTGTAACCAAGGCAAGTTACAATGCGTACGGCATGGACGGTCGGAAGTATCTCCTCCCGGCCATGTGGGACCCTTTGAGTCAGACTTGCAAGGTGGTTGTTTGATTTGCAGTTCCATATATAAATCCCACGGCAATGCAGGAGCAAACACTGCGCCAGCATATATGGAAACCTAAAATGATATTAAGAACGAAGGAAAACTGTGATTGTGTGTGTGCTCACGCTCATGTTCATATATACAGTTTATGTATGGTATTTACAAGTGAAATGCTCTTAACTGTTCAATAACTAGTCAATCAATTATATAGCTTTTATTTGAAATTCTATTGGAACCTGTAAGTCTGGCAAAAGGTTATAGGGTGTCAAATTTCAGTCCTAACCGGTCAGACCAATTGGGCTTCATGATCTACGATGGGATCGACTATTTTATGCTGAAGAACTGTACAATAGAGCAGAAGTAAAATATTAAGACCGAATTTTTCTTAGGCCACAGTAAAGGGAACTCATTCACCATGGCACCTCGCGGCTCCAAGATATTGGGGGAAGCAAAGAAAACTTCGTCCAAATTATTTATCCTCCCCTATACTTCTGCGCTTTATGTTATAAAAACCACATCCAAGGTGTTTCTACCATAAAAAATACACATACACATAAGGAGAAAAGGCCAATGAAAAAATCAAACTTCTGGAGAGTCTAAAAAAAAAACAAATGAATAGAAAAGGGTAACTACTTGAAAAAAAAAAGGGGGGAGGAATTGTATGACCCTTTCACCAATTGGATGGGATCTTGGATGTTATTTTCATCAATAAACCTGAAAGTAAGTTCCAAATTCTGGTCCAATATGATCATGTAAAACTCATAGCATCAGGCAAGATTCATTTTCAATTGTTAGCATCACAAGGGAAAAAATCATTTTGCTCCTTCATATATCAAAGGGCAGTGGTTCCTTCCTTGATGTTGGAGAGGAGATTATGATCCACCATCTGACACTGGCCCTCCTATGACCTGGTTTTAGCTTTTCCATGCACAGTATAGTCAAATAATTGGAGAACTTCTACCTGGAAATAATGAAGTAAGTTCCTTTCAGAGATTAATGATGTCTATTTAATCTAAATTTCTTCCTTCTTTCTTCTGTTACAATGTGAGGGTAACCGCCCCCTATTAACCGGATCAACCGCAAGCACTTGCATGCATTGAAAAATAAACTTAATAACAGGCAAAAACAGCCAGCTTTTCAAAAATATCACAGCTTTATTACCTCCTGCACATCTCGACCAATTGAATCCACCAAAAGTCTGAGATGTGAGTGCAAAAATGGAACTCTAGAGAAATTGGCTTGGGAGTTGGGAAAGAAATTATTAAAAGAACTCCCACGTACTTCCAGGCTTAATCTGTTGGGCTGATCATCTTCTCAGGTACAACAAGCTGGTCAAATTCTTCAATTGTAAGCACTCCAAGGTTCAATGCAGATTCCTGCCAAAATAGGAATTTTATAAGATTGAGATCTATGGAACTGAAAGGAACAAAGATCCACCAAGCGATGAAACTACTTTGGAGGGGCAACATATTAGGTTGGTTGTCAATGGATGGGAGCAGGCCAGCAGGTAAGGGCCAAACAAGTAACTGTCCATCTATTTATCAGGTTGGGCAGTAGTATTGATCAGGTCAAACAATGTTGTTGCCCACTTGCTGAAGCCTGAGGGGTTTACTTTGGGTCATATTGAGCCAGTTCAGATTACAGTAGTGGAGCAAGGATTTTCTTCAGGGGACAGGGTGAATGCAAATAACTGGAACAGATTTTAATCATAGTATCAATCTTGGCCACCAAATCTATCACACATAATTTGCCAAAAGATGTAAAATATCTCAACAAACACACCCAAAAATCATAAGGGCTACCAATTGATGATCCAAAAACCCACCTATCCAAATCAAACAATCTAAAGTCTGATGAGACAACATAAGCTATACATAAAGATACAAAATATGTCAACTTTTTTTTAATGGCAAGGTAAAGATAGTCACAAGAAATGACAGAGGTTTAGAGATTAAGCTTTTAGAATAAGAAGTTGAGCCATAGAAGTCTTACATAAATCTCTTGACAACCATGTTCCTAAAATAAAATTCTAAAATGAAACATATGCTTAGTCACCTCATGGCTTTACTGATCCAAATGACTAGTTCGAACAGTTCCAAGTGATCAGATTGTTTGAACCAGAGGTCTAATGGCTAATCAACAATTCTCATAGGTATCTGGTCCTTGGAAATACAAACCATCCAATGCCAGAATTGCAAACAATCCAATCATGGACTTGGGTGCTGCCTAAAGCATCCAAATCTCGATGAAAACACTGAGATCAACACTAGGTTATGTAATATGTTATACCAATCAGGATTCTCTTCCACAAGATTCTCTTTAGTATATTCTCAGCCCTCAGGTCAAGTAATTACAAAATTTTGGGAAGACCAATACTTTGTGCATATAACAAGAAAAGGTGGCATCTAAAATGAGGACATGAAATAGGATATGGTAGTCGAGTGATTAGTGCCTCATATAAGGTACCCATATAGCCAAATAAGTTCCCAACAAAGTTTCCATGTTTGTCCTATAGTTTGCCACTGGGCCTCCACAAAAGAGGAATCCCTGACTCAAGTTTCACCAATAGTCCTGCCCACTATTCCTCCTTTAGTTAATACTGTTCTTCCTCAAGATGGGTATTTGTTTTTTCTATTAGCTAATTGTATTACTCTTTTTCCTCCATATGCAAGTCTGACACAACAAAGTGAATGCTTCCTAAAGTGTTCCACTAAGATACACCGCAGCAAATGCTTCTCAGTTAGATAATTTGCGTGAGAGATAGTTGATATGTTTTGGAAATAGGATCGACCTAAATGCCTTCCATTAAAGCGTTAACAGACCAATACAAAAGCACATGTATGACAAATTGATTACCTATGACCTATCAGTTATCACACGCTAATTTTTACAGCATCAAAGAGACACAAAACATATTGATATGGTCATTAATCAGCAAAAGAATCCCATTATTCAATCCACATGATAGGTCATCACCTTTAGAGTGGTTCCCTCCTTGTGTGCCTTCTTGGCCACTGCTGCAGCATTGTCGTAGCCAATTTTCTGAGAAAAAAGGATGAGTTAATTCCAATAGGGTGGGACGGGGGAAGGGGAGGTCAGATGGGAGGACTCTTCACAGATCCAGGATGGGAGGTGGGAAAAAATACACTTACAGGATTCAAGCACGTAACAAGCATCAGTGACTGCAAGACCAGGCAAATTACCACAATGTGGTGACATCTGATCAGTTACCACCAAACTTTCACATACGAGGCAATTTAACATATAACTACAGTGACTTAGACTTACCTCATGTAGTAATTTTGAAATCCTTTCACGATTCGCTTGAATTCCCCTTACACAATTCTTCTCAAAAGAAGCTGATGCATCCCCAAGCAACCTCAGTGACTGTCAACGAAGAATCCAATTACTAAATGAGTGATACAGTTCCGAAAAGCATAACAAGACCCAAGGATCACTGTGCATGTTGCAGCATTTCAAAACCCAAGGATCATAAATTTGAAACGTTTTGGCAAGGAATAGCCTAGGCAGGGCCACGAAATCATTCCCACTTATTTGCATAGGCATCATGAGTATGGTTGATAGGAAGGAAGCATGAGTTCCATGATACAACACATTACTAGTGGGGCCTCCCTAAAAGGCCAACTCCCTAAAAGGCCAAAATAAACTGTGTTTGTAAGATGGTTCTCTCCTAATATAGCTGGTAGAAATTACAAACGACGAAATAGAACATACACGTAGAAGGCCACTAGCAATCATTGGCTTGTACACGTTGAGTTCAAAGTGACCATTTGATCCACCGATAGTAATTGCAACATGGTTTCCCATAACCTGCAAAATGCTAGCCCATCATTTATTCGAATTGATAAATGCAAATCCTATTAATAAAAGTGTTGACATATCAAAAAAGAAATAATGTCATGATTCAGAAAACATGACATTATTCACTTAACGCCTGACAAGATAATCTACTGCATAAATCTTATGTCAATGCAATATCATGTTTGAAATCAACTAGCACAAGATCTGTCCATATGGTCATATTTTCTGACATCGACATGAAAGAAGAGTATACTTACTTGAGCACAGACCATTGTGAGAGCCTCACACTGAGTGGGATTAACCTTACCCTGGAAGCAGACCAAGCTAAGTTTAGCATAATATATATATATATATATGCTGCACTCATGTATAAATTAAACAAGAGAACTAGAAATTTAAGAGTTGAGGTGTTGAGGACAATACAGGCATGATGCTGCTGCCTGGCTCATTCTCAGGAAGAATCAGCTCACCAAGGCCACAACGTGGACCACTGAAATAAGCAAGACATGGTGACTTACAAAACATGCCAAAATGGAAAAGATCATTATGCATTATAGAATCCAGATGATACCTTCCCAACAGACGTATATCATTCCCAATCTTCATGAGAGAAGTAGAAATTGTATTCAGGGCTCCACTAGTTTCAACAAAAGCATCATGTGCAGCCTGGTAAAACAAAAATAATTTGAGCATTATCATGAAAGATATAGGACATATAATGGGAATTCAATAATTTCATTGATTTTTTTCACTTGTAACTACCAAAAATAAAAAGAAAATAGCATTCTTTCAAAATTCAGAAATTAACCAGAGCTTCAAACTTGTTTTCAGCTGTGACAAATGGTAGGTTAGTTTCCTCAGCTACTGTCGCTGCAATCTTTTCATCAAAACTGCGATGAAATGCAGAAGTTTAGCAAGTGAATCAAACACAATCAGTAACCAAAAAATTATACAAAACTCTTCAGAATAATAAAGGAAAGCATACAGAAACTGCACAACAAATTAATGAGACACTAGAATCCTAAGAGAAAGCAGTCTTCCCGTCTAATGCAATAGTCATCACACTGTCTAATCAACAGATTTCTCAAATCCTATTCCCCATTGTTTAGCCAAATCTTCATCCTGAAACAGTTTTCTTATAAGGTATTTTTGAGGGTCTCTAAGGTAGCTATAGTTCTAACCATAAAGGGTTCTCAGGTTTTGTATTTCCTACTAATCCAATCAAAGTTTAAATCCCATGGAAGGAGTAGTTTTGTACACTATACACAAAGTTGGTGAGGTTATGTGAATAGGGCAGAGTGAAAAAATCTACTGGAACTAAAATTTGGCTGTATTTTTCTCACATATGAGACAAGCTTGCATTGGTTGTCTGTTTAATAAAGATGATTGGACAAGCAATAATACCATCAAACCAGGATCTCATCGCTCAAGCACGCCAGAATGCTTAAAAGGATTCACGGACAAAATGATGAAGTAAATCTAACAATGAAGAAGTGGTGAACCTATAATGTAATACTGAATTAAGTAAAACAGTACCAAAACAGAATCGGAAACAGAGAAACAGAGAAACAGAAGCCCAGATAGGGAGAAAACTCCTATATCAGAATCAAACACTCAGATGAACCTGAAAGTCAGGTCGAGTTCTCTTCTTTAGGGGTGGGAACCTTTGCTTAAAGGTTCAGATTGATCCAACGGTCGGATCTGAATTTATGGGATATGTAGCGGAAGCCTTGTGCAAGGGGTTGCTCTTTTTTTCTTTCCCCTAATGACACTAGGATAGAGAAAATCCAACAATCCAAAAGTATGATTCAAGAACAGATTGCCGATTTAATTAACCCAACAGAATATCAATATGCACTGTTAATTTCAGATCAATCAAACCAGAAGATAGGTTGAATCGATTCTCAAATTTAGGGTCCCAGGTCCCTAGATGCAATCCTACTTGGACTAGGATTGTATCAAATACTTTAGCAGAATCTGAAGTTGAAGGCAGGATATGATAGTAAATAGTGTCGACAGAATATTTTGGAAGTCAGAATCAATTGTAACGAAGAAGAAATCAATAAACAGTAAAGTACCAATGCTCTAGAACTAAAAAGAGAAGAGGAAGGAGAAAGATGATGAGAGAAAGCTCCTGAACCATGATAGACTCAGAATAGTGTATTGTGGTACCCACTGCCTTAATTTATAACACAGCAATCAGACTCTTAGTAGAAAGGAAATCCTACTAAGAGTCGATGTCTAATTACAAGAGGAAGAAATAAGAATTAAACTAACAATAAAATACTAACTAAACGAACCAAGCAAGATATACATCACGAAAGGGACACTCCCCCTATCATGACTAATCACTAACAAACAACTTAAGGTACCACAGGGCAGTAATACCCCTTCGGTACATATCTTAACAGAAATCAGCCACATAAAACTCTCAAAATGAACCAATCCTAGTAAGAATAGGACTGCAGTAATTAACCAACAGATTCAGGTTCTGAAAACAGATTATGAAAGACATAATGTCGAGAAGAGAAATCAGAACAAAGAACAGACTAGAGACTCACCTTTGAATTCAGCAACCCTGGCGGTGAAAGGATTAGAAATTGCAGGTAGTTTAATGGCAGAATTGCAGAAAATATAGCAGCAGACCAGTACCTTAAAGAGAAGAGAATAAAAGCAATGCACCCAGGCTTCCCGCCACAAGGTGTTAGCAGGATCGCACACCAGTCAAACCTTGATCACACACAAGGGAAGAGCATACCACAATAGGCAGCAAAGACAAAGCTTTTCATTAATCAAAATTCGAGTAAAAAGCTAGTCCCCCTAACAAACTTATATAGAAGACTCAAAAACAGACTCAAAACACTAAAAAGGAAAGGCTTAACCCAATTCTTAACTAATTAGTTAACACAAACTGACAAGGAAACTGACTCAAAACAGGACTGGAATTATAGAAGCCTGATCCAGCATAACTAAAACACTTTATTAATCCCGTATGCCTAGCCTCTTCCCATATTATAGACCCATTAAAGTGGCCCATTACAATAAAGACACATGAGATCAAAGGCCCAACGCATACATAACCCAACCCAAAGCTTATTTGCAAAAAATAAGCCCATTTATATGATTTATCTGCATCAAACTAACAGAGTTATCACACCTTCAGATTATTTTCCATCAAGGGTAAAAGGCCTAAATGGGGAAAAGGAGGGGAAACAAGATCAATGCTTCATATAAGAAAAGGAAGGCGCAGCATTGTAACCACAAAAGGCTTAAGTTGATGCAAGAAGATGCAAAGTCTTATAACCCCAAGGCTACACATACCCTTTTTTTGTGTTCAATCCTGTTCCTACAGCAGTACCACCTTGAGCAAGCTGCTCCAAATACAGTTCCATTCTGTTATAACCCAAAAGATGAGCAAAAATCACTGAATAGAAAAAATGAGGTTCCTTGAGCTTCCAACCTGATACATGCGGGGCAAAGTACACATGACCCTGTCAATTCCATATTTTACCTGCAACAGAGTAGTTTTAAAATTAGAAACAAACTCAACAGAGCATAATCCCTAGAATTTTATGTTGGCTACATTACTTCTTTTCTTCCTTAGCACTCTGTCTAGGGACACATCAACCATCAAATCAAAATCCCCCAAATTTTTCTGACAGCTTCAACCCAATTGAAGAACACTTCCCTACATCATTTCTGGTTTGACTTGTAGAGCATTATCATATTATATATACACAAGACAGAAAATAAACCGAAATATAAAGACCATAACAAGGAGGAAAAAATGAAAAGCTTACTTGTGTAGAGTAACCACTGAACTCCTGTCCGAGAGTTAAAGGTGTGGCATCTTGAGTGTGTGTGCGTCCAATCTTAATAATATCTTTGAATTCAAGAGACTGGTAAGAATGAAACAAGGAAAAGAGTAAAGGCATGAAAGATAGAATATAGGACAAAGAAGTGGAAAAGAGACAATACAATGCTCAATGCCATGACATCAAATGCAAACATAAAACCATAATCAAAATAACCTGATGGAGCAAGAATCATCTCATGGCCAGGTTGTTGTATCATATTAGCAAAAATAAATCTTCCCTTCAGGCTAAGTACTTTTACATGGGGAATTCCCAAAAGGAAGGCACTCCATTTGGTAAAATTTGTATCATGAAGGCATCAAATTTACAGTTTTAGCCCTCAAATCAATTTTCCTAAGTAAAGTACCTTTAATTTGAAAAATGAGTTAGGTGTACTCTTCCCAGATTCTAAACGAAGAAAGAATTAATTTCGCTAAAATCAAATCCAGGAAAAGGCAAATTCCTTGCCTGCTTGCTTCCCGATCCTGTCTCCAAATGGTATCAGAGCCAAGTTGAAAGGTGCCAAAGTCGTAAAGACCATTCAGTTGGTAGTGTTTCACCATTGTCATATAGACCTTCACCCAAGTCGTACTCAACCGTGCTACCGTGGATAGGCATTTGAAGGCGTAATAGTATTGACAATAGGCGGTATTGACAGAAGGATATATAGACCGAAACCTTTATTGACTCAAACTTCTAAACTATGGCTTCATGCTTTAGGTCCAGTTCGAGAAGATCACCATCTTCCTCTGAGGCTAGCACCACTAGAAGGACTTATGATCCAGTCCATAATTCCGAAGAAGTGGTTTTCAAAAACTTAAAAGCTGCCATGAACAACTATACCATTCCCAAAATACCTGAATCTGAGGTATATCATAAGGGGACTTTTGCTTTTCATAGTGACTATGTCATAAAGACTAACGAAAGCACCCATACTCTTTTCTCTGACCAAGAACAAATCCAACTCCCTCATTTAAACGTGAGTTTCATGATGTCACCGGCCTTAAACTTAGGTCATATGATTACACAGACTATGTCAAAGCTTGGGACATGATATTCTTATATCAGAATGATCATGAAACTCATTCTTGGTTCATAAAGTTCCGTCTTCAACGCACCTTACTAGGTTGCCGAACTGGTTTCTTCAATGGTTCTATACATGGAGACCACCTCCTTCAGAGTTCCTTCTTGCAGCACTTCAGCAATCCGTTACTAAATTCAAAGAATTCAATCAACCTTTGGACTCCTGGGCTCTCTTGGTCCAATTCTTTATATTATACGAAGTACCCTGGATTCGTCAATGGAAGTATCAAATGACAACTGATGAATTTGAAGAATGGAACTACGTTCCCCAATTAGAACGTCATATTATGGTTAAATGGTGGGATAAATTTGACATTTCACATTTAACTAGTTCACAATTTGTGCCTAAAAGAGGCATTAGTTCGGATTTGCCCCTTGCATCTTCTCCATCGACGACAGCCCAGACGCCATTTTTTAACATGTTCAATGCTGCTAGGCGTCGTCTTCCATTTCTATTAGATGAACAGATCCAGGAGCGAATTCTCACAGTTATTGGGTTTAATCTCCAGCCTGACGATCCAGCCCCATCATCATCCTCATCATCAACTCTTCCTCCTTCTGATGATGGCAGCCAATTTGCTCAACGGCCTGATTTCTAGAGGTCAAATAAAAAATGAAAAAAAACCCCCGAGAGGGACAAAGAGGTCTCACTACACCTTGACCCAATGCCGTGTTAATCAGACACGCCAATCTGATTCTTGCTAGATGTCAAGCATCCATATCTAGAGCCACTCCAGTCAGACTGACGTCCTGGCATGCGTCACGCAGCACTATAAGCACATTATAGTGAGTGTCACGGGTGGACACTTTAATAATTCACCTAACAGAGACTCTTCTAGAAAACAGTGGGCCATCCCACGTGGAATGCCAGAGAATCTCATCAGTGGCTCATTTTCAATCACAAACCTGGACTACACTACAATATAACTTTCGGCTAAAGCTTATCAGCTTCCAACAATAACCCCACACCTTATTAGGTGTACCCAATTTGTAATAAGAACACCTTATCTTTAAGTTGTTCCTACATCACATCTGGTTGGTTTGATGCCTACTCAACGCCAACTCCATCAAGGCCCATCAACATCTCTCAACCAATTTGAAGAAGTCTCTGGTGTCTGTCATCTATAAAAGGAAGCTCATTCTTCTTGGAAGACCACCAGAAAATAGAACGATGAATAAGTTAGTATTTTCTTCCTTTGTAAAAAGAGTGTGTTTTGTGAGTTTGAGTGTGTCTTGTAAAGTGTGTGAGAGAGCTTGTGTGCAAAATCTACAACTCTGTAATTCAAGACCTATATGTAAGTCTTATCCTCTTTAAGCTTTTGTTTTCTTGTATTATGCTTGCAATTAGAAAGTGTAAAGAACAGCTTGCTTTGTTAGATAATCTGTTAGATATTTCTTCTGCATATATTGAATTTTATTTTTCTTTCTATTCTCAAGACCCAATCTATTTTTCCTAGCTTCTAAACGAAGAAAGTATTAATTTCGCTGAAATCAAATCTAGGAAAAGGCAAATTCTTTGCCTGCTTGCTTCCCTAGCTGCGTAACTCTGATCTTCCCGATCCTATCTCCAAATGGTATCAGAGCTAAGTTGAAAGGTGCCAAAGTCGTAAAGACCATTCAGTTGGTAGTTTTTCACCATTGTCATATAAACCTTCACCCAAGTCGTATTTGACCTCTAGAAATCAGGCCGTTGAGCGAATTGACTGCCATCAGCAGGAGGAAGAGTCGATGATGAGGATGATGACGGGGCTGGATCGTCGGGCTAAAGATTAAACCCAATAGCTGTGAGAATTCACTCCTGGATCTATTCATCTAATAGAAACGGAAGACGACGCCTAACAGCATTGAACATATTAAAAAATGGCGTATGGGCTGCCATTAATGGAGAAGATACAAGGGGCAGATCCGAACCAATGCCTCTTTTAGGCACAAATCGTGAACCAGTTAAAGGTGAAATGTCAAATATTTAACCATAATATGACATTCTAATTGGGGAACGTAGTTCCATTTTTCAAATTCATCAGTTGTCATCTGATACTTCCATTGAACAATCCAAGGTACTTTGTATAATATAAAGAATTGGACGAAGAGAGCCTGGGAGTCCAAAGGTTGATTGAATTCTTTGAATTTAGTAACGGATTGCTGAAGAGCTACTGGAAGGAACTCTGAAGGAGGTGGTCCCCATGTATAGAACCATTGAAGAAATCAGTTCGGCACACCTAGTAAGGTGCGTTGAAGACGGAACTTCATGAACCAGGAATGGGTTTCATGCTTATTCTGATATAAGAATATCATATCCCAAGCTTTGACATAATCTGTATAATCATATGACCTAAGTTTAAGGCCGGTGACATCATGAAACTCCATTTGAATGAGGGCGAAGGTTCCCATTCACGATCTCTTATGATGTGTATTATATTGAGCTTCGAATAAGCCCTGACATGAGCATTTCTATAAGTGCTGAATTTAAGCACTCTGAGTTTCCTCAAGAATTCTTTCATAGAAACAATGAGTTTTATCACCAAAGGATGGATGGAGATGATCGCGGAGGTAGATGGTGGCAATTTTGGAAGGGGTATGACGAAGGTGGATATTTTCAATGGGAATGACTGGGATAAAATTGGTTTCTATGAAGGGAGAATTATTAACAGCCTTGTTTAAGGTTGTTGTAGGAGACAGATGAAATAAGAGTGGGGCTTTCTTGAAGTTGCCTAGAAGAAGATGAGGCAACATCTTTATTTGGAGAGGAAGGGATGATAGCCTTCTGTTTAGGAGCCCTGCAAAAATTCTCGAGTTAGGAAATCAGATAAACTATTAGTATCTCCTTTAATAAATTCAATATCAAAATCAAAAACGGAAAGAAGCGACTGCCATCGAACAAAAATCTATTTAGAGCCCAGATTCTTGACATCTTTTTCGAGTACGTCTTTGGCCGCTTTGCAATCCACTCGAACAAGAAAATGTTAGTTAAGAAGATCACTTTCAAATTTAGTCATGCACAAAACAAGTGAAAGAATCTCCTTTTTATTGTGGAATATTTTTGTTGAGTAGAATTCCAGGTACTTGAAGTAAAACGTACTAAAACTTCTTTGGGAAGGTTTGGACATTTTTGTTTCAAGATACCTCTGTATCCAAATTCGGATGCGTCAGTCTCAACAATTTTAAAACAATCGGGTCGTGCTAGATTTAAGCACAAAAGCTCTTTGGCTTTGAGCTTAATCTTTCGAATAGAATCAGTATGTACAGTAGTCCATGGTTTAGGCTATTGTTTTAACATGTTAAACAAAGGTGATGCAGATCCGGATTCCAATCACTGAAATCGGATCGCTTAGGGCCCACAAGAATGACTAAAAATCTCAAATTTAATGGTTGAAGGGTATTCTTGTAATTTCAAAAACAAGCAGGGCCTTGGAAATAATATATGACAGCTGGGGTAGTTCTAGAACTAAAAACTTTAATACAAGGGCTTATTCTGAATTTTTTTTAAGAAAAGTGGCAGAATTGTGAATAACTTGAAGTTTCTAATAAAGGGTGGCAAAATGGTAAATAGATGATGACTCAAACATAAGGGGAATTCTCAAAAGGGAAACAACGTACAAGATGGGGAGGGGTAGAATTGGAACTAAGAATCAAAAAAAGTTAATTGAGAAGATAAGGGGTAAATTTGGAATTTGATAAAATAAGGATGTAAAACCTAATTTATGAGGTCTTCTTCAACCTTAGGCCACGATGGAACTCAAGACCAGCGGCAGCAAGTCATCTACAAATCGACCCAGCTCTTCAAACAAGATCCAGGTACATGGAAGATCACATGCAGGTTCAATACATCACCAGCTCTGTCGGTTATGTCCCTCAAGATGTCAAACAAAGAACTTAGACCTAATATTCCAATTCTGAGTTTTCTTCAGGCGATAAACAGAGACCAGATCTGCAATCGATCGATTCACACAACAGGATCAAAGCTTTGGGGTTAATGTTACTCGATTCGAGTCACCTCCATGGCAGCTTCCTTCGTCCCAAACCTCTGACTCAATCGATCACAAAACAGGGGTCAGCAAGCTCCCTTTTGTCTGATGGTTTTACCGCCCAGTAGAGACAGGAAAACAGTGACCACAGGAAATAAAAGAGTAATAAAAAGAAGGAGAATGAAAAGAGAAAAAAGAGAAGAAATTGGAAAATTTTAGAGGAGGAAGAAGGGGGAATCGGCAACCATGGGTTTCATACCAAAACTCTTAATCAAATTTCTATTCTTCAAAACTAAAACTGAACTTCTTCATCGTTTACATGTCCAATATAAAGAAAAAAATAAAAAATTAATGGCAACTAACTTAAAATGGAAACTAATCTAAAATTAGAAACTGACTAATTTCAAAGAAATTGTTTCTAAAACAAAAAAAAAATCAAATCAAAAAGATTTTTCTTTTTTCCTAAATCCATCGTGCATCTGCATCAAAAGGTTTAGCATCCTTTGCTAAATCCTTGTAGAATTCAGCAATGTAATTTAGGCTACTAAGAAACCTTTAAAGTTGAGTCTTATATGTTATCTCGTCAAGGAATTTGTCAACAAACTGAATGGCTTGTTCAATGGGACTGATAGAACCAAATGAAATATAATGTCCTAAAAAACGAACTTTAGTTTGGAATAACTTTATTTTCTTAGCTGAGACAGTTAACCTTGCATGATGAATAACAGAGAGGAAAATATTTAAATGTTTCCAATGTTGGGCAATGTCCTGGGAGTAAATAAGGACATCATCAATATACACAATTATAAACTACGAATATTGATTAAAATTTTGATTCATTATATTTTGAAATTCAGATGGAGCGTTCTTTAGGCCAAAGGGCATAACATTCCATTCGTATTGTCCGAATGGGACAACAAAAGCTGTATATATATATATTGGGTAATACAGTTATCCAAATTCTACTACTACTGAATCCAACACTGCTCCATTCACTGAAAGCTGGTATTACAATGGTTTGAATGAAATCTACACTGACAGCATTAGAGACTAGATAGCCAGAAAATAAAATAAGAAACTACACCTGCAAAAAACACACATTTTTTACTTACTGGGAAAAAAAAAGAAAAAAACATCTTAGCTGGTATATAAAGGAATAATTTGAATTAACATATAATAGAAGGGGAAGCATCCACCCAAAAAAAAAAATCCTGGGTATCTTAAGCCTCCGAACGTCAACACATTTAGCACCCTAATCTCTGCCCAGGACTTGCACAAGTTGGTGTCCAATGCAATGATTGAATACATGTAACCACAAGTATGGAAACAAGTTTGTATTTATCAAACCAAAGTAAGATCCAGTACATGAGAACTAGAGTGAAATATACCCGTAAAGCTACAATATTGAAAAACGCATTTAGAAGAAAAAGTAAAATCTGAATCAACCTTTGAATGTAAAGAAGTGTGCAACTGTTTCAAGCTCGGTATAAATCTTGAATTTATTTCAACTGCTGCAGCTATGTGCATAACCTGGAGGAAAATACAGTCATACTACGTTAGTAACCTATGAAATTAGTAGTTTAACCACTAAAATGGCAAAGCCATAGCTGTATGCAATGCTCAGATCAAACATTCAACAAAAGAACGACACTATAACAGTTCTTTATTGGTGTAGCAAAATCAAAGGTATCTTGTAGAGGTTATTAGAGTCTACAGAATAAATCAAGGTTGCAATTAAAAAGCCAAGGGCTTACAGTTGGAAATGTATCATTGGAAGATTGTGACCTATTGACATGGTCATTTGGATGTACAAATTTTTCACCCCTTTTGTGGCCAAGAATCTCTGATGCTCTATTTGCGATCACCTAAGGAAAGAAAAATAATGAGTTGATACACAATAAATCCTAAATTAGAAAACAGAAAAGAAAAACAATGACCAACCTCATTGGCATTCATGTTACTTTGTGTTCCACTGCCAGTCTGCCATATAACAAGGGGAAATTGATCATTAAGTTTTCCCTCTGCAACTTCTTGGGCTGCCTGCATTACCGCCTTCCCAATATTTGGATCCATACCATAATCGATGTTGACCTGCCATTGACAACATGATAAAGTATCGTTGTATAACATAATAAATCAGGGCAGTAAGAGAAGATTGTGAATATAGTAGGAAAGCAAGACAAACAATGGCTAAGATTTATGACCATCCATCAGTTTTCTTTACATGAGACCCAAATGAAATTTAAAAGCAAACGGGGAACAAACCAAACAAAAGTTACTTTGAAAGAAATATACAGCAGAAATATGTGCCAGTTGCAATTATAAACACAGAGTTCCAGCAATATATCACAAAGAGAAAACATTTTATCAATAAGAAAATTAATAAAATAAAATTTCTGAATATTTAAAACTTCAAACCATTACAAAAAAAATTTAACACAATGGAATATTATACTTCTAAACTAACTTCCAGTCAAACAATGATGTAAACAAAAACAGTAAACAAACAAAAAAGAATATTCCCATACACTAACTCAAGAACTCTTAAAATGCTGAAACAATTTTTATCATAGGCTTCAACATTCTCGACCATAGTTATCAAGGCGTCCAGGCGGCTCAGCCTGGACTGGTGCCTTCATAGCCTTGTTAGTGTCACCTTGATTTTTCACCATCCTCCATAGCCTTGGATCGCCTTACGCCTTGATAACCTTGTTATTGACTGAAAATTATACTTCAATCTGAGGAGATCAACAATGCTCAAGTACATATTATTTTCTCCAGCAGATAAAGCTAGTCCGAAATCAGTATTCTCAATGAGTAGTGATATTTTCCCCCATTAAAATAATCAAAAAATAAATTTGAAACAAAGAAGCTATAAACTGGCCAACAATTTATGTTGCACCGGGTAATTAGACGAAGGTTAAATCAAATGGATATGCCAAAGACCATACAGTAAGATTATTGCTACAAGAACTCCGCAAAACAAGATTTTTATGAGCTGGAACAATTTAATGAAGGCACTACTATGTCATTAGATCACACTGACTTCGTTAACTTGTATAGATACAGTGATGAATTTGTGAAGCTGAATCTGCATTTAATCAACCCCAAACTTCCATTCTAATTTATGTTTGTGTTCCAAGAGTTTACATAGGCTTCTGATTGAAGCTTCATGGTCCTACCTATCCAAAAAAAAAAAACTTCATGGTCCAACAAGGCTCTAAAAAGTCACGGTGAGTACGTGTGGTAAAAACTACACGAATGAAGATTTTGATGTGAATTTAGATCCAACAAATCATAGGAGGAATCCTACAGAAACCTATCACTACCTAATGAATAACATAATCCATCAAACTTCAATTTTCAGCTGCTTCAAAGTTTCAAACAAGAAGACATAAAGCTAAAGAAAGCATTTAAGAGCCAAAAACAACAAATGAATAACAACATCAACAACATTCATTTAATACAAGAAGAAATTTTCTTAGAAAAATAGAAAGAATAAGAAAAGGTGGGAGAAAATCTAAACTAACCTTGGCTGCACACTTTTTAAGAATTCCAAAGGCACGAATAATTGGTTCAGGCATTTGTTCACGCTCACCACCAATATCAAAATTCTGCAATGACCTCTGAGTTTGAGCACCCCACAACCTGAAAGTAGCCAATGCCAATCCAGATTAAAGCCAAAATCATATTAAGGGTTAAAAATAATTAAAATTTCTTTGAATAAAACAGCCACACCAAAACCAATTAGACTCAATGCAACTGGGTCAAGCAACAACAACAAAATATGTTCTTTCTTTTTTTTTTGGGTATTGAGATAATTGAATAGCTCAACATAAACGATCGGTATTGCGGCTATGAGTCCGTATGGGAAAATATTGTCTGCATCACAATGGACCGCCTAATTTACCCGAGCATGATCCCAATCATCTCATTACTTGAAACCTAGATCCTCAGTACCAAAACCAGAATAAAAAACATTTAGAGAGAGGGGGTGGGGGATGTTTAAAGGAGGTGCCCAGGAGATCGAAATCACCCGATGAACTACCGCTATGAACAGTAAACACCCACGCACTGTAATAAGAAGGTGAAAAAAGAAGAAGACAAAAGAGAGAATACGAACTTGTCGGAGGGAACTTGTATCGGTCCAAATGTATCTCGCTCCTCCCTGAACGCCGTCGAAAACTGCCTTAAACATACTGCACGCCAAGACCCAGACAGTGACAATGATGTCGACGAAGACGAAAGGCGACGTGAGACCATAAACATCGCCATGTCTAATCCTGAAACAACGAAAAATGTAATTGACAAAATAAGGGTGGGAGCCAGGAGCCAGGAGCCAGGAGCCAGGAGCCAGGAGAGAGCAAGAAAACTAGACTGTAAAATCAAAATATAACTACAGTATCACCTTTTTTTTTTTTTTTTTTTTGGTGAGGTACAGAATCACTTTGAAACCCGGCCGACGGCGGAGAGAGAAGAAGAAGAAATGGTAGATCAAAATGTCAAATAAATAAAGGGAAAGATGAAAATGTCCGAAAAGAAGGACGATGATCTGGTTATCTGTGAACCTTTCTAAAAATCAAAATGACGATTATACCCGTAATTTCTTTTGTTTTTTAGTAAGGTACAGAATCACTTTGAAACCCGGCCGAAGGCGGAGAGAGAAGAAGAAGAATAAATGGTAGATCAAAATGTCAAATAAATAAAGGGAAAGCTGAAAATGTCCGAAAAGGAGGACGATGATCTGGTTATCTGTGAACCTTTCTAAAAATCAAAATGACGATTATACCCTTAATTTCTAAACGTTTGTCTGCGGTCCTGCTGGAGCCCATCACTGCATGAGATAGGGCTGCGCTTGGTAATATTTTTGTTCCAATCCTAGTTAACAATTCGACCGAATAATTCGTGAATTATTTGGTCGAATCGAATTTTTTTGAATTAAATCAAAAATTCTGACTGAATCCAAATTAAAAATAAAATTTAGTAAAAAACGTGTTTTTTACTAATTTGATTTTAAAACGTGAATAATTCGGGCCGAATCGAATTAAACCGAATTATTCGGTCTACTTAAACAGTATTAAAAAAAAAAAAAAACAAACAAACAAAACGTCATATATGAAACCCACGGTACCCACCACTAAATTTTTTTTTTTTTTTTCATCTTCTTCTCCCCCAAATTTTCGCCTCCCTCTTCCCATCTTTTTTCTCAACCTAATTCTTCTGTAACAATCATACGAATTTACTATTTGTTTCATTTCTTTCTCATAATTTCATCAGTTCATCCTAAGATAGGGGAGATATCAAGCCTTGATGGATAATTTGAGGTTCCGGGGGACCAGGACTGTTGCTGCCAAAAAACCCCGCTAGTCGAACCTACACAAACACAGACGACGGAGGCCCGGAGCTTGGTCCGGGGTTAGTCCTCCGACGCTCAAGTCATGGTCAGCCGCACAGTTCAACAAGGGAGTAATGGTGAGGGTATCAGAGCCTACCCTTTTCCTTCTTCTCGGCCCCCCTTATATAGCTCCTAGGGTTTAGGGTTTTCCCTTTCTTTCCCAGCGTCCTTCTCGGGTCCACCTTCTTCCCTCTTAGCGTCCCACTCGAATACATCCATCCTTCTGGTGGGGAATATTCCCTTCATCCCAGCGACGTGATAGAGCGTGATAAAGTCTTTGTACTTCCTATCTGGTGGGCGACACGTGTCCCGGTGGGCGACGTGTGTCCTCACCCTACTGAGCCGAACTGACCGTAGGTCCTTGCCTCGGATTGGGAGTTTGGCCAAAGCCGAACGGACCTGACCGAAGGTCCTTTCCTCCGTCGGGGCTCAAGCTAAGGCCGAGCCGATCTGATCGAAGGTGCTTACCTCTGTCGGGGTCTCGGGCAAGGCCGAACCGAACTGACCGAAGGTCCATACCTCGGACGGTGCTCAGGCTAAGGCCGAGCCGAACTTACCGAAGGTTCATACCTCGGACGGTGCTCAGGCAAGGCCGAGCCGAACTGACCGTAGGTCCTTGCCTCGGATTGGGAGTTTGGCCAAAGCCGAACGGACCTGACCGAAGGTCCTTTCCTCGGTCGAGGCTCAAGCTAAGGCCGAGCCGATCTGACCGAAGGTTCTTACCATGGTCGGGGTCTCGGACAAGGCCGAGCCGAACTGTCCGAAGGTCCTTGCCTCGGTTGGGGGCTCAAGCTAAGACCGAGCCGAACTGACCGAAGGTCTTCACATCGGATGACTGAAGCCCTCGGTTGCAAGCAGAACTAAAGCCGAAGGAATAAGGCCGAAGACAGGAAAAAGAGGGAAAAATTACAATTACAAACAAATTTGGTTACTCCCGCTGTAAGAGACTCCTAGCTAGAGTAAGGGGGCTTCTGATACGGCCAAATCGATCGCTCAGTAGGGTGAGGACACACGTCGCCCACCGGGACACATGTCGCCCACCAGATAGGAAGTACAAAGACTCTATCACGCTCTATCACGTCGCTAGGATGAAGGGAATATTCCCCACCAAAAGGATGGATGTATTCGAGTGGGACGCTAAGAGGGAAGAAGGTGGACCCGAGAAGGACGCTGGGAAAGAAAGGGAAAACCCTAAACCCTAGGAGCTATATAAGGGGGGCCGAGAAGAAGGATAAGGGTAGGCTCTGATACCCTCACCATTACTCCCTTATTGAACTGTGCGGCCGACCCTGACTTGAGCGTCGGAGGACTAACCCCGGACCAAGCTCCGGGCCTCCGTCGTATGTGTTTGTGTAGGTTCGACTAGCGGGGTTTTTTGGCAGCAACAATGACAGATTCATATCGCCTTATCGATCAATCTTCTTTTATATTGTTGCTTTAATTTTGAAAAATTAGTGCGTCTTAGTGCAATATGGGTCTTGTGAACCCAAGCAAAAGGATAGTGAAAATTTGTTGTGGTCAATTTATTTATTTATTTTATTGTAGTTGTAATC
Organism: Macadamia integrifolia; assembly: GCF_013358625.1. NCBI lineage: Eukaryota > Viridiplantae > Streptophyta > Magnoliopsida > Proteales > Proteaceae > Macadamia > Macadamia integrifolia. The sequence goes on from NC_056570.1 coordinate 21,404,098, forward strand.
TTGCTTTCACTGTTTTGGGGCCTAATCTATTTCATGAGTAGAAATTGGATTATAATAACCACTGCTTCCATCGCTCAATGACAATTTTTTCATAGTTTTTTACTTTATTGTATAAAGTAATTTGCTCTTTCTAAGTATACAAATCAAGTTAATAACTTGATAAATAAAAAATATACAATAAACTATAAAAATAATATCCGAACTTTTTTGCCCGACTTTTCTTTTTTTAATCGAATAATTCTCGAATCCGACTCCGATTTTTATTTTAACCGCTTTTTTGACCGAATCCTCAAATTAACCAATCGAATTATTTCGAGTAATTATCCGCCCGAATAATTCTCAAATCCGAATTTGCTAACTATGGTTCCAATGACGGCGTTTTGTTTCAAAAATAGAAATTTCATCAAGTTGTAATTTTTTTTTAAACAAAATTGAAATGACGGAATTACATCTTATCGTTCTGTTAATTTTTGTTTTTTCGTTTTTTTTTTTTTCACTTTTTTGTTTAGGCTCCGTTTGGTATCATTTATGTTCCAGAAACTCCGTTTCGTGTCAGAAATGGAAATTTAAGTTTCTGTGTCAAAACATCGTTTTTAAACGATTTAGGGTTATTTGGTGAATCTGTTTCTAGAACAGTTTCATAACCAATAAACGACATTTATGCCGTTTGGTAATGCTTGTTTCATAAACGGTTTTTCTTTTCTTTTCTTTTAAGCCAATAATTACAAAAATAACATTAAAATACTATAAGCATATAAATTTTGTTGGGACAATAAAATATTACACACCAACTAAAAAAAACATGGTTTCCAAATGATTAATAAAATACAGTATTAACAATGCCTTATGCAAGTTAACTATTACATAATTCCCCAAGTTTTCACTTTTTTTCCAAGTCTAAAGACTTGAATGCATGGAGGATGATTTCATCTTATTTGTTTGGTCCTCTAATCCTTTAAGTGTCCCTTCCAGATATCCTTTCATGTACTCGTTCGAAACGGAAAGTGGTCTAGATGATGTTGATGTTGAGCTTGAGCTTTCTGAACATAATGTATGTTGTATGGTAGAGATATGTGTTTCATCTTTCAACCATACAAACATACCACATCCACGGTTATCAGCCTATATAACATAATAGATGTGATTAGGGTCGTTGAAATTTAACATCAAATTAAACAAAAATCATAAATTATCTATAGGTATAGGTCAATCGTAGAAATAAATTACCCCAGTTGAACTTGGGCAACATAGAAAATACTGTCCCTTGTTTGGACCTTTCATCGTAGTTCGTACTTTGCATTGACCTTTACCACATCTACATAGATGTAGTTGATCCACCCACATGAAAAAATCACATGAATCTTCACACTTGAAAAATTCTCTTCCAATATTTTTATCCGACTTGGTTGTGTATTTACCACAACTCTTCCCACAAATTTCACAAGTTGCTATCATGAGTGGGGGCATAGAAGAAGTCATCTGTAACAGAAATTTAAATATCAAAAAAGTTAATATAGCATTCAAATATATGACATTCATAATAATATATCAACTTGTACCACATATATAAATGTACAATAAAACAAGTACTACATGGGTTGAAACATCAACTTAGGTTTTTAGTTTTGGCAAAATAGTTATCGGTTTTAGTTTTCAACTAGTTATGGCATCATTTGCTGTATAGCCATTGCATTTGTAATTATTAGCCTAGTGGCATTCATCTCTTTTGCCCGATTTCGTTGACTTGATTGTATTGTAGAATGATTAACGGAATCTTCATGTGGCGGATTCAAGTCATCTTCTACAACTTTTAAATCATCGCTCATCCCCACGAATTCTGCATCAGCAATATGGTCTTCTCGAATATAGTCGTGTAGCCCACAACATGCCAATATGATTGATGCCTGAGCTTCCACTGGGAACTGATGCATTAGCCTTAAAATTTGAAATTTGTTCTTCAATACCCCAAACGTGCGTTCAATGACATTCCGAAGTGATGAATGTCTATAATTGAACAACTCTTTCACTGTTCTTGGGAATCTTCTACGCCCTTTATAGTCCAGTAGATGGTATCTCTCACCCCTAAATGGTGTCAAAAATCCATATTGGGGGTTGGTAAATAGATTTTGTTTTTTTTTTTGTGTATATAAATATTTAAAACCGTGTAATGCATTATATATATATATATATACAGAACATTTGACACTCTGCAATGTCTTTTTACAGAGAGAGAGAGAGAGAGAGAGAGAGAGAGATGGAATGGATTCTCTCTCCTTTATGAGATTTGGATTACCAGCGGAAGAAACGGGAAGCAAAGTGTCTCCCTTTGAATCGTCTCGCTCTCTCTCTCTCTCCCTTTGAATCGTATCTCTCTCTCTCTCTCTCTCTCTCTCAAACGCGATTAGGGTTTCATATGGCATAGAAAAATGAAACGATTTACCTATAGAAGAAGAAGAAAGAGAAGAGGTTCAGAAGAGAAGAAGAAGAAATAGAAGAGAAGATGATGTTACCTGCTATGCGTGTGATCGAAATTTCTCCTCAAAACGTTGAAGCTTGATCTTCTTCAACCCATAATATATTTATATCTTAATCACTCAGAAAAAGCCCTAAATCCCATTCCTGTTTGATATGTGATTATAGTAAATGAAGAAGAAGGAGAAACGGTTAGAACAGAAGAAGAAAAACACAAAAGTGCGAACAAGGGAGAAGAAGAGAGAAGAAGAGAAAAAGAGAAAAGCGAACAGAGGAGAAGAAGAGAGAACAAGGCGAATAGAGGAGAAGAAGATAGAAGAAGGCGAACAGAGGAGAAGAAGAGAGAAGAAGAGAGGAGAAGAAACGAGTACGAACAGAGGAGAATAAGAGACAAGAAGAGAGAGAAGAAGAAGAAGAGGAGAGAAGAGTTTACCTGCAGATGCTCCTCACGCTCCAGCTATCGGGAACGATAGTCCTAATTAGGGATTTTGAAACGAAACTATAGTGACGGAACTCCTTTTTGGAGTTCTGACTTTGGGGTCCGTTTTCGTTTTTTTTTTCAATTTTCTTTTAAAAAAAAACGAAACACAGCATGATCCCACCAAACGGTTTTTTACGTTTTTTTATTCCAATATAACGAAAAAACACTAGAAACGTTTTTTTAGAACGATACCAAACGGGTCCTTAGAAAAAAGATGAAACATACCATAAATGGAAAAAATGCCAAATATATATATTTTTTAAAGTCTCTATTGGTGTGGTCCGCTTAGTGTCGAGAAAAAGGATAAAAAAGGAGAAAAAACAAATAAATTAAAGCCAAATCTCACATTGGGCTTGAGCCCATATTCCAAACTTGACAAGAACTAAAAACTGAAAAAAATGACAAGGTCTGCTGAGCCCATACTCTAAGTCCAGCTCGCAACCATAGAAGGCAACCTGCATTGGACTGAACTCCTCCAACCTATTTTCAATTGGTTATTTTCTCAATTTGAAACTGTAAATGGACAGTCAAAGGAAACTATAGTCAACTGAAGCATACTTGAAACACATTCCAACTGAAGAGATCATTTTAATATGTAGGACTACCAAGTTGATCATTAGGACAATTGGATAAATGAAAATGATTTAGATAAGAACATGTCAAATTTCTAACATATCTCAATAATATGATCCATCATGTATACGATATTCACCCTGTTTTGTACATTTAACAATTTTTATACTAATATTCTATAGAAACGCAACCTTAAAAACAATACAGAATGTAATAGAAAAACAAGAACAATCAATGCACATAGATTTACGAGGTTCGACGATATTGCCTACGTTTTCGATGAGATAAGATCTTGCTTCACTATCAATAGAGAATATAGTTATAGCACTCATCCTCACACCTCTCAAAATTTCTCACATTAGGAAGTACACTTTGTTGCAAATAAATAGCAAAAAAATCCTGATACTAGAAATTACAAAATTGCCCTCATAATAAAAAAAAATCAAGCAGAGAGTTACGCCCCCCTACACCTCTATTATACAAGGGGCCCTCCTATCCCACAACCTCCATGGCATGCTTACCAGCAAGGGGGACCATCGTTTAGTTAGAGAACATGTTCTAAAGTTCTTTAAATTAAACTATGACGAAATACAAGATATCGTACACCAACATAGTCCCACACAAAAAATGATATGTAGAAAATAGCAAAGAACCAAAAACGATATATGATAATGTGCGGTATATATTGTCCATTAATTTTTTACATCATCAAATGTTGTAATGTGGTAAACGACAAATTTTCTTTAAATTGAAAAGGCTTCACAATTCCACTTGGAACCTTGGTGCACTTGTCTTAAAAGATTGATAGTGACCATATAGAATATTTATATTTTTAACATTTTTGTAGTATAGACTGCACTCTCTATCTTCTCATAATGTGAGGGATCTATACACTGGTCATCTATATCGGTTTCTTACATGTTAGACCTTATAGGTCTAAGTGAAATGGTACTTTTAATGGGAGACAACTCAGAGAAGAGAGATTTTAAAATTGAATGAAGAGAGAGAAGAGTCTATAGTAGGCTGTGTGTCACTATAATCGGAGACGTAATTCTTCTCCATGCATGGATGGATATGGTTGCGTCCTTCTTCTTTTTATTATTTTTATTTTATTTATTTATTTTTTATGGTGCAATGTATAAGAGCAACTATGATCATATACGAGGACAAGACCTATTTAAACATCAAATAATCAAGTACAAGGGGTCGGACAAAGACCCACACAAGGGGCCAGCAAAAGGCCTAATAGGCCCACTTATTCAAACAACAGCAACTACCACTTCTAATTACTATATAGAAGGACGAGGTGTATGGTTCGAACATCTGCCCTTGTACTTACATCAAAAGCTAATAGTTGACCATTTCACCAAAGTACCCTAATGGTTGTGTCCCAATGTGATAGGAAAGTTTACTCCAATGCCGATTTCAATGTGATACTGTCATAAGTTATTAAAAATATGCCTTAATTACCATAAAATTATAAGAATGCATAATTCATTTCATTGTAACAAAATCTAGTGTCATATACATAAATTTTACGTTTGAAGTACCGATGAGAAAGTTTTAGTGTTTGTTTGGGATTAAAACTTCACTGCAAATGTACATCTAATTAATGTATTTCTTGTAATTAGTCTCTATGAGCATAATCAAGTACTTATAGCCCAAGATACTTTTAGAGAAGAATCTGTGGCATGTTGAAAGACTTCATTCAACAGGCTTGATAGAGGTGTCCTTTCTTTATTTTTATCCTCGTTTCTTCATCTGTTTCTAATTCCCAACGAATCTGTTGAAAACTCTGATTAAAAAAATAAATAATTTCTCAATTTTCTCTACTCTTGATGAGATCGTGTGATTCGACTATTGGACCATCATTACCCTCCCAACCCTTGACGAAGTTGAAATTCCAACCCACAATTATGGTTTTGGGATTGGTATATATATATATATTTATTTTTTTTTAAATCTAGTATCGACTTAATACAATCATTCAACGATGTATATAAATATCACCGACTGCCATACTAGTGCCAATACCATTAACTCCAACTATACCCTTCATAAAAATATGATGCAGTACACCAGTGGACACGGTTAAAGGACTTTTTTTTATGATGAGTGAAAAAAAATTTCAATGAACCTTCATACAAAATGGATTTAAAAAATAAAAAAATAAAAAAATAAAAAAATAAAAAAATCTAAGGCTATATTTGGTTGTAAAAAAAAAAAACATAAATCAATTGTTTCATTATCACTAGAGCTAGTAGTCATAACTTTACTTCGATAGGGCTTTCTGATGGGCTTTTAGAGTCTTATCTTCTTTAGCGAATCGTGTAAATTTTGAAAGCAATACTTTTCCTTCTTCTAGATTGAGAAGGTCAGAGATTTTTGAGACAAATATCAATTTTAATTCCAATGGTTTAAAAAATATAACCCTTAAAAAAGAAAAGAGTAATTTGAATAAAAAAAAATAGCCATAAAATAATAATAAAAACAAAAAAAAAAGAAAAAAGAAAAACGAGAGGTTCATTTTCAAACATTCCAATGAGTTGTTCCTATACCATAAATGAGATACTTTCAATGCTTAGGTGCAACATTAAAAGAACCCTTCATTAATATTAGCATACTCTTCAAAGCCAAAAGTTTAATTTATGGATTTTGGATGCTATATTTTTATTTAATGAAAAATAAGTTTTTGAATGCTTTATTTTGTATCAAGATTTTAAGTATAAATATCAGATCTGTCGTATTGATTGTATTGAGATCTAGATCAGGTATCGTTTCAAGGGTAAAATTAAAAAAAAAAAAAAAAGCAAGGACAAAATTGGCTGATCCGAACCATATCGGTATGCATACCGATAATTAAATCAATAAAATTTGACAATTGTCAGTGTAGTTTTAGCAATCGAATTAGCATTAAAGACAGCAAGCTATTCATGCGGGAATGTGACGTGTAACTTTTCATTTGATTAGTAGGCTTTGATTCGATGCTTGATTGATAAAGATTCCCAACCATCGACTGAACTCTCCACTACTCTCATTGATATAAAGTCGCTAGACAGATGTTTTGGGTTTTGTCATTTACTCTTTAGTCAAAGTGATGGGTTTTCATTTTTCAAGATTCTACATAGGGATGCAACCGGGGGCTGAGGTAGGCCTGGTTTTGTAACCTAGCCCTATGTTCCCTTGGCTCAACACAAGTTCTGCTAAAACTTTGATTGGGCCGGGTTGACTTTCATTGACCATGATACTCCCATTTAACAAACCCCCTCCTTTGAGGTTATTGCAGTCTTTTTACGGCCTTTTGTGTTTGGACGTAAAGTCATACAAGTAAGGGTGTCAATCGGTCTAGAACCAGGTATTTGGTCTAGGTCTGGTTCCAATTTTGGTTCCAAGGACTATTAGTGTGATCCATAATCGAACCAAGTTTTGTCTTGGTTCTGAAAATTAGTACTCATACCTGACCTATCTGGGTTCGATCCAGTTCTGGTTCCTATTCGGGAACAAGCAATAAACAAGGGTAAAGGTTCCTAGCTCAATGGCCCATTGAGATTTGTCTCAAACGCCCGATTATTTACACATGTGGCATATTAGATGAGTCCCAACATTATATATATAGATAAACAACAATAATTTATAAGTTCCGTTTCAAGAAAAAACACATATACATTAGAAAGATAAGAAAGTTCATACAAAAAACTGCAATGCTATTGGAGATCGAAAATCAAACAAGGGCAACGTTGTAGGAGATGGAACACCGACTTGCTATAATGTTGTTGAGAATAATTGATCAATTGATAGCCGGAAAATCATGAGAAATTAAATAAGGGACGCTTTTAGCCACTGCAATTTTGCCTAAAACAAAGAGTCGCTATTATGCTAATCGTGAGAAGATGAAGAACTAAACACTTCAAATTTGAAGAGTCACAGTTAAATAAATTATTTAACTCACGGTTCATGAGTCCTAAGGCAACAAAAACTAAAAAAAAAAAAGAAAGGCTTTACACCTGGACTATAATTGTAACTCTATAAGATGATTAATTATGTCGGGTTTCCATATAAGTTACGTTAAGTTTTTAGTTAAAGAGGAAAAAATGATATTAAGTTATTCGGTCCGGTTTCGATTATATCCAATGGTTCTTGGCATAAATCCATATCCAGACCGAACTAAATTATAAATACTTATTTCAGATGCAGGATTTAGCCATATTATAATGGGTTGGATTATGTTCAAGGTATTCGGTCCGGTATTGGATTCGGTTTTTTGTTTCGATTCCAATTTGACACCCTTACAAGTGAGTAAGCAAAGTACTGAGAACAAGGTAACAGATTTGTACATGTCTCTGAGTTGAAATTTAAAATTGACCCAGATTATTGTAGAAACCCCTCTATAAAAGATCTTATATACCTTTCCTATTTTAGTGTTTTCCCTTGATAGCCCCTCTAAGACCTAAAATTGCACAGACATTTAGCAGAACCTTGTCCTATAACATTCCGAATATATAACTGGTGTAGTGCTTGAAACAAAGCATTGACGAATGATCAAAACAATTGGGAACGATCAAAGTTGATACAATCCTGATATTATACTGGAATTGATTGGATTGGATCATAACAGACAGATCTATCCTTTTTTTTTTTTTTAATTAACCTGGATAATATACCAAGAATGCTGACATCATCAGGTCTTTTTTTTTTCTTTCTAAATGTCATCTTGCCCTTAAATTTAAGATGAGAATGTCGTATGTCACAATCGTAGTTCTACAATCCAGTTCTCTTTTTAAATCACAAAAAAGTGACCGAGATTTATCGGCCAAACCGCTATACATATAAGTAGCCATGAGCGCATTATGTATAGAAGTTGATTTGATTCCCTCATTAGTAGCATCCGTAAATAATTCAACAACAAGATCAACCTTATTATTATCTCTGCCCGCAATTCTAATTCCTTCGGCATACTCCTCATATGCCATTGGTATACCATCATCATCAACTTGTTTCCTTCTCCAGTTAAATACATGGATATTATAATTTAACAAATTAAACAAATCAAAATTTTCTCATTCATCTCCTCTGTTTCTTCTCCTTGTATATAAAATCCTCTTTGTAAAAAAATAAATTTTTTTTTTTTGGTGTTTGCAATATTGTCCTCTTGTTGTGGGTGTCATCGTTTGAAGAAGCAAACATGTTTAGAAGGTACAATTGAATTGAAGGTATTCAAAGGCTTTCGTAAACATTGGAATGAGGAGAAAGAATGGCACCTTTAGGGCTAACTCATGACACGAACCCAACTGCTCCAACAGCTCAATCAACCCAAATCCATTATAGTAGTTATGAATCAAGGAAGGAGCTACAGATTCCAACACTGAGGAGATTTGCTTGGAGTCCTCAATATGAGCGACCAATTCATTTTTCAATTCCGACACTTTTTGGGTCATATCCTCTTCAATGACGGGGCGTGTAAAAGGCTTCTTCATCGTGAGTAAACTAAACGACCTCGGGATGCCATTGGAGCAGCAATTAGGCATCTGACCAGAGATTTCTCTGATGAAACTGCGGTTTGAGCTCCTCAAGATGTTAGAGAGGGGAGTGAACAAAGACAAAGACTTAGACTTGGATTCTACATAGCAATTCTGCATAAGCAGTTCCACCTTTTCTGCCTCGGAGACTCTCCAAGCTCTCGTCATTGTCTACTAAGTAAATTGAACAACTTGAGGTTTTAGGGTTTTCCTGCAAAAAAAAATTAGACTCTTAGGGACTACAAAATGCGAGCAAAGAGGGATTGAGGCAGGGAAAAGGAACGAGGGAGAGAAAGTGAAAGGGTGAATAAAGGGGTATTTTTAGAATAGCATAATAAGGGTGTTTTACTCATAATGGTTAAATTGTCAGTTTACAAAATCATTTAACAGTGACTAACGATAGGGGGTTTGGGTATAATTTGATGAAAAAGAGGGGGTGTTCCTCTAATATTGATATTCTCCAGGGAGTGGCATTGTAACTTAACATTTCTTTAAGTACACTATCAGTTTCATACTTCAACTTTTCTATCTCGCACACTTTTACCCAATAGAGAGGAGACAAGTGTCCTTATCAGATGACGTCCATATCGAATAATCAATTATCTAAGAACTCCATCTTGATGAGTTGGATTGAAATAACGAAAGCAAAGAGTCAAATGCTGAGGAACAAAATGTTAGTTAGGAGACCAACATCATGAGGACACGTGTATTGAGTATAACCGTTCTAAGTTGCTGCTTTGCCCTAGTGTTGAAAATGTTTTGAATGTATTCACCACCTTCACCCCATCATCAGAAGGAGAAAACCTTCCAATTCAACTCTGGATTCATGGAAGGGACGACCCGAATGAGTGTGTTACTTACCCAAAAATAAATAAATTAAAAGAAAAGTGTTTGTCACTTTATAAACTAAGGCTAGGCCAGGCAGGCGGCCAGCATTATCATGTCTCGCTCATTTTGAAGTGGTAGGGATTTTTTATTTTTATTTTTTGGCGGGTTGGGGGGGTCTTGGAATACTATTTTTTTATGGGTCAACCAAGGATTAACAACTTGGAATATCAGGATCCGATTTGACCTGGATCAGAATCAGTCTCAAAAGCCTAGGCTGCATTTGGCATGCATTTTAGGTCAATAATGTAACATTTTATAGGTCTTACGCACTCTACCTCTGAAAATTTCAATTCTAAATTGTGGTTCAAGAAAATGAATCATTTATCCATAATTTGAAAGTATTTGAAATCATATAATGGATTTTTTTAAAATAAGGCAGCGTTTGGTAGTCGTTTAATTCCAGAAGTAACGTTTCGTGTCAAAAACATAATTTTCAGTTTCTGTGTCAAAATGCCTTTCCTTTTTTTTTTTTTTTTTTTTTTTAAATAGTGTTTAGTGAACCTGTTTCGAGCTAGAATGCATACCAAATCCAATACTAATTTTTAAACACTAGGCCCAAACCCAACCTCTACATCCTCAATTTTATAAAACCCAAAAGAAAAAGAAGAAAGACAACATAAGGCATCGTTGAGATATTGATATGATCTAATGGTGGATGTCTTCTTTCACATCACGACATATATACACCTTCATTGAATCTTTGATGAAAAATTTCACAATGATTCATTTTCTTGTTTGTTGGTTTGATTTTTTCAATTGCTCCATCATGGATAGTTAGAAGATGAAATTAAAATAAGCGTGCTAACGTGCTACCCTAATGCGGGCATGGATCCACCATTTCATAATATAAAGTGCAAGACTTTTGGACTAAAGAATTATATTACATTACAGATTCCCGATACTATTTATAGGAGAAGTATAGAATTTTGAATAAACCATGAGAGATCTTGTGGCAGATTGATGGGTTGCAAATTTGATAGACATAGAGAGCTAAAGATTTCCTGCTCACATCATCATTCTACGCATAACAATAATTGTATTAAGAAAAGTTTGATATATCAACAACTCTGAGGATGTGGAGTTGTGGACATAGTTCTCGATGAGTGGAATTATCGTATCGGTATATATTAGTTAGAAAAATTACATGATTACTCACTTTTGGGTTTCTTTTTATAAAACTACTCATTTAAAAGTTCAATTAACAAAAACACTTAAAATCAGTTTTGAGCTTACAAAACTATCCAAAAGAGTGATTCTCTTTCATCTGCCACATAAAATCAGGTAATTTTAGGTATTTTTTGTTAACTGAAACATTTAATGAATAGTTTTGTAAGTCCAAGACTAATTTTGGGTATTTTTATTAAGAACGGTGGATAGATTTGTAAATGGGTAATCACGTAATTTTTCATAATTAGTATTGATATCATCCTATGTGGGTTTTTTAATTGAAAAGAAAAAAGATGTTTGGGTTCAATATCGAACTAATGCGATCAATCCGTATTGATACCAATAATTTGTGAACCAAATTCCGATCTGATACCTGGTCGAGAAACGTAATTCCAACGATTTGATTGGCGAATGAGGATCTGAATTCCTGATTTCTATCCCTTTATTATTATTATTTTATGCTTTGATGGTGTCATGTATCCGTAACGTTTCCAATGAATCACGAGGGAGGAGTCAGTGTAAGTCCAACTTCAAGAGATGGTGGGGCTCACCAAAGGATTACTATTTTTTCTCCTTTTATTTATTTCTTATCCAACCAAGTGTGATAGGGCTGAAGGTTTTTTTTTTTGGGTAAGAAAGATAGGGCTGAAGGTTGAAAGGCTTAAAAGGGAAAAATGGAGCACTTATACAACGATTTCTCGTCACAATATATCGAGATTACTTGAGCATCACCACGATCTTTGACTAAACACGGAGTTGTATGACACTTTCTCTGCACTTTGCACACACATTTTTTTGGCGTTGTTTGTCAATAAATGAATGGTTAAGAAATAAATAAATTATGCTAAGGCTATCGCAAGAGTTGGGATAATATTATGGACTTGCTACTATTAAAGCACTTATGATGTCATAAGAAGTCATTTTCTTTCATCCATGGTGTACAAAATATTTAAAAAAAAATAAAAAATTGACTACTATAACATCCCCTAACCATCGTCGACATATTATCTTATTATCTATTTATTCACACAAAGGATCACACATACACAAGAGTCACTCTCTCACTTTGGTCTCTATTTTATTCTCTACCGAATGGTGCTCCTTTATTTTCTTTACCGAAAGATGACCTCTCTCACTCTCTTTTTACTTGAAACTCACATTTCATAAATTATGCAGAGGACAATCGTGATGAAGGATCACAGATAGGATGATTGTGGCATGGGATGGGTTTGGAGGGCCAATGCATAGGGCGTGGATGTTTTGATACACACGAAAAGGGGAGGAGATTGGGCAACAATTACTGATATGCTTTCTCAACAATGATTTTCACACTCGATAAAAAATTTATAACAGGAGAAATAAAAAAAAAAAGTAATCGACGTGGATTGCTCCTTTTCAGCATCAACAACAACACCAACAAAGACGATTTGGGGGGGGTAATATTAGGGTCATCCAAGCCGGGAGCTTTCTCCTCTCTCTCTTTTTGTATCTTTGTTGTTGATGATTCTCTCCCCCCCCTCTCTCTCTCTCTCTCTCTCTCTCTCTCTCTCTCTCTCTCTCTCTCTCTCTCTCTCTCTCTCTCTCTCTCTCATGAGGATCCATTATTTTTTCTTCAATGATGGAGAGAGATTATTTTTATGATGGTGAGACAAAAGTTCACCATTACTAAGGTAATTTCAAAATTCAAATCAAATATTTTATTTAAAATTTGGTAGCCAAGAAAACCATACAAAAAAAAAAAAAAGATTACTTAAAAAATCACACAAAATTTTTGGGTTATAATGTATAGAAAATGTTAAATAGTAAATAAGAATGATTTAATTAAGTACAAAATTCAATGACAATAATTCACTTTTATCCTAACCAAATTGGGATTACCTACACGGATCCTTAGTCTCCAATTATGTTCGGAGTCATATTTAATACATACTTTAGCAATGCATGTCTTTTGTCCCCGTTTCCTCTAAAATTCATTGTGGATCTATAAGCCCCCGTGGGCAATTAACCAATGGAGCCAAGAAGGTGGGTCGACACACCCGTTTCTATGATTGGACTGATCTCATTCTCCCGCAGTCTTAGCCTCTGAGGCTTCAACCAGCTTATCGCTGCTATTCATGTCTTTTTACGGGGACTTTATGAAAGTGATGATGATTTGCATTATTGCCTTTCGGGAACTTCAATGATTTTAAAATTATCGCGAGAAATCGAAGGAGGAGTTGAAACTTAAGAAAGCGACACGTAATCTCACCCGACATTGTCAGAAATGTGGTGGACGTTATAATGAATATTCGGTAGATTTGAGTCCGTGGCTTCGGTTCCGGAAAAGAATCACGCCTCTAGTCTAGTCTCAATTATACGTTACTGGACTTATCAAATTATAAGTACAAGGGCTTATCAGTGATAAGTCGGTGGAAAAAGAAGACTCCTGCAAAACGCATCGAAGAAAGCGAGGAAAGTCACTTCTCTCTATCTCTCTCCTCTTTATCTTTTCTTCCTCTTCTTCTACTCCGCAGCTTTTTTCTTTTTCGAGCTCTGGTTGTGAGATGGGAGAAGAAACCCTAGAGTAGTTTCCTCGAATTACGAGCAGTTTCTGTCATGAAAGCAACGAGTTTTGGGTGTAATCTAGCCTTTTCAGTCTTCTGTGAGTTCATTTTTACGTTGTGTTTTCAATTGGAACAAAAAAAAAATCCATTTTATCCATTATTCTTTTCTGTTTTGATTGTTCAAATCGAAACCCTAACTTGTAACCACCTGTTCTTGTGATCTCTTTGGTCTGAGCTTTTTAGAGGATATTGCACAACGCGTAATCAAAATTGAGCTTAGTTTGGGGAAGAAAATGTCGTCTTTAAGCAGAGAATTGGTGTTTCTTATACTTCAGTTTCTCGAAGAGGAGAAATTTAAGGAGTCTGTGCACAAGTAAGCTGCTTCTTCTTCTTCTTCTTTGTCAATCTCTTCTCTCTCCCTGTGTATTTGTGTATATGTATTCATATGTTTGATTCCTTTCTTCGGTGTTTCTTCTATGATTTGGTTTGGTTTTGAGGTAGGCTTGAGCAAGAGTCGGGTTTCTTCTTCAACATGAAATACTTTGAAGAGAAAGCACAGGCTGGTGAGTGGGATGAAGTGGAGAAGTACCTCTCCGGCTTTACGAAAGTAGATGACAATAGATACTCCATGAAGATCTTCTTTGAGATTAGAAAGCAGAAGTATCTTGAAGCTTTGGATAGGTGAGTAAGATTTTATGCAGCTTCCTCTTCCTTTTAGTAATATATAATTTCTACAAATTTTTTAATAATTGACTTTTATAATCTATTAATTCACTGGCGTTTGTTGTGTCAGGCATGACAGAGCTAAGGCTGTAGAGATTCTAGTGAAGGATTTGAAAGTGTTTTCGACGTTTAATGAAGAATTGTATAAAGAAATCACTCAACTTTTAACACTGGATAATTTCAGGTAATTTAAGTCTTCTTACTGCCTGAATGGTATTTTACATGCTGTCAGTTCATATTTCTTAATACCTGATTATGGTATAGAACTTGAACTGGCTATATGAGAAAAAAGAAGAGTGAAATTAAAATAAAAATTTCATTATTTATTTTGCATTTTATGCAGGGAAAATGAACAATTATCCAAATATGGTGACACCAAATCAGCACGTAGCATAATGCTGATAGAGCTTAAAAAACTGATAGAGGCAAATCCTCTGTTCCGAGATAAGCTGGTCTTTCCCACTTTAAAGACATCAAGGTTGCGAACTCTAATAAACCAAAGGTAGTGTTGGTACTTTAGTATCCCAACTTACAATTCTTATTTTTGTCTATTTGCCTCGACTAGAAAAACTTTTATGCTTTCTTAATACGGTTCTGCATCGTAATGAATTCTATGAAACACACAGACATATGCCTTCCCTGATTCCTGTTCGAACTTATGTTTCCACTTCCACTGATGATTTGGTTTCCTCTGTTTGACCGTTTTTAATTTGGCTCCTGGCTTGCATGCATGGATTATGCAGTTTGAACTGGCAGCACCAGCTCTGTAAGAATCCACGGCCGAACCCAGACATTAAGACCTTATTCACTGATCATACATGTGCACCTCCTAATGGGGCTCGTGCTCCTACTCCAGTCACTCTGCCAGTTGCAGCAGTTGGCAAGCCTGCCACATATGCACCACTTGGATCACATGGCGTATGATATCATGCCTCTTCTATTTTATTTTTTAGATGGAGGGCATTTATGTTTAGAGTGCAAGTGATTTTCTTTTTTCTGGTTTTATTGGTGCAGCCCTTTCCACCTGCTGCAGCAGCTGCCAATGCTAATGCCTTGGCAGGCTGGATGGCAAATGCAACTGCTTCATCATCTGTCCAATCGGCTGTTGTTGCTGCGTCGTCAATTACTGTTCCACCAAATCAAGGTCAAAATTCTACTACTATTGCAATTGGTAACACCAGAATTTGAATGACAAAACCGAAGTCCTAAGAAATCTGTATAGACTAGCTCAATTTTCTATGGAATTGGGGATGAGTTATTTAATTATTTTTGTTGTCCATTTTGTGATGATTACCACATCAAGGCTGTACCAATTTGCTTCTTATCCTCCCTCCCCAAGCTAAGAATGAGATGATAATGATGAGAATGGATTATTTCCTCTGTTTGCTTTTACAACTAGTTAATATTTTGTGCACTTTATAAGAGAAAATGTTCTATAAATATGGCTTAACTAGGGAAAAAGGAAACTATGTTCATCAATAGTTTCCCCATCTTCTTTATGTATCTTCTAGGGAAATATTAAAAAATTGAAAAACTGATGCAGCCATTCTACTGACTCAATGCCAACTCTTTTCCACAAGCAAAAGAGAACAAGGCGAGAATAATCTGTTCCACACTTCCCAAGCATGTTATGTTTGTGGGAAAGAATGACAGATTTGTTACTGCTTTTATGTTTCAAGTGATTCACCAATTAAACAAGAGAAAAGTGAAACCAGTTTCATATAGCTCAACCATATTCTGGTAATTTTCATTCAAAAGCTTAGTGATCTAGTTTGCATGAATATATGCTGAAAATTTCATCATTTTCTGTGTTATGAACAGTTTCAATTCTTAAGCGTCCAAGAACACCTCCAAATGCTTTAGGTATGGTTGATTACCAGAATACTGATCACGAGCAACTAATGAAACGTTTGAGGTCTGCACAACCTGTTGATGAGGTAATAATGAAGAGCTCCGAGCCTTCATAGTAGCAACTCTGGGATAATGTGAAATTCTTCTGATGGTTATGCTTCGGAGTTTCTTGTTGCTACCTTTTATAGTTTTATTCCTTGACAAAGCATGTGATTGCTACTCACTCTTATATTTTATATTTAGGCGACGTATCCGGCCCCTCTTCAACAAACATCATGGTCATTGGATGATCTGCCTCAAACAGTAACTTGTTCCATCCCTCAAGGATCCAATGTCACGAGCATGGATTTCCATCCTTCTCATTACTCTCTGCTTCTTGGTATGGAACTATATAGTTCTCTATTGTGCTGCTTCACCTATTCCTAGTGAACATGTAGGGGATCTCATCTGTTATTTTTTGATGTCCATGCAACGTATTTTCTTATCTGACCTCGATTTTTGTTTGAATAGTTGGTTCTGGCAATGGAGAAATTACTTTATGGGAAATTGGGTTGCAAAAGAGACTGGTGGCAAAGCCATTCAAGATATGGGACATGTCAACGTGTTCATTACAATTTCAGGTTCTTATTTGCATCTTTGCTTGTTATTGGAGTAAAAAAAAATCTAAAATATAGTGGGCCGCTGGGCCTACTTGTTTTTTGGAGGAGCTGCTTGTATACGTAGTTCTTCCCATGGATGTGAAGTCTTATGTTCACTTTGACTTTAATGGCATCATTGGTGCTTATTAGTACTGATTGTGACCATATAGGAGTTAGGAAGCTAAACTCCAGTATTTATGTTACTTCCCCTCCCCCCCCCCCTCCTTTTGAGTTTGCAAAACTCTGGAGTAAACCTGAAGATGCGAGAGGTGTCATCACTGTTATCTTGTTTTTGCAATCTTTGGAGGATTTAGAGTGCTTCTGTTTGAAAATTACAAGCTATAATGGAATGTCTCTTCCAGACTGCTATCGTCAAGGATTCATCAATCTCTGTCACTCGTGTAACATGGAGTCCTGATGGAAATTGGATGGGTATGTTCTTGTGATCCATTGATGTTATTAATCAGGTTGATGTTGGTATTTTCTTACAGTTGTTATTTTGTGTTGCAGGGGTTGCATTTACAAAGCATTTGATTCACTTATATGCTTATCAAGGGCCTAATGATCTCCGCCAACAGTTGGAGGTGTGCTTTTAAGCTTTTGTTACCTGTTCAATAAAACAAAAAACGTTAACTGTAGCTTGAACCATCTGAACTTCTCCCGTGCAGATTGAAGCTCATGTTGGTAGTATAAATGATCTAGCATTCTCTCATCCAAACAAACAACTTTGTGTAGTAACTTGTGGAGATGATAAACTTATAAAGGTAAGAGCAAAAAAGTAGATGTACTTGTGCTTTACTTTGGTTAAATAAAATATATTTACCTACTTTAAATGAACCCATAAAAAAAAAATCGATAACAGGTTTGGGATTTGAGTGGAAGAAAGCTTTATACCTTTGAAGGCCATGAGGCACCTGTTCATTCTGTATGCCCTCATCACAAAGAGAACATTCAGGTAAATTCCTTCTTTAATTTGGTAATGCACATTTAACAGCATTTCGATTTATGTTATTCATTTTGTCAATAAAGTTTCCATAAATATATAAAGAGATCCTCTTTAAAGGTCCACTATTCCACTTATCTAGGACAAGATATTCCCTTAGCTGAAGTCTAGATGGCTGGTCCAAGTTCTCTTTGTCCTTTGAGAGCCTTTAACTAGCACTCGCTCACCATTTGTTTATTCACTGCTGCTGTTTCATATTACTAGACCTTCTCAATTTACTTGTTTAAAGTAAAAGAATAAATAATGGTTGAATTAAATTCAATTCATCTTGTCACCTACTGGTGCTACCATCCGTTCATATAAATGCAGTTGCTTCTAATATATGGACATAGGATTAGGTTAATTATCCTAACCCTAGTGGATAATGGGAACAACACGGGATGCACTTTAAATAATAAATAAAAAAGGAGTGACCCTTGCAACCCATAGACACTACTTGGTTCAAACACTCATGTGGCTACTTGTCTTTGTGAAGATAATGCTGCCCCTTGGAGTGGAATATGTCACACCCCGCCTCCACTCACCTGAAGGCTGGTGACATGGACACGCACATGTGTCCACAATCCATCCAGGATCCACGATGCAATACTTAAGTGCATAAAATTATGAAATGATTTTACGATCACAAGATAATAATAATAGTCAAATTTACATGATGTAGGGGATTCCTAGGTGACTAGTTTTTCTACAAGATTAACTAACCAAGTAGGGTAAACTCAAGGGACTTGGGTTGGACAGGGTAAGAGAAACTCAGCAAACAAGATTGACATGCAAGTAAAGTGAGATTAATGAATAATGTAGCAATGAACAATAATAGTCTGAGCATAAAAGCACATAAACTCACTCAAGCTTTAGGTGGGAGTATGGGGTAGGAAACATGGCAGCAACTATGTGTTAAGTTTAGCACGAGTCAATCAAGACAATAAGCAAACTAAGTAAACCAAACAATGCCTAAAATCAACCAACTAATGAAAGGTAAAACAACAGAAGTTTCTTTAGGAAAACAATAAATATCGGCTTAAAATAAAAAGTATATGTTCAGATTTCAATGGGGACTAATGGAGGTAATGGGCGGCCAATGAATGTAGAACAGGGGGGTTCTTTACTTACCTTCTTGCTGTCTGAAGTTTGAGGAGAAGAGAAGAACTCGAGGTCCTCCAAAATAAAGAGTTGCAGTCCAACCTACTTGATAAAGAACAGCAGTCCCGATTGTTGGTGAAGTTCCAGCAGCAATCCAGTTGGGGGTTTTCTCGATGGAGATAATCTCTAATGATGGTGAACAATTTCTGCAATAGGGCGGCAGCAACAAGAAAGACAGAAAACAGAAAAGAGAGGGATGAAGGACGAGACAGGGAGAAGGAAAATGGGAGAGAGAGCCATGAGAGAGAGAGAGGAGGCGAGAAACAAAGGGAGACCCTGAGTGAGAGATGAGAAGAGGGGGAGGGCAGCGAGAGAGAATTCGTAGGGGGGCTTGGGGGCTGTTTTGCCTTCAATAATCTTCATTCATTAATTAGAACCTTTGGCTATTGGCCTTATAATGTACTTATAAAATAAACTTCTAAGAAAAGGAAAAGATCCAAACAGAATCTGCTAAATAAAGAGTTCTATACTTTAGGAAACAAATAAGAGAAATAATAAAAAAAGAAAACAAAATCTGCAAAATACGTAAGGAGTCCTAACCCTTTAGGGAAATAAAAATACTACTTAATTAAAACAAATTTATTTCATAACAGAAAAACATAAAATGGGTAAGGAGTCCTCTTCCTTGCATTAACTGCTAATGGGGCCCATATACTGCTGCTAAAGTTTTTGCGTGGCTCTCCAATGGTGGGCCCCAATCTGATCTTAACCATCCAACCAAATAGAGTCCAGGTTGGATGGTTCTCTGTGCCGCCTCCTCTGGTAAACCCTAAAGCTTGGGCTGATGTCCCCATTAACTCTCCCCGGCTTGAAAGAATTCACCACCGGTGAATTAAGACTCATGTGATGCTTAAGCAGATCCGGGTTCAGTTGATGGATTTCTTGCACTGTGATCCAAGTGTTGTCAATTTCCGGACGTCCTCGCCATTTTACCAAGAACTCTCTAAAACCTCCTGTGTGTGTGTGTGGATACAATCCTCTCATCAATGATTTCTTCAACTTCTTCAGTTCTCCTCATGACCTTAGGTACAAGTGGTAAGGAAGCTGGGGGGAAGTGGTTAGGTTGGTTCAGTAGTATCATCAAGGGTGAAAGGGAAGTCCTCAAGGTCATCAAGGTAAAAGAGGGTAATGGTAGAGGCACCATGGTATGGGACAAGATCTTTCACATTGAAAATATTACTGATTTCCATACTAGCTGATAGATTAAGGACATAAGCATTGGCACCTATCCTCTAAAGTACCTTGAAAGGACTTGTGCTACGAGCATGTAGTTTGCTCGCTTTTCCCTAACAAAACGTTGCGGCTTAATTCTAACCATCATCATATCGCCCTCTTGAAACTCTTGTAGCCTTCTGTGCACATCTTCCTTTGACTTATATTGATCATTGCTCAATGCTATCTGTCTTCTTATACCTGCATACAAATTATGTATATGCTGAGCAAAAGACTCGGCTGACTGGGAGGTCCTGGAACTAGACACAACTGGGATAAGGTCTATGGGTGCCCGGGGTTGGTATCCTGAACATATCTCAAAGGGGGACAGACCAGTGGTATGGTTCTTAGAACTATTATATGCAAACTCAGCCTGACTAAGTACTCGATCCCAACTGGTAAGGTATTCTCCTATGAGACAACACAATAAATTCACAATAAATTCCCTAAACTCCTATTGACAACCTCGGTCTGAGGGTGGAAAGTGGAGGAGAAAGGGAGCTTCGTGCCCATCATCCACCATAGGGTCCTTAAAAAATGATTGGTGAACTTAACATCCCTAACGGACACTATGGTGAGGGGCAACCCATGGTACTTGACAACCTCATTAAAGAAAAGTCTGGCTACTATGGATGCATCAGAGGTCTTAGAGCATGGGATGAAATGGGCCATCTTCGAGAAGCGGTCCACAATCACATAAATAGAATCATGGCCTCTCGAAGTTTTTGGTAGACCAAACATGAAGTCCATGCTAAGGTCCTGCCAAGGGGAATGGGGAACGGGTAGGGGAGTGTACAAACCTGTGTTTTGCTTTTGTTTTTTTGGCAGTTTGGCATGTCCTACACTGACTCACAACTCTAGCAACATCCCTCTTCAGTCCTGGCCAAAAAAATCGGTCCTCAACGAGGGTGATGGTCTTATCTCGACCGAAATGGCCAACGACTTCCCCAGCATGCAATTCCCAGATCAAGAAATCTCAGAGTGAAGTCCTAGGAATACACAATTTGCTTCCTTTAAAAATGAAGCCCTCCCTGAGTAGGTAATCCGAGCGGTTGACCGGGTTGCCTTCACTCAAGGAAGTGAACGGCTCACTAAAATCAGGACAGGTGGAGTATTGGTCCTTAACTCGCTTGAACCTTACAACCTCTACACTCATTGCCTGGAGTAACCCTAGCCCAACTCCTAGCATTGGTGTGACTAAGGAACATGTTCACCCGACTAAGTGCATCTGCAACAGTATTCTCGACACCAGGTCTGTGCTTGAGTACAAAAGTGTACTCTTAGAGAAACTCAACCCACTTGGCAGGTCTCTGGTTAAGTTTCTTTTGGGCACTCAGGTATTTTAGAGCGTGGTGGTAAGAGAATAGGACAAATTCTTACGGTAAAAGGTAATGTTGTCAATAGCGGAATGATTGGACAACCGCATAGAATTCCTTGTCGTATGTGGAATATCGTTGCCTAGCTTCATTAAGCTTCTCACTAAAATAGGCAACAGGGTGGCCCTCTTGTCCTAGGACACCACTTATTCTAATACCAGATGCATCGCAATTCACTTCGAAGACCTTAAAAAAATCCGGGAGGCGCAAGACTGGAGCTTCTGGAGCTTCAGTTATAAGCTTTTTAATCTCATTAAAGGCCTTCGTAACACTCTTAGACCATTGAAACTCCTTTGTAATGCAATCGGTGATAGGAGACAATGGAACTAAACCGGTAAATGAACCTCCTGTAGAAAGTGACTAAGCCATGAAAGCTTCGTACCTCATGGATATTAGTTGGCTCAGGCCACTCTACAATCGCTCACTTTCTCAGGGTTAGCAGATACTCTCTGAGTTGACACAACAAATCTTAGGAAGATGACTTGATCACTCATGAAGGTGCACTTCTTGAGGTTGATATAGAGTTTCTCTTGTAAGAGTACATGAAAAATCTTCTGTAAGTGATCCAAGTGGGAAGATGGGGTCTTACTATAGATGAGGATGTCATCAAAGTAAACCACTAAGAACTTGCCAATGAATGGTTGAAGCACTTGATTCATTATCCTCATGAAGGTGCTAGGTGCATTTGACAAGCCAAAAGGCATGACTAACCACTCAAAGAGGCCATCCGTCGTATTGAAGGCTGTCTTCCACTCATCTCCAGGCCTAACCTTAATCTAGTGGTACCCGCTCTTGAGATCAATCTTCGGAAAGATTGAAGAGTTGACCATCATATCCAACATGTCATTAAACCTAGGGGTAGGGAACCTATACTTGATGGTGATCTTATTGATGGCCCTACTATCAACACACATACGCCAGGTGCCATATTTCTTTGGTGTGAGTAAGGCAGGTACATCACACGGGATAAGGCTTTCCCTAATGAATCCCTTCTGCAACAGTTCATCCACTTTCCTTTTGAGTTCGGCGTGTTCTTTGGGATTCATTCGGTAATGGGGTAAGTTTGGGATAGAGGATCCTGGAATTAAGTCAATATTGTGCTGAACGTCATGTATAGGCAATAACTCATCAGGTAGTTCCTCAGGGAATAACCTCTCGAATTTCCTCAACAAGGGTCGCACTTCTCTAGGAGCCTCAGTGAATAAGCATAACCTATCGGTATTACTCTGTATGGCAACTAGAGCATAAATCACCCCTGACTCTTGACACTCTCCTTCAAATTGTTGATTTAAAATGTTGAGTGTTTTGGTGGGGTTGTGTTTGGATGTACTTCCCTTGTGTTTTGGAACCCTAACTTCCTTAGGGGCACTGGGGGTCAGTCTAATTTTCTTCCCTTTGAACTCAAAGACATAGGTGTTGGACTTCCCTTAATTTGTCACATCCCAGTCATATAACCAGGGTCTACTGAGGATGATGTGAGCAACATCCATCTCTAGGACATCACACCGCACTCGATCCTTATATCCTGCGAAGTGTAGGGGAATTAAACACCTCAGATTAACGGGAATGGTGGACTGATCAACCCAAGCAACCTTGTAAGGCTTGGGTTGGGGTTCAGGTTTGAGGCCCATTCGAGCAACAACGCTCTTGGTGACCACATTCATGCAACTCCTACTGTCTATGGCAACGCAGCAGTTCTTACCTTGATGACATGTGTAAGTGATGAAAATATTAGTTTGCCGTCAATCATCGCTACTCTTAGGTTGTGAGACCATGCATTGCACAATGCCAAGCTTGAGGTCACCGGCCTCCTCGGTGTCCTCATCAGATATGGTCTCATCTGGTCTATGGTCCTCATACTTATGGTCCTGAAAACCCTTTTGGTCACATTCTTCAAGGGTCTGCTCTCCCACATAAAGATTCCTATTGGGATACTCTCTAGAGAAGTGACCAAACTCGCGACACTTGAAGCACTGTTGTTGCCCACTACTCTTGGGTGCTTCTCCCAAAATTCCTTTACCCTTGTTGTTAAATTGACGCTATGGTGCAGCAGGGGGTTTTGGGAATCTAGTTGAGCATTGGGGTGGTTTTCTAAATTGGGACTCCCCAGCTTTGAAGTTCTTCCTCTGAGAATAAGTTCTCATAGAGGATTCCACCTCAAGGGCTATCCTGAAGGCCTGTGGAACGTCTCGCACCAGGTGAGGTGCCATACGAGACTGAATTTCGGAGTTGAGCCTCGTAAGGAATCTGGATGGTGTATGCTCAACATCCTCCCAAATACGGCTTTTAATTTTCAATTCATTAAACTTGCTCATGTATTCGGTCACAGACAACTTTCCTTGCTTCAGGGTATTCATTTTATTCAACAACTGGAGCTTATAAGTGATAGGCAAAAATACCCTCTTGACCCACTCTTGCATTTCTACCCAGGTGGTGATTGGCTCAAGTCCTAGGTGGTCCTCCTGGTACTCTAGGTCTGTCCAGAAGTCCTGGACAACTCCAATAAGCTTGAACTTAGCAAATCGGTAGCGGACTTCCTCTAGCATATCATAGAAATCGAAGTACCTATCCATCTGCTTGATCCAATCCAGAAGGATCCTAGCATCAATCTAACAATCGTAGGTAGGGGCATCTACCTTAATCATTCGTCTGACATCAAAGCCCCTATCATGATGTTCATAACCCTCATCATCTCCATATTGGGTTTGGCGTCTTGGCTGTGGCCCTCGACCTCTACCCCGATCCCTACCACGACCTAGGCCTTGGAAGTTATACCCTATCTGGTCATAACCATCAGTCTGGTTATTCTCGTTTACTTCCTCAAGGTTAGGGCCTTTACCCCTAGGTTTAGTGCCAGTTGTGTTATGGCCTTGCTGTCCATCTGGGTTTTGGGCACTTGTCTCGAGGGCAGCCAACTTATCGGTAAGGGCTTGGAGATGGGCAGCTTGTGTTTCCTGTATGGTTTGGACGGCTTTCATGAATTCAACCAGTTTCTCAAATTGGACTGAGGTGCTAGGAGGGTCAGACATATCCTGGTATGCTCTACCACTATGAGTGGACATAAAGAGATGGGCAGCCAAGGTACGGTTGTCACGAAAGACTCAAGGTCTACCCAGAATCTCCAATTGAGACAAGTAGTTAGCCCTTCCAACCTTGAGGTCATAAATGTCCCTCTCAAGTATGTGCTTTTGGAGGGAATATCGCCCAATGCTATTTGTTCCCACCAACTTAAGAAAGAAAAGGGTGTCCTCTAATCTATAGTAACACTCTCTTAGCTCAGACTCGACTATGGACAGGTTGTGACGGAGACTAAACCTCAGAAGGTAAGATATGTAAACAAGGGACAACAGTACCTAATTATCCTAAACCTAGACAAAACCATGCTCTGATACCAAGATGGTGTAGGGGATTCCTAGGTGACTAGTTTTTCTACAAGTTTAACTAACCAGGTAGGGTAAACTCAAGGGACTTGGGTTGGACAGGGTAAGAGAAACTCAGCAAACAATATTGACATGCAAGTAAAGTGAAATTAATGAATAACGTAGCAATGAACAATAATAGTTTGAGCATAAAAGCACATAAACTCACTCAAGCTTCAAGTGGGAGTATGGGGTAGGGAACATGGCAGCAACTGTGTGTTAAGTTTAGCACGAGTCAATCAAGACATTAAGCAAACTAAGTAAACCAAACAATGCCTAAAATCAACCAACTAATGAAAGGTAAAACAACAGAAGTTTCTTTAGGAAAACAATAAATATCGGCTTAAAAGAAAAGGTATATGTTCAGATTTCAGTGGGGACTAATGGAGGTAATGGGCGGCCAATGAATGTGGAATAGGGGGGTTCTTTACTTACCTTCTTGATGTCTGAAGTCTAAGGAGAAGAGAAGAATTCGAGGTCCTCCAAAATAAAGAGTTGCAGTCCAACCTACTTAATAAAGAATAGCAGTCCCGATTGTTGGTGAAGTTCCAGCAGCAACGCAGTTGGGGGTTTTCTCGATGGAGATAATCTCTAATGATGGTAAACAATTTCTGCAATAGGGCAGTAGCAACAGGAAAGACAGAAAACAGAAAAGAGAGGGATGAAGGACGAGAAAGGGAGAAGGAGAATGGGAGAGAGAGCCGTGAGAGAGAAAGGAGGCGAGAAACAGAGGAAGACCCAGAGTGAGAGATGAGAAGAGGGAGAGCGCAGCGAGAGAGAATTCATAGGGGGGGCTTAGGGGCTGTTTTTCCTTCAATAATCTTCATTCATTAATTAGAACCTTTGGCCATTGGCCTTACAATGTACTTATAAAATAAACTTCTAAGAAAAGGAAAAGATCCAAACAGAATCTGCTAAATAAAGAGTTCTATACTTTAGGAAACAAATAAGAGAAATAATAAAAAAGAAAACAGAATCTACAAAATACGTAAGGAGTCCTAACCTCTTTAGGGAAATAAAAATACTACTTAATTAAAACAGATTTATTTCCTAATAGAAAAACATAAAATAGGTAAGGAGTGCTCTTCCTTGCGTTGACTGCTAGTGGGGCCCATATACAGCTGCTTGAGTTCCTACGTGGCTCTCCAATGGTGGGCCCCAATCTGATTCTTAACCATCCAACCAAATAGAGTCCAGGTTGAATGGTTCTCTGTGCTGCCTCCTCTGGTATACCCTAAAGCTTGGGCTGATGTCCCCATCAATACATAACTAGTAAAGTCTAATAATATTTACCGTATTTACCAAATGTTTTCGCAGCGGAATATAAATTATAGTTATGCCCCTAAGGCTACATCTGATATGTAAACAAAATAATCAAAAGGGAAGATGACACTCTCATCCTCAGCGTGCTCTGAAAGCACAATCGTTGCATACACAACCATCCTCGTGCATGACCAGCTCCTCGTCCCAGAGGTCACCTCTATAGAGGGATGGCTCCTCAACCATAGTCTCTGAAGGCTTCCCTGAATCCACATCTAAAAAGGGGGCAACAAAGGAGGTGAGCTTCCACAAAGCCTAGTGAGGGGTACACACAAACAATCACAACATTCCATAAAAATAGAGACAAATATAAATGCTCAACCACAACAATATTAATGAAATTAGAAGAATGCAATGACATGATCCGGTTATTAACAAGCAATCCTAAGCAACAAATTCTAAGTCCAAAATGGGTATTAGTGCTACTGTAACATAGGGGATATCCTTGATTCATCGGTCCGGAGAACCCCTTCGGCCTTCCGGTGATATATGCTAGTTGTGAGTCAGAAGCCTGCAAGTTCTGGTCCGGAGAACCCCTTCGGCTACTCGCAAAAACCCCTAATGAATAATCTCACCCTACAGCCACGGTCTCGATCCGGAGAACCCCTTTGGGTCATCTGAGCTGTAGGACAGTCACGGTCCTGGTCCCTTCAGGTCTTCATGCTGTGCTGTGGGATAGTCAATACATAAACCCCTATTGGCAAGGGTTGTAGCACCCGAGTTATTTTCCTAGCCCAACACATTCTAAGTCCATATTGGTGTTGGTGCTACTATAACATAGTTGTGAGATAGTAGCCTGCATGTGCCAGTCTGGAGAACCCCTTAGGTCACGGCAAACCCCTTATCAATAATCCCACTCTACAGCCCCGGTCTGGTCCAGTCCGGTCCGATTCGGAGAACCCCTTTGGTTGCCCGAGCTGTAGGATAGCCAATACCTTAACCCCTATTGGCAAGGGTTGTAGCACCAAGGTGGTTATTCTCCTAGCTCAGTGCATTCTAACGTGCCACATTCTATATGATAGTTATACTTATACACACACCATCATACCATTATACAATATCACATTCACCAAATAGAACAAGTTTATAATATGCAAACATCATGTTATAGATAAGAATATCATCAACATCCACAATTTAATATTTAATCAGGAAACAATTTTAACATGCAACTACCATGAATGCACGTATGGATGACATGTTATAAACATTCTATAAAATAACACAAAATCCTCTCACCTCGAGTCCTAGGTGATGATGGACAGCCGATGGCCTCACGCCGCGTTGTCTCGTCACTTCTTGGTTCTACTCCTAGGATTCACTTCTTGGTTCTACTCCTAGGATACATAAGATTTTCAAGAGAATAAATCATTCATAGAGAAATGAGACTCCAAGCACATGTTCTAGCTTCATTCCCTATTTCCCTTTTTCTTTGAAATCGTTCTCAAATTGGGGTTTTATGAATACATGGCTAATTTATATGTGGGGGATGTTCACCTACCTCAATTAGCTTAGTTTAAGTGTAATTAATAGATTAGTTAAGATAGGTTTACACATACACCCAAATTCCCCAAAGTTCAAGTCGCGACTAAGCTATATTTGGGGATTTCGGTTGAAGGTATATGTGGTGACCATTAATGGCTTATGTGGTCACCCTAAACCACTATATATATTTAATTTCATTTTCCCCAACCCAATTTTGGGTTTGAATGGTGGGATGTAGAGGGTTTGAGAAAATCCCACCATTTCTAGGGTTTAGTTACCCAAATTGGGGATTTTAAGTGGGAAAATCATGAAGGAGAATTCATAGACCGAAATTGATCCATCAATCTTGCTAGGGTAAGCTTCCTAGACTAGACCCCTATCCCAATTTGTAGCCTTGACAAGAGGGAAGGTGGGTTTTAAGAAATTTTCCCGTTTCTAGGTTTTGTGTTGCCCAAATTGGGGTTTAAAGTGGGGATTTCTTAAAGGAAGGCTCATAGGTTCAAATGGAACCATTGATCTTGCTAAAGCAAGTCCCCAACATCAAATCCCCCCTCCTAATTAGTAGTTTTAGTGAGTGAGGAGGTGAGAATCAATTGGAGTTTCTCTTACCTAGCTTAAGAAAGAGTGGAAATGAAGAGAGAGAGAGAGAGAGACTACTTCCTGTAAGGTAGGGAGAGAGATATGGTTTACTTTAAATGGGTAGATGCTCCCTTTGCTCCCCTCTTCTTCCTCCCCCTCCCTTGCTCTTTCCCTTCTTCTTCTTCTTCGTCGTCTCCTTTCTCCCTTTGTCTTGCTTTTAGTTTAGTAGGAATGAAAAGACTAGGTAAGGACTTCTATATAGAGTCACTTAAGTTAACTAAGGGTCGTTTGGAAAAATAATAGGTTTCTACCCTTTACTAGTTTAAACTATAATTTGAGATAACGGGCCCACCTTGGGGTGTCTCAATATATTAATCTATTTATAATTATGTTGTTCTATCCTTGGGATTGGGTTTGAGTTACGCGGGTGCGAGGGATCAGGCCCCATAGCCAAATAACCCGATTTTGACTGGTATAACTCACTGGAGGTTTTCACTGATGAAATCCGAATTGGTCCCTATGTGGAAATGGATATTTAAGTTGAACGGGACCTTTCTAAGGTGTTTCCAGTATGTAGGCCCCACCCCTTGGTGCATTTTACTATTAAAGCTCGGGCAAGTCCACAAGTTACTAGTGGTTGTCACCCGGGTTGCATTACCTATGTCCAAAAGTTTAAATTTGGTCGGGATTTTGGGCACGGGTGTAACAGAATATGCTCATCTCTCTTTTTTGCTGAGTTATTATGATGTCATAAAATATCTTAATGTCAAGGTAAAATTTTATACTTACAAGTCTTCTTATGATGGGGACCAAATTATTAGAGAAATTACTGTGGTCTTACAGTTTGACTAAAACCTATTGGGTGTTTAAGTAAATTTTACTAGCATAAATGACAAAGGTGTGTCTTCCAATTGATGCTCTACCACAGTTGGCATGATCAAGCTTTATGCAACGTGTTAAAATTTTTTGAGCAGTTCTCCCACTTGCCCCCCCTCCCAGAGTTGCAATTATCAAACTGTAATTCCACTATGTCAATATATTGGAAATGCCAAAGTTATTTATGAAACAATAGTGGCATTATGGGCTATGGTTTGTTTCAGGTGCAAAAGGATTCATTCATTCATTCAATTCTATTGCTTGATAAATGGAATATTCAGAAAAGTTTTCGCTCCTATGTTTTCAGAAATTTAGTTATAAGATCATCATCATTATTATTAGGGAAAAGTTTGTTTTCATGGCCCCGCGTTGATAAGCTAGTCAACCATTTTTGAGCCATGTTGACAGTTGGATTGGCCAACTGACTGTTGGATTAGTTATACACCTTATGGATTAACCGTGTATTAAATTTCAGACTTGGGTTCGATCAAATAGCCTCTCATATGTGTCCATTCATCTTGTTTGTCCCTATATTTTCAAAGCTTTATTTTGCCCCTTCGCAAACTCTGTTTTTGCTGAAACTGACTTGTAGGCAGGAACCATTTAGCAAACCCGTCTACAGAAATTTGGGTTCCATTTGATCTTCAAAATGGGGGAAGGAGTAGATTGAACTATAGAATCACCACCAGCTTCTTATTTACAACATTTGGCAGACTGAGGCAGCCCAGTGGGTTCTACTTTGTCAACGAGGAAGATGAAAGATGCTGTTTAGACAGTGGAAGCGATAGTGGAATACGTAGAAGGTGTAGTAAAAAATAAGGGGAAGGTTCTAGCACCATGCCAAATGTGTCCAAAAAAGAACAGCAAAGCAAAAGAAACATGCCCAAAAGTAAACCAACCCCTTGGACTGCTACGAAAAACACCATCGGATTTCAAAGTAGCACGATCCAATTCAAAAATTTCACCCAATTGAGCGCGTCTAGCATAATTGGGCCATTTAGCTGTTCAGAAACCTTTGCCCTATTATTATTCTTTTTTTTTTCATTGCGAACCTTATTTGGCCTGTTGGCCCCCATCTTATGTCCTCGATTCTTGCCTAAGGGTTCAATCCAGTGTTTTGTCATGTAACTCTGATCTTGATAAACCATCAAATATTTCCAGATAAAACCTATGTGATTTACAATATATAGTAAAGATTGTGCTCAACTATTGGCTATGGAACTACTTGATCTAGAAACTAGGAGACATGTCACAGTGACATTTATGCTTTCTGTTTAAAATTTGCAGTTTATTTTCTCAACTGCTATTGATGGGAAAATCAAGGCTTGGCTTTATGACAATGTGGGCTCCAGAGTTGACTATGATGCTCCTGGACATGGGTGCACTACAATGCTTTATAGTGCTGATGGAAGTAGGTAAGATGAGTGAAAGTTCAAAACTTGGGAATATTAAAATTTTATTTGGATATAGAAACATGCATAGGAGCATTCTATGATGCATATGATGCAGTAGATAGTAGATAACTCACAGTTGAGCCGTTTTTTCAGATTGTTCTCTTGTGGAACGAGTAAAGATGGTGATTCTTTCCTGGTTGAATGGAATGAAAGTGAAGGAGCAATAAAGAGAACTTATCTTGGATTTAGAAAGAAATCAAATGGTGTTGTACAGTTTGACACAACACAAAATCACTTTTTGGCTGCTGGTGAAGATCATCAGATAAAGTTTTGGGATGTGGACAATGTAAACATTCTCACAAGCACAGATGCTGGGGGTGGACTCCCGGTAGGTATTGTTTTAATTTTCTTTTATTATCCACTTGTAAATGACCTCATTTTTAAATCAGACCCATGCATTGTTGCTGTGATTGCTTCAGAGTCTGCCTCGCTTGAGATTCAACAAGGAAGGAAATCTTCTTGCTGTTACCACAGCAGATAATGGCTTCAAGATACTAGCAAATGCTGATGGTCTCGGATGTTTGAGAGCATTTGAAAACCAGTCCTTTGAAGCACTGAGAGCACCAATTGAACCTGCTCCAGTTAAGGTTGTGATCATCCTTTTTATCATTCTCATCATCAACATCAGATGTCTTTGTCATGTGTGATTGACCGATCCTCTTCTCTTATATTCTGGTTTTGTGGTTCAGGTTTCTAGTGCTGCTGTTGTTAGTAATATCAATACAAATATGACACGACTGGATCGCTTAGAGAGAAGCTCTCCTGCAAGGCCTAGTAATATGCTTGTATGTAGGACAGATGCTCTAATGTAAATTTTTATTTATTTTTTTGATGACACATCATGTCTGGGACTGACAAATATGGCCAGGCTCGATAAGCCTTATGCCAAGCCTGCTTGATTAGATCAGAGTAGTATTAGTTTCTACCTGTCTTGTTGGTTCTTAAGCTAGATTTAATTTGTAGCTTTTATCTAGAGAGTTTGCTTTTATGACCTACTAACTTTTTTTTATTTATGTGCATTCATATAATGTTACCAAATAATTTCTGAAGAATGGGGTTGATCTTACGTCTAGATGCATAGAAAAGTCAAGGTCTTCGGATGACATATCTGAAAAAACCAAACTGTGGGAGTTGACTGAAATTGTGGATCATGGTCAATGCCGAGTAGTTACCATGTCTGAGAATGCAGATCCTGCATGCAAGGTGTGCCATTCTTAAATCTTTTCCAATTTTTTCCCACATATCACATATATCAACTACCTAATTGATTAATTGTCCCATTTTATCTAGGTTGCACGTCTTCTTTACACAAATTCTGGTGTTGGCATTTTGGCTCTTGGGTCAAATGGGATTCAAAAACTATGGAAGTGGGGCCGCAGTGAACAAAATCCAAGTGGCAAGGTAATTGACCTATACATATTTATTATTTTGTGTTCCAAGATAGATTTTCTTGATATTTTTAGCAGAAGAGAAATCTGAACCAATGAGGGTTAAAGGCCACAGCAAGTGTTGCTCCGCAGCATTGGCAACCAAGCAGTGGTCTTCTTATGACTAATGATGTCTCAGATGCCAAACCTGAAGGAGTCCCATGCATAGCACTCTCAAAGAATGACTCATATGTAATGTCCGCTCGTGGGGGGAAAGTTTCACTTTTCAACATGATGACTTTCAAGGTAATTCTGTATGTTTTAGATATTGTGTTTGTATTTTTGCTGCAACCTCTGTCAATGTTGAAACCTTTTCATGTGATGGGGAATGGAATTGTATTGGCTTGCAGGTGATGACAACATTCATGCCCCCTCCACCTACATCAACCTTCTTAGCATTTCATCCACAAGATAATAATATAATAGCAATTGGAATGGAGGATTCTACGATCCACATTTATAATGTTAGGGTGGATGAGGTAATTAGCCCAGACCCTCTGAAAAGGCTTATAGTGAGATCGTGAACCCTTATCACGTGGAGGTAATAAATTGTTTTATTGTCAGGTGAAGACAAAATTGAAAGGTCACAACAAGCGTATAACTGGTTTGGCTTTTTCCACCAACCTTAACATACTGATTTCCTCTGGAGCTGATGCTCAAGTAAGTTTTGCGTATGGACCGCCTGCTAATGTGTGTATCATGTCATATACATATCAGGCTAACCAGTTGTTAAATATAATTTGTTTCTTGAACTGTTGTTATGTTGCTTAAAACTTTCCTTTTTGCCTCAGCACCTCTCCCCCCCCCCCCCAAAAAAAAAATATTTGGGTTGGGGCTATGCATTCCATTCCCTCTTAATGTTATCCAACTGTCAAATAAATTAAATTGCAAACGTGATGGATCTTATTATTGAGTTGTGTACCAAGCATCTGTGGGAATGCTTGAATATATTTTGAATTCCATGTGGTGATTCTAGGTTGAGAAGTACTTAATTTTCCTGACTTCATTAAATGGGCTCTTGCCCATACCCTACTTGCTGTGAAGTTTTGATAACCATGTATATAACAGGAAAATTACGCTGTCCCCTTTTCTTCTTTTTTTTCCATCTGTTGCGTGCCTAGCTACTTGCATGTAACACGTATTCTTAGTTGTAAAATTTATATATAGTACTTTTTTATTATTAGGCATTTGTCTATGTCTTGAAGTAATTTCTCTTGGTAACAAAATTGCAATCAGTTGAGATAATGAAGATTCATCGTGCTTAATTCTCTGTCTAGAGAACTCCAGTAGAACTCCTGGTGCAACATAAGCCACATCTGGAGGAGACTTAAATGTTTGTCCTTTCACTCATGGGTGTGTCTGGATCATAGTTTGAAAACTCGGCTATATATCGCTGAAATTTCAGAGATTTTGAATTGGCCAAGTTGAAATACAATATGACTCAGAGAATCGATAGTGTTTCAGTTGAAGTTCAGTGTTTTGCCAAAATTTTGACCCTCTATTGTATCATTTCATCGATACGGTGCAACAGGGTATTTATATTTCGTATGTGCTTGGTCGAAATTACGACCTAACTTGAGCTATTTCGCCTGTTTTGCCCCTTTTCTCTTCGGGAAGAAGGGAAACCCACATTTTGGCTTATTTTTGCCACCTTCTTCTACACACTGCTGGAATACGGTTTTGGGGGTTACCATGTCACTCCAACAACATATATTGATGAATATTTGGCCACATTCAACAGTTCAAGGTATGAACTTCTTCCAAAATACCCAAAAACAAAAGTTGGTGATAGAATTTTATATGTCAGGCTCCAAAGACCAATCTACTGCCTCATGGTGTTAGATTTTACCATCGAACAGAACATATTGAGTGTCGGACTCGTCTAATCTGCCGAAGTTCTCAAAACAGCTGAACCCATCTGCTCTTCTTCACAGCTGGTCATTATTCCTCTTCCACACCAACAATGCGTTATTTAGTGATGTGTTGACCAACTGAAGGTGTTGACAACACACACAACACCTTGCTCGATAATCTCTACCTTTGCAATTGTTGGCAATACAAACTGCATTCCACATGCTTTCAGAAACACAGCCTGCATCAACACATGAATACACTCTATAGAATCTCCCTGAACATCATAGTCTTCATATTTCATATGCTCTCTCCCCTTTTGACAATAATACCAAAGGGCACAAAATAAACTCCCCCCTAGTCCATACAGGAGTAAAAGATGTAACAGATGAACAAGCTCCCCCTTTCAGTATGCGCTTCTGCGCACTTCAATGATTGGGATGTGTTCCCACACCCAATTTATTTTGAGGACAATTACAAGCCTCCTTGCGTAATGATTGGGTAGAAGTAGATATATATGTATCTTGCTCTGCTATGACCTCTTTTCATATAGACTGACTGCTTGAGGTTTCTATTTGGGCTTTTGTTGCGGTTGCCTTTCAGAAATTTTCTTGTCTTGTCTAGCTCCATGATTCCGATGTATTCTTCCTTGACAATGCTTCTATGGAGACACCCTTCTACAGTTTCTTGCAATTTTCCCGTACATGTGGTATGCAAAGTATTCCACGAAATGCTCCATAAGAGGTGAAACATGTTTTCTTCTTGGACAGCCCTTGGCCCTGCATTGTCCTTGCAGTCTAAATCTCCATGACCATACCCATTGCATGTAAAGCAACTACCTGGAATATAAGAATTGAACTTGGGTTGTGGCC
This sequence comes from Macadamia integrifolia, assembly GCF_013358625.1. Classification (NCBI taxonomy): domain Eukaryota; kingdom Viridiplantae; phylum Streptophyta; class Magnoliopsida; order Proteales; family Proteaceae; genus Macadamia; species Macadamia integrifolia. The sequence continues at coordinate 21,438,964 of NC_056570.1, forward strand.
TTTACCATATTGTGTGAACCATGTACCTCCTTTGCCTCTGATGAGTGACCTTGCTGTAGTCATCATGGTTCACCTTTCTTTCTTTTTTCACTTATATTGGATGGGTTCTTTTCTTCTCAATCCTCACAGGATTCTCAGCTGTGCCCTTGCCCTACTCTTTGGTCGCTGCATTCATCTATATTCCTTGCCTTAGTTGAACATGCTCCTTCAACAAAGCCTACCCAATCTTAATGTGAGCGGGCCTTTGACTTTTCAAGATTTCATTCAGCTTGACTATTCTTTCTTTAAGTTCACGCAGGTCACACGATTCTTGATTTAGCTCTGTCACTTGTATTCTCAGGTCTGGGATTTCTTTTCCAAACTTGTAGCTGTTCTCATTCTTAAAGATGAGTTGGGCTTCAAGTTCATAATAAGCTCAGTTGCATCTCTTTGGTTTTTGAATTTCTTCTTATGTCTAATCTTTGCACTTAGTTTAGTTGGAAATGGAGCAAGAATTGATTCAAGAGAGGAGAGGAGTGAAGGTAAAAGGTGAGAAGAGAAGAAGAGAAGATGAGGGGAAGAGAAGAGAGGAGAAGAAGAGAGAAGGAGATGTGCAACCGAATGTGGGAGAGAAAATATTCTTCTCCCCTATTTGATTTACTAACATGAATTGAGAATTACATACACCTCCATAGGGATGTAACATGTAAAAAAAGTAAAATTACAACATAAGACAACAAGATACTAAACTAGTGTCCAAACTATTCTTATTACTAAATCTAACACTCCCCATCAAATTGGAGAATAAATGTCCTATGTTCCCAGCTTGCGTAAAATGGCATTAATCTGATGAGGGATGAGCCCCTTGGTGACGATGCAGTCAATTGATTGTTTGTCTTCACAGAAGGAATACTAGTGTAGAACTAGAATCACAAGTGATCCCAATCCCAGGCAGGATCTTAAAATCTGGCTGAATAGGGAGAAATTCGAGAACTCATGACTTGTAGCTTAGATGGAGCTGAAACTTGGAGTAAATGAAGGTCCTAGATGGGTTAACAAGACCTCAAAAGATGAGCCAACTCCAATGGTTAAATTGAGAGTTATGTTGTTGACATGAATTAGGAAAATTTGACAACTTTCGATATCTTGAGATTTCAGCCTCTGGTGAACCTCAAATTTGGAGCAAAGATCCCTTATGTAATGCACAAATATTCTTCGAAAGATAAGCCTCAACTGATGGCTAGTTGGGAAGTTATGCTTGAAGCATGAAAAAGGAAACTTTATGGATGTTCTGCAGTATTAGCAGCTAGAGGCATTCAATTGGCCCTTTGATGGAACTTCTGAACTTCAACAAGCTTGTAATGATCACTCAAACACTCTCTCACAGCAAAAAAAAATAAAATTAAAAAAGAAAGAAAATAAATAAAATTGATGGAGAGTTGAGAAGGGTGGAAGAATTAGGGAATTGGCATCTCAGGCCTCTGGTTTTGGGTATCTCACTCCTTAAGGTAATAGCTATCTCAGCCATGAGTAAACACTCAATTTTTATCAACTTCAATCTCCATTTTCATTATGATCAATGTGTTTTAAATAAGCCTTGCAAAAATTGGACACAAAGAAATAACAAAAAAAAGAAACTAATGGACTGAAGTACGATTTTATAATTTGTGTCTAACTTACTAACCAAGCTTAACAAAATTAGAAACTAGCAGCTAATTTCAAAAATGAAACTAACCTAAGTTACAAAATAGAAACTTCTTTGACTAATAAAATAGAAAACTAACAATCTCACTAAGAAAATAGAAACTAATTAAAGTAAACTAAATAGGAAACTAAAAAATAGAAGATTTCGACCCAAAAGTATTGTTCACGGGAACAGTGACTCGTGTTACTGTACTGTTCACGTAACCAGTGTTTTCTGACTCTTGTTTTACTCTTCTTCTTCAAGCTTTGATCCACATCAAATACAATTATACAAATGTAGCCACGGTCGATCTTCTTCTTGATGAAGTGTCGGTCCACCTAATTTTTTTTGTCATGTTGCACAAGATTGTGTGCTATACTTGTGGCAGCTCTTTTATCACAGTCTCATAGGTGCTTTGGTATTATATCCCAACTCTTGAACCAGCCTTCTCAATCATAGGAGTTCATACACTCCATGAGCCATAGCCCTGAACTCTGCCTCTGCATTAGATCGGGCTACAAAATATTGTTTTTTGTTTCTCCATGTGACCAAGTTACCTCCCAAAAATGTACAATATCATGATGTAGACTGTTTGTCAGAAAATAACCGAGCCCAATCTGCATCAATGCAGCCCTCTATCCTCATATGGTTGTGCCAAACATATAATAGTCCTTTTATTAGGGTGTATCTCAAGTCAATGAGGATAAGATACACAACATTCAAGTGCCTACTCTTAGGGGAATGCATAAACTAACTCATTACCCCAGTTGCATAGGTGATATTTGGGCAAGTCGAAGAGAGATAATTCATTAAAAAGAACATCTTGTCCTACTTCATCTCTGAACACTATCTAATAATTCAGTAAAATGAAAGGGAAAATTCTTATCAATCTATACCTAAGCCAAGGTCATAGCTTGCCAAACAAAGCGGTTCTTTGACAATCTGTTTTGGGGGTTTGTGTTGGATATGTATGTCCATCAAACCCGGTTTATTAATAAGACTGTTATTTTCATTTATGCATGACATTTATTTATTGGGCTTGTAATTTGTTCCATGGGTTTTCACCCAAAATTATTCTCGTCTAGGGATGGGACTGGACATCCTGTTCACATGTTCGTTACATTGTATGTCACCAGGGATGTGATCCCGATACATAAATGTAAGTACACATATTGTGTGTATATAGAAAAGAAGCTGGTAAGAATCTTGTATGTACTACTGTCAGTTGTGTGAGGACGAGATTCGTACCCGTCGCTTGACCTTTGACCTAAGAGATCCTATTTGTTGCAGTGTTGTATCACGTGTTTTGGTAAACCAATGGTTGACGTCCAACGGACTATATATCGGTATGCTGGACACATGGTCCCACGTTGTTAATGAAAGAGATTGTCAACATGGGATCCACTGCCCTTAATTGGAGAATATCGATGAGAGAATGGCTGTACTTGATCGAACAAAAATCTGGTACCAGTGTCATTTTTGTAAATTGTTTATGAAATTATTTTCTGATATGAAAAATAATATTTTATTTAAAATATTTTTTGGTATCCGATCACAATTCACGATCATAGAATCTCTGAACAAACATGTACAATGAGTTGGGGTTAAGGCAGTATTAAATTACATGCCCTATAGCTTATTATGTGATATTGAAAAAGTGGAGAACCTTATATGCAAATTAAAGGTTTTAATTATGCATGACAAAATTTGGGAATATTAAACAGTTAATTTTCTTTTTTTTTGGGAATTGAATAAGATATAATTGGATTATATTGTCTCCCATAATGGTAAAGATAGAATCCCTTTATGATTCTACCTTTTCACTATTTAATAGCAATCTTAGAATTGGATATCTAGTACACACACACAAGGAAAGTTGAATCCCAGTCAAACAAGGCAACCAATCCCTAACCTGGGGATTCTTTATGGGTTACTTTATTAAAGCAAGCAAAAGGGGGAGAGGACATACGTTTTTGGCTTTCCCCTCCCAATTTGTTTGTCTTCTCTCTCCCTCTCCTTATTTGTGTTATTGAGAGAAAGGATTTGTGAAACCCTAACCCTAAATAGAGAGCGAAAGTGTGTGTTAAAGTATTGGAGATTCCGATTCATTAAAGGGGTTAAAGAAATCGATTCCTTGCATTGCTCGATTGTTGAAAACCTATTATCAGGAGGAGGAACTTCACTTGCAGTTCTAAGGTAAAACGTTTCATTCCCAACTAATTATTTTTTGTTTGTACAATGATTTCGAACGCAAGAGATCACAATCTGATCCCATCCGCTGCGCGATTGGGTTTCCGCCAACAGTTTGGTGCCATCATAATGGTTTGCCTATTTATTTGGAATGCTACAATTCTTCAATGAGCCCCTTTTGTTCTTTTGCCATTTTATTGACATCATTATTCATTTTTGGATAGATATGACATCATTATAATTATAAATTGTGGTCCATGTTTGTGCATGAGATTGATCTTGGTCATATAGGATCATTTTCTACATTTTTCTGTTGTGCATATTTTTTAGGTGCTTGTGGAGCTTTCAGCATAAAAGTAGAAGAAATATATATTTTTTTCCCTGTTGGTTGTTTACACCGACTTGATGAGTTTTTGTTTGTCGTATTTGTTCTCTTGTTCTATCTTCCTGGCCCATGTAATGAGTTATTTTTGTCCGCCATATCTTCCCTTCGTGGGCATTTCCTTTATCATAATTTTGTTTGTATATTTATATACAACTTCTGTCTTGATCGTTTTCCATGTAGGCGCATGCAATTGGGTCCGAGTCAATCCCATGTACCTGTTGATTGTACTTCTATTGTTGTTTAGAATAGGAAACTTATATAGATAAATTGCCAAAGTCCATTTTGATAACTAAAGGGAGAGAGAGGACAGTTGCCAATTGATGCATTAGATTGTACTAGTCTAACATTTCTTGTGTGCAGCTTTGCATCTGGAACACTGATACATGGGAGAAGCGGAAATCGATTTCAATCCAACTGCCTGCAGGAAAGGCTCCTATTGGTGACACTCGAGTACAGTTTCACTCTGATCAAGTCCGCCTATTGGTATCTCATGAAACACAACTTGCAATATATGAAGCCTCCAAGATGGACCGCATTCGACAGGTGGGAAGCTTCTCTCAACATGTGTCTCTCTGTGTGTGATAGATATGACAGATAACACATTCTTACTGGCCTGTCTTTGCAGTGGGTGCCACAAGATGTACTTCCTGCACCCATTTCTTGTGCAGCATACTCCTGCAACAGTCAGCTTGTTTATGCTACTTTTTGTGATGGCAATATTGGTGTTTTCGATGCTGATGGCCTGAGATTAAGATGTCGTATTGCTCCGTCGGTATATCTGTCCCAAACAGTGTCAAGCAGGTCAGTTGGGCCATCTTGCCTACCCTCATTCTTCCATGGTTCTTTGTTCTTGGTATTCTAGTTTTGTTGAATGCTTCTGTCAAAGTTTATGAATGATTAATGGATATCACCAGACTGCAATTTTTTCGAGTGGTCATTTGATTGATCAGTATGAAAGCTTGAATAATTAGTACTCTGGCTATTCTTGTCCTATGTTATCCCCTACAATCAGCGTCTTTGTTTATCCAGTTGACAAGAAATCTTGCCTTCAGTGTTAGTGTTGAATTTTGGTACAGATGGCAGTCAGAAGAAGTAAGAGCAGCTCTTTTGTCTGCCCTTGTACCTTATCATTTGTTGTCACCATGAACATCTCTATTTAATCTTATGAAAAATCTTATGACCATTTCCTTTGGTTCAACTGACTCTGTACCTTTTCTTTGGTTATGCAATCTGCACCATTGAAATATGTGGTGTTTTTGTTGCAGCAACACTGTATACCCCCTTGTTGTTGCGGCACACCCTCAAGAGCCAAATCAATTGGCTGTTGGGTTAATTGACGGATCTGTGAAGGTAATAGAGCCTGCAGAGTCTGAGGGAAAGTGGGGAGTTACAGCTCCTGTAGATAATGGGATACCCAATGGCCGGACGGCAGCATCATCAACCACTAGCAACCCAGCTTCTGAACAGATCCAAAGATGAGTATCAATGTAATTTATCTCAATTTGTATTTTATTAGTTGTACAATAGTGGGTTTTTAACCTTAATTGTGTGCCTCAGGGAGTACAGAAATGGTTAGACCAGGATGGCATATGTACACTCTGTTATTGCTTGTAATCAGTGTCACATATTTATTCTTTGAAATCTCTCTCTCTCCCTCTCTCTTTAGATGTGTTATGTGACAGTCTAATCTGCTACTATCATTTCATGATCATGGTCTTATACCTTCATGTGGAAAATATCGTTCATTATGTTTCCAGTTAGCGGAGCTGCCTACAAATAAAAGCCCCTGAAAGTCCGAGAAAGGGTGAAAATTCCGTTGCTGGAATCCAACCCGGGCCTCGTGGGTGAAAGCCAGATATCCTAACCGCTGGACGACAACGGATTTGTATAAAGTAACAGGCTTTCACTGAGATGGAGCTTTGATCCTTTGGGCTTGGGGACTGACAGAAAGAGAACATCACGAGAGCTTCCCTGTGCAGGAGAATAACACTTATACGCAAATGAAGTGGGACCCACTTACCATTATTCATTATCTTCTTAGTTCGTCTTCTTCTTTGAACGCAATCCGATGAAAGCGATTTTCTTGTTACCCTTTGCCACCCAAACCATTTTTATTTTATCGTGTATCCACAAATGAAGTGGGACCCACTTACCATTCTTCATTATCTTCTTATTCCTTGAAGGCAATCCGATAAACCGAAGTCTGCCGCGCGATTTTCTTGTTACCCTTTGCCACCCAAACCATTATTATTTTATCATGTATCCACAAATGAAGTGGACCCACTTACCATTCTTCATTATCTTCTTAGTTCGTCTTCTTCCTTGAAGGCAATCCGATGAACCGAAGCCTGAAACTGGATCATCCACAAATGAGTTAGATTAGTGGAACCTGAAGCCACCAAGCTTGCTTTTGATCATCCCTGTTAAAAAAAGAAAAAGAAAAAATGACTCAATTGAAATAGATCACCTGAATCTACAATCGGAAGCCGATGGGGGAATAGATAAAAGCCAAATAGAACTGGAGGACTGCCTAGTGCCTACCCATGTATGTATAAGGTTTGGTCTAGAGGATAAGACGGGATTTGATGTTGTTAGGGACCCATGTATAAGGTCTGGTCTAGAGGATAAGACGGGATTTGATCTTGTTAGGGGTGAACAGATCACACATACCGTTAAAGACTTGAAAAACTGATAGCGATGGGGTGTGTGGGCGAAACAGGGGAAAGTGGAAATCGAGGTTGTGGTGGGACGGGGTTACGTATTGCAGGTGCAAGTGGGACTGGGTGCGCGGAGGAGAGGACGGGTGGAGCCGTGGAGGTGTGGGGAGTGGGGACAGGGACAGGAATAGGGATGGTTGGCAAAGGGGGCGAAAGGCTGCAGAGATAGGGTGGAGCAGTTGGTTGTAGACATTAGATAGCCCGGATCTGATTCTTATAAGTATCTCCCGATACCGACCCCAACCCGAACCCCATCCCAACCTCAATCCCAATCCCAACCCCCAACCCCAACCTCAACCTCAACCTCAACCCCAATCCCAACCCTGACCGATCCATAAGGGTAAAAGTAAATGGTTCAAAAACCCCCTTTTTTTTAAATTAAAGAGACAGGTCACATCCGATCTGGATTGGATTGGATCCTGTGTCTTGAAACCTAGGTTGCGGAGGATGGGGGTTGAGCAGTGGAGCTCAAATAAGAATAAGTGAGAGGTTTCAAAAAAAAAAAAAAATGAGGAGTATCTGGTTAAGTGTAGGCCACATGGCACCCTATTCTCTCTGTTCTAACTTGAGATTTCTATATCATTCAGTTCTTGGATGGGAGGGTAAATGCATTACTAATAAATCTGCTATGGAAATGGAATCGTCACTACCCCCGTCTCATTATCAGTTTCGCAGTCTTCTTATAAGCATTTAAAAAGTGATTTTTTTTTTTTCATGAAAACCATTTGAAAAGTCTTTGTTTTTTTCGTAGGATAAAAAGTCATATTATTATTATTATTATTACTATTATTATTATTATTATTATTATTATTATATGTATCATGGAAACCATGATTGATTAGATTGGACACTTCCTTAGTTCAGTCGTTCCTCCTACTGTTCGTATTGTGATTTTTTTATCTTCTAAATCGAAGAAATTTCCAATATCCACATGACAAATGAATTCAGCTTTGGAGATGTAGCAGTCAGTGCCATTGTAATCTGCAGTCCAATGATGTATTGGCATCTCTTATGCCAAGTCAATGGAGTTGGATATTGTTGTGAATTCACAAGGAAATGTGCCATTGAAGAGTAATTTGGGTTTTTAAAATTACTAAAGGAAAAAGAAGAATGAGAGGTGAAGATGTGTTTTAGTGGGAAGACAAAAAATAAGTATTTCATATGAGAGTTTGGGTAAACATAGGTTAAGTTTAGGAAATGAGAATGTTGAGATTAATAAATGGTAAAACTAGGAAATAAAGAATAAGGAATAAATAAATTAAAGCTATTTTAGGTGTAATTTCAATATATGATAACTTGCGACAAAATCGTTTGAGGTGGTATGAACTTGTGTAATGAAAGCCTTTGAATACTCTAGTATGGAGGGAATATTTGATTTAATTTGAAGGAGCCAAAAGCGCAATGAGTAAGCTTAATATGATTGTAGGAGAAGTGCGAGGAAATACATACATAACTTATGACTAATGACGAATACAGCACTGAATAGTGATGAATAGACCGAATTTTCCTATAGCCATGGTGACAGGAATAAGGGGGAGAGGGGGTTACATCTGGACCGTCTCATTGTTGAACCATTGCCCACTAGGATAGAAAAACTATCTTAAAAAAGCTACTATATAATAAAAACATAGCATATAATAGAAAACCCTTTCTCCTATAACAGTATTGAAACTGGAAGGACAATCCATCACGAGAGTTTGTGAGAAGGGCAAAGGACTAGAGGAGATGCCAATGGGGTTAGACTCGTTAGTGGGCATGTTTGGCAAAGGTGGTGGTGTTCACTTTCATTCATATGGAATATATCAAGATACTAATTTTAGCATGTGAAAGAATTTAAGTTTTTTTTTTTTTCTTGATAAACCAAAATAAATTGAAGTTATTCCATATGCAATGGCGGCACTATTTTAAATTATGAAAATTGCCAAAGAGGGGAAATTTGTCCGTTCCCCTAAAACTTAATCTATATTTACCTCAAGGAAAAGGCATTCCCTCATTTATAAAGGACGGTTCACCCATTATGTTCCCAAAATTCCCTCCTGATGCCCTACATACGCATCTCGAACCTCGTGGTGAATGGATCATTGGGCACATGAACACTTGGTCCTATACTTTAATTATTCCTAAAGTCAATTTTCATCAATCCTTCCCCCTTGACATAATATCCAATTACCCCTTATGTGGAGCGGATCGACTATCTCTATTGTATATTGTCTATTCATATCAACTTAATATAATTACATACTCGAATGAGAGTAATTATATACTAGAATAATTTTATGATTTAATTAACCAATTAATTTGATGAAAATAATTAGACAAACATTTGAAGGCTAACCCACAAGTGGTTAATTGTCACGCAAAGAATCTTTGCAGAATTTGTTATGCTCCCAAATTATAACTTACATAGTAGATAAAACTAACTAAAACTGCTGGTTGCCTGAAAGATTCCCTTCCAAAAATTGATATCAAAATCTAAAGCCACGTCTTAGATTAATATAAAACTACCATAATCTATGGATGATATTTACGCTATTCCAACTTACTCATTCGTTCTCAATGAGCATTCTATGGATGATATTCGTGGTATGTTAGAGGTCGGGGAGGTACGGACGATGGTCTCTGGGGTTTTGAAGCTCTTCGTTGGTGGTTGCCGAAGAGAGGGATGGGCGTAGTGCATAGGATTTGTACTTCAAATGTTGGAGAGGATGGTTATAGTTCTTCAGTTTGGGGAAGAATAAAAAGGAAAAGGGGGACAAGGGTGTTTTAGCCAAGGGCAAAGTTGGTAGTTCACGTATTAAGTGGGTAGTTTGTTTTTTGAAAAACAATGAGTTGGCTGAAATCATACCTTAACAGATATTCACTAACGAACAATGATGGCAGGGGAGGTGAGTGTAATTGCCAGTAATGCACCAGAGGGTTTTATAATAAGAGCATACCTTAGGGGGTGGGCTTATAAATTTTCCTTGCAAAAAAAAAGAAAAAAAAGAAGAAAAAGAATACCATCTAATAAGAGACATAAGACTCGAGTTAATCAGACTGAGCTAAAAAAATTCCTAGAGGATTATGAGAAATTTAATGGAGTACACTATTATTTCAAGGAGCGGACATAGGGATAATACCTTGCCATTTCAAGCATTTATTGTGTTCTACTTGACTGATAGTAGAGCAAGTTTTATTAATATTATTTTTTATTTATTTAGTTTTTAATCTCCTTTTTACCATGTTGAGGTACAAAATTGATTCTGTAGGATATCATGGAAACCAAATTATTATTGGGCTTGAAAAACTAAATCCATACAATATTCTAAACACAGGTAGAATGTTGGATTACAAATGGATTATCTGATAATTCTGCAGCATCACAAGTGATTGTTCCTATTCTCAAAACTGTTATTTTTTCCTCTTTTGGTAAGTTCTTTATTATAACAAGGATTTTAGA
>NC_056570.1:21449457-21526007 GCF_013358625.1 Macadamia integrifolia
ATGGATAGCAAAAAATTATTTTTTTTTGATTTTTTTTTTGATTTTTTTTTTTTGGTTTTATTTAATTTTTTTTAAAGAATAAAAAAGTGCTTTTTGGGAGCTTACCGGTAGGGATCCGGGGTTGCTCAGGTCAATTCCTGAGGTACTGCTACAGGGCGAAACCTGTCTTTATCATACTGTGAGGCATGGCGACCTCCACTGATACAACTATTATTGCAAGTTGTTCTTCTCAGGAATTCAATAAAAGAAAAGAAAAAATATAAAACAAAGTAAACAAAGCACTCCGATTTACCAAAAGAAAGTGAAAAATAACATGGAACTGTCTCCCCGGCAACGGCGCCAAAACTTGTTTGAGATTTAAAATGTAACCGCAAGCGTACGGATCAGTGAAGCTACGGGTCGAACACAGGGAGAGCAGCCACTTTGTTTTTTATTTCTTTTAATAATGCGAAAGTGAACTGATTAATGGTTGTGATCTAATTCTAATTACCGTCCTAAAAATAACGTCCTAACCATTCGTCATCTAAGAATTTAAAGACGCAAGCCACGCAATTAAAATTAAATAAATAAATAACTAAAAATAAACAACCCACGCAATTAAAAAAAAAAAAAAAATAAATAAAAGAAAAAAAATACTGAAATAAAAATAAAGTAAAAGAAAGGGGATAAAGCTAGAGAGAGACTCACAAGTAGGTTTCTCTACTTAGCCCAAGGGATGCATCATAATATGAGCTTCCCTACTTGACCAGAGAGTCACTCTTACAAGGGTTACTCTACTTGGCTTTAGGGAAAGGGAGACAATTAAAATAAAAGCAATAAATTGATGGTTCTATGGCTAGGAGGGCCAAAGCCAACACATATACTAGCCATGAACCTTGGGGGAAAGGAAGAGCAATAATGTAACGACTGAAAATAAAAATCCTAAATTAAGAAAGAAAGGGTAGTTAGAAGAGGGAATGAGAGGGGGGAGAGAAGACTACTGAAAGAGCCTACTTACTTGAATCAATGCTTGAACTTGAAAAAAAATTGCTCCACGGCTCGTGATCTTGTCACCTAGATCTAAGCCTAGAACTATAACTTAAAAAAAATTACAACTCAATTGCATAAATCATAAACATAAAAAGGCTGAATAAGAATAAAAGAGTGCTTGCATTAATTGACATTAAAAAAACTATTACAAAAGTGATTAAAGTAAAAATAGAGAAGAACTAGAACTAAAGAGAGAGCAAGAGAAAGAGAAAACAACTAAAAAAAACTAGAAGAAGAATGAATTGTGTCTCCTCCTCTTACATGAGTTGTATTTATAGGGAATGGAGAGGTAGGGTAACAATTTTCTCTTTCCTAAAAGAGAGAAACCCACAATTGATTGTGAGATCTTTTGAGTCCAAAAGTGCTAAGATGGAGGAGAGAAAAGAGAGAAATAAATTTTGAGAAATTTCCTAAAATTTTTTGCTTATTTTCTTTCCTTTTTTTTTTCTAATTTATTTTTCTTCTTTTTTTCTCTCTCCTAGGGATGATTTTTTTTTCTTCCTTTGTGTGATTTGGACAATCTTTGGTGATGATGTGGAGGAGAGAGAAGATTTGGACAATTTTTGGTTCTCCCCTTTTTTCTCTTTCCTTTTTTTTCTTCTCTTCTTGCTTCCACGATTTTGCTTTCCTTTTTTTTTTTCTTTTTCTTCTCTTCTTGCTTCCACGATTTTGCTTGCTTCTAACTTGATGTGGAAATCCCCTCCATGCCCTTAGTGCTTTAAGTGAGTGAAAAGCAGGAAATCTTTAACAAAATCTTCTAAAAAAAAACAACCATAAGATTCGAACTTGAGACCTCTTGGTGAGCAAGAGAATTTTGTACACCATAGCTCACCAACTAAGCTAGGTAGTTGTTGTTACCAAAAACAAATCTTTAATCACTTAAAGATGTGGTCCATCGATCCTTGTTGGCATTTGGAGTATTCCTTGTACCTCTGGGACAATTGCAAACGGGCTGGTTCTGCATCTCGGTTCAGTTCTGATCCATTATTCTTTTTCTGACCCGAAAAAGAATAATCATTTGTACGGGTGACCAAACGAATGTGTACTTTTAATCGAACACGTCCATCTTGCTCAGAATTTCGTCCTCTTCGTAACCATGGAAAGAAATAGGACCTCTTTACGTGTAAAATTGAAGATATAGCTCCCGATAGTCCTTAAGGCCTTGAAAATATAAAACCTGCAAAAAGAGAGTAAAACCCAAGGTAGCTCCATTCTAAATATGTAAAATGCATGTTTTACTACCCTAGATTTCACACATAAATGTGCTCATTATCTACCATCAATTCCAACCTTGCAGGTAAACCTTGGACCTCAAAATAGTGAAATAAAAATGAATCTTCACCTTGCATGTGGAGAATTAAGCTTCAATTAACTTGCATGTAAATTTCAGGCCTTAGAATAGTAAAATTGAATGGATTTTCTCCTCATCCACATGGAATTTTTCCTAATTTAAGAGAGTCAATGAGAATCCTCACTCTCTGTATGAATCGGTCATGGTGTACACATCAATTGACTATATTATTACATTCATTTCCCATTTAATCCACCAATTTCAGAGAAATTAAACTCTATGTAGTTAAGTTGTTACTGAAATTTCCAGATTTCCTCTCTTTTCACAAATTCCAGTCCAAATCAGTTTAAACCCCATTTTATTTCTAATAATCCCTCTTATTAGAAGTTAATCTAGGTGAGATTTCTTACCTTTTTGCTGAATCCTCTAGGAATCTCCCATGCAAATCGATCCCTACAGCAATTTCCCTCTCTTCCCTTCTCTTCTTCTTCTTCTTCTTCTTCTTCTTCTTTCTCCTTTCTTCTTATTTCTGTCTGAATGAGAAAATGAGAGAGAGAAATGGGGTGGTGGTGGGTATTTATAATCCCACTAAGTCTTAGTAGCCCATTGACTATAATATTGTGTATTACATATAACATATACATATTACTTACACTAATTTAAATTTCAAATTATACATTCCACACCAATGTTAAATTATAAATTCTAATTTCATAATTTTTTTCTTATGTAATTTATTTCAATATATTCACTATATATATAGGGTACCATATGACTTACATTACTATACTATTAATACTTATAGGTACTCGTTTTTATTTTATAATTTATAATTTCATTATTTATTATTTATCTTAATTAATTATCTCTGACCCATAGAAATAGGTCCACATGTCCCATTTTCAAATGTGAGACCCATTTCAGCCAATTCTGGCATTCTGTTCAGTCGACAAGCCAGTTGGATATATATATATATATATATATTTATTATTAATTTTTTTAACCCTTATGGAAGTTAAATAAATACCTATTGGCCCGCTTTTTCTACTGTTTCTTCCAACACTGTTGGTAGAAGGTACAGGCACATGTTGGGTCATCCCTTCCTTCCTGGTATTTCACTGCTACCAGCCAAGCTAGTGTTGGCTTCTCTAGCATATCACTCTTGCCTATTCACAGTCAATGTAAAGAAGTGAGATTTGGGGTGTTACACAAGGTAAGGAGTTCACTTGGAATCTATTTTCCAAATTTTGTCATGAGCATGAGATTAGGATTTAACATTCTACAGCCCGTACCCCCTAACAAAATAGTGTTATGGAAAGAAAGAACAAGATCGTTCAGGAGATGGCAAGGACAATGTTGATTGAAATAATGTTTCTAGAAGATTTTGGAAGGAAGTAGTTTACTTTGCAGTGCACATTTTGAACAGTTTTCTTTTGAGGCCGTATGAGTCTAAGACACTATATGAGCTATGGTATGGAAGGAAAGCAACAAGTAAATATCTTATGGTGTGTTTGATTGCTTGATTTTATAGAGACAAAATCTTTTAAGAATGTCACTCCATAGAGTATGGTTCCCTAGAGTTGTATTCTTGAAAAAATAACTATTTGGTTACTATGGATTTTGTATACTGACTCTCTCAGAATAACTATTGGTTACCTGATTCTGTCTTTGGAAAACACCCAGAATCACCTTGAATAACTATTTGGTTACCCTTAAAATGTAATTTTTTTCCTATTTTTGTACACAACTATGCAATGTTATTTTTATGTCCACACACTAGTTTCTAACACTTTTTATAGTATTATATTATTAATTAATTTTTCTAACACTTGGAGGAAAAAATCCTTATATTTTTTTATTATTAAATGAAAAGGAAAATACCACAGCTAAATTATCCAACACCGTCTTTTTAATGATTATGGGGTTAAAAGAAAAAGTCCATAATACTTAGTCTTTACACATACATATGTTGCTTAAAGTACAAAATGTTCATAATACTTAATTAAAATCGCAGCTTAAAGTACATCTTTGAATGTCCTACCTTCCTAGACAATTTCATTTATGAATGCAAAGATTTTTTACTACATCAAGTACGTCTTTCAATGTCCTCATAACTATCCTACTTTCTTCTTCAAATGCCTCAATTCTCCTTCTTAGATATCCCTGCAGTTAAGCGGTGGATGTAGGAGGTGTCATTGTAGATTGACCCACGCCCGTAGTCCCTCCTAAATGGTTCGATGAAGAAGATTCTTCATCCTCAATCAACTCAAACTTTTCACATTCTTAATTTTTAAATTAAAGATCAATTGGAACCATTCAAACATTAGACATTTAAATTTTTTAATGTCTTAAAAAATGTAATTTAATTAGTCTATATGACAATCATACCGAGGTAGAATATGGGCAACACCAGAAGTTTCTTCCTTTATTTGGTCTATTAGTGCATCTTCGAACTTTGCAGTGGTCAACTTCACATTCACATGTCTTGTAGTGGTCCACCCATATAAAAAAAGATGTGTGTGTGTACGACATTTGTAGATTTTTCTACCCGGATGGCGAGTAATATTTGATGTAAGAGTAATGCATTTAGCACCACAAAACATCACATCTAGCAATATTTTCCATCTAAAAAGAAAAATTGATCATTAGATATGCTATCATTTATTCCATAAAACAGTTCATAAACACTACATAAAAGCATGTGTAATCATTTAGTTCCATAACTATCTATATTTAAAAAAAAAAAAAAAGCATGATACATTCATATGAACCTATTGCTAATCATCATGTCAACCTGTGTAGTATTTAATTAATAAATACACAATTGAAATGATACCTAATTTAATTAGTAATCCAATCCATTCATAACATAAATCATCCAAGTAACCATTTCCTGTTCACAGTCGAACAAGAGAAAAAGTGTATTGTTCATCACAAATCACAACAATTACTGGGTAAAAAAAAAGAAAGTTCAGTTTTCAAAGTTAATTAGTTCATAGTTAAACATTAGACAAATATCCAAATTTTCCATCACAAAACAGTGAAACACCCATCAAACATCATTGGCCTTATCATTTTCCATAAGCAACTCCAACATTTGTGGCTTATCTTCATCATTCGGTTTCAAAAACAGATTGCATAGTTCTCAATTTTTCACGACGAATTTTTTGGCACGCCATTTCTTGTTAAAATCGATAGTTGGGAGCACATCGATTACGTCAGAAGTCTATCCGTGAGGTCATCGCTAGACTCAGTGGTGACGGACTAGATGACCAATGTGAGAAGCTATTGTCTTCAAAGGGCTTGATATCTTATCAATCCCTCCCTTCTTTCTCTTCTCTCTGTTACTGCCACTAGGACAAGCTGATCTAGGCTAACCTCGAATAGGAGTAGAACGTTTTAGACGAACTGAAGGTATACTTTTTTCAGTTTAAAATTCTCCATCAATAGCAAAATAAAGGTTCTCTAGTCCATCAAGATTGACTTTATAATCATTCTGCCAATCAGATGCAGCCTCTGATGGATGTGACGACTCAGAGCCCCTAGCTATCTCATTGGTCAAATATATACCTACTTGAATGTATATTGGAAGAATTGCATGTTCTTTCTTATATCTTTGCTCTTTCTTCTACAAAGTTTTTAAGAAGATTATACTAATAGAGTTGACTAAGAAAAATGAGCATGTTTTGGATGGTTAGGTAAAAGATATTAAAAAAAAGCGGGAAGTACTTTAAATTCATTCCAAACATGCTGAGGTGCATCAAAACGCATCTCTATTGAATTTCAGCCCATGACACTATTCTTCTATAGGTCACTCAAAGCTCTTAACCTTTGCTTCCATATTCGATAATGGTTGCAGACTTGTTCCCAATCATAAGTCATACGAAATCTATCATGTATGCATTTGACAATAGATTACCATTGGTCTTTCCTAAGGGCATTGTCACCAGTCTTTCCTTTTTTTGTGGTAATCCAATAAACATTGAAGCAAAAATTGTGACAACTCATTTGGCCAGGAACAATTTTGTCCTCTCTTTGACTGCGATTGGCTTTCCAAAGCTATGTCCTCTATTTCATTACCGAAAGGAAATATTAATAATAGTAAAATTACTCACATTAAGTAATTGCTAATACAAAACGTTATAACATAAAAATAAACACATCACAAGTTAATACTCAGTAAAGATAATGACATATCAAAATATATGTAAATATTACCAAATAAACACAACACCCATTCAAGCAAATACATCATATAAATTTAGGATTGGACAAACCCCAGCCTCAATAAAGCATACTTTTATGACAATCTCAAGCATACCGAGGTCTCAATAGTCTAGTACATAGCATAGCAAAATATATTAGAAATCATATGGTTCATCATCCAAATCTCCTTCAATCTAGTCATTCCATATTTTGTTCGCTATATCTTCACGAAACTATTCCCAATCAACATTCACAAGATTATGTAATATTTCATCTACACCATCATACTCATCAGTGTTGTTGTCAGGGTCTTCTTCATCACTAGAGTTCGCTTCGTTGGCTTGCTCCTCTTCAAATCACTATTCTTCCTCCACAATAATATGTTTATTGAGGATGTGGTTATGTATGAGAACACATGCATGCACTATACTGGTTTGAGTCTTGTAAGGGTATTCTGACTGATTTTTCAAAATCTTGAGACTTAGCGTTAACAAAGAGAATGACCGTTCAATCACATTTCGTAACTGGGAATGTCGTAAATTAAACAATTCCTTCTTGTCCATTGAAGATTGTTTACAGTTCCACCACTCTTTCAAATAGTAACGGACATTATGGTAAGGTCTCAAGAACCCCTGTTGGTTAGCAAACCCCGCATCAACGAGATAGTATTTATCTAGAGGTACAACAATCTTTGCCTCACCATCCTTATGAAGAGTATCATCTAATATTCATGAATTCGATGCAAAGCTCTCCCAGCTAGATAATATATAGGTGTACTTCATGTCAAAGTCACATGCAGCTAGGATATTTTGAGAAATATTCCCCTTCCTATCTCGAAATGTCCTATGTTGGGAAGTAGGTACCCATACAGGGACATGTGACCCATCAATAGTTCCTATGCAGTCCTTAAGGGATGGAAAATATGTTCCAGCATTATTTGATATGCAACTAGGAATGTTGGTACTCGGCGAGGGGAGCAATTATGGGTACAATTGCATGATTGCACCTAATGCGAGGTTAAAGTACTTGCTAATAGTCTGACCAGAATGACATAGAAGGTGTCAAACCATACGATTTTTGACATTATGGGCAAGTGTGTGTAAGAATATTACCATTTGTTCCTCTACCCTCAGCAAGTTGCTATCTTGCAGAAGGTACCTTGCTCTCTCACCATATGGCATAGTGAAAAAAATGCCCTCCTACTCATTCTAATCTGATCTCGGCATGTTGTGTCAGAAATACCAATTTTGGCACGCCATTTCTTGTTTTTACTGTGTTTAGAAAACCGAAAATAGGATGGATGTTTCAGGGGTTAACTTGGCCACATGGCCAGAGAAATCCATTTCTGAAACTTCCTATCCAAAAATACCATGTTTCGCCAAGATCTCAGTTTTGAGCCTAGGCGAAACTACACCCAAAACCGAGACCTCGAACCATGGTCTATATTAGTTACCTCAGCAAGAGGTTAGAATGTCAAACTATGCCCAAAACTGAGACCTCGAACCATGGTCCACATTGCTTACCTAGGCAAGAGGTTAGAAGATTTGGTCAGTCACTAGGAGGTACTTATAGGTCATAAGATTTGCTTCTAAAATTGGTTCTGGTAGGATCAGGAAAGCCCCAAAATTAGTCTTTTATTTTTATTTTCCTTCCATTTTGAGATTTTGTAAGCTTTATTAGAGATGGTTGTTGAGAGGGCAGACCTTGTCAAAATGGTAAGGTTGCTCCATTGGCGACCTAGTGGTTTGCGAGTTCGAGTCAAGAAACAGCCTCCCTGCGATGCAGGGGTAAGGCTGTGTACATTATGTCCCTCCCAGACCCCACATTGGAGGCAACCTCTTGCACTAGGTACACCCTTTTATTAGAGCTGGATGTTGGAGTGGATGGAACACAGTTGGATTTGGAGATATGGAAAAGAAACCTACAGGTTTTTTTCCTCTTAGTTGTAGCTAAGTTATCTTGGGGTTTTGCTGCTATTTGGCTGTTACTATGCCGTTGTTGTTTATTTGATATTATTCTGGGTGACAATGCTGATCTCAACAACTAGAGCCTGTGAAGAAGAAGAAGAGAATCGAGAGAGGGAGAGAGAGAGAGAGGCGTGCTTCCGTGGATAGATCCGAACCCATTTGGGAACCTGGACCAAGAACCAGGTCTAATTTATTTTTTGGAATCTAGTATGATTTTAGGAAGGTTATTTATTTTGGGAATAATAATGTAATCTTTCTTTTATTGGGGTAGATATTAAGAGTGATCTCTTACTTCCTCTTCTTCTTACTTGGTAGATTAGAGTAGGATATTTTATTGTGTTTCCAATTTTAGTTTATTCCTTAGTAGAATAGGTTTTCAATTTGAGATGTCTTTTTCTGATATGAGAAGACTTGGGCCATGTGCACTGAACAGTGGATAGATAGCAAGGGACAGGCTCCCAGACATGTCGAACAAAAAAGATTGAAGACTAGTTCAAGGGGGTTGGGTGAGAGATTTCAAAATTCTATATAAGTTGAAGAAATAACATAATTCAAATGGGCTGGAAAAGGGTAAACCAGTAATTATGGCAGAATCCCAAGCTAATGATGGGATGTGTAATGGGCTCAAGAGTAAGCCCAAGACATCCCTTATAAATTGAATGAACAACCAATCTACTCAAAATGGGTTTCTAGGCCCAATATAGTGTCGAAATCCATTTTATTACCATTACATAACAGATTTAACTGAATGTTGCAAGCTTCTAGGGGCAACGTCTAGAAGCCAGCAATTGGTTCTTATGTGGGTTACAAGGGCGTGGACAACCAAATTATTTTGTTTGGAATCTTTATCACAAATGATTGAGAAGCCGCCCCACTCTCAGCTTCTGGCTGTAAAATTCCAAACAAAGTAACTCTATTGGGCCCATAGTTGTCAGAGCATTGCTTAGATGCCTAGGGATCCAGACACCTTGGTCACCTATTGCGTCCATGCCCCCACCAACACCTTGGGCCATCTAGACACTATGACAACTATGATTGGACCCATCCATTTTAACCCTAGAAGCTGGCTTCTAGAAGCCTATAAGCAGAACATTGAGAGGCTTAGCCAAATATGCACTAAGAGGGGGAGAAGAGTAGCTAGAGTGGGAAAGACAACTCGCATGAGTTACATCCCAAAACCAATGGAGGGGCAAATGAATAAAATCTGTTTGACAAATTGAAATGGTAAGGAGAGGGTAAAGAAGGAACACATGGAGAAAAGGAGATGCAAGGGAATGATGGACATCAGAAGAAGAACTAAATGAAGTAGGGGTGTAAACCCCTTAGATGAAGATGATTGAAGGAAATATGGAAGGAGGGTGGAGTGAGAATAGACGTTTTTCTAGGTGGGAGGTTGGCTCATGTTGTGAGTCAGACGTTTCTAATCGATGAAAGATGTTCAAAGATTGGGACAATATATACATTTCATTTTCTAATATTCTCTTCATATTATGATCAACATGATATTTTCCAATATGTTATTAAGATTATGTAACAGCTATGTATTGGCAGCTTTGGATGAATCAGTACTTTTGGAGCTCTTCTCTTCGCATGTTCTCCTTTTCTGCAATTTGGAGAAGCTTATCCATAGTTTGAAAATTATTTTTCATAATTTTAAAAACTATATTTCTAGATTACTGCTGTGTGCATTTGAAATGTTCACTAGGATCACAAATTTGTGCAGTTCGGAAGTCATTTCTTCTATTCAGTGGGTCACATTTAGCGCATCTATGATCTGACATCTGACATTTTATTCTGGACATTATTAGGAAATTGGCCTTCTATCCATCTGTTCTCAAATTTGGACTAAATTTATTGCATGTGATGCATGATCTATTCTTTGTTGTAATGCATAATCTTCCTCTGGGTCTTAAATGCCAGGAGCATGCATATAAGAATCTATGGCTTTCTTGATGTCTAAACTCTTCTCCAAATGTGTAGGTGAGTAGACCCAACAAGAACCATATACCTACGTTCATTTTCCTAGTAACTTGTTGTATTCCATTGTATCCATAATGTAAACTGTTATATGGCTGTATATTTATATTATTGATGACTTTGACTTCATTATTTGGTGAGATTTTTCTGTCCATTTCTTTTAATTTTTAGTCTTGATTTCTTGGCTAATAGATTTAATGTGGCCATCAGATTATTATTTTGGTTTTTTGGTAGTCCCTATCTCTCCACTGATATGGTTATCAATAATTGTTCCCATCTCTCTGATACTAAAAATATGTTCGTTAAGTAGAATATCAAATTAGGAAATCATTCCTTTTTCTTCACCTTAGTTATCAAAATTTTTTTTGAATTTTCACTTTCATATCTAAATAAAGGAAACCTAAAGAAGAAACCACTTTCAGAGGTTTTCTGGGGTTGTGAGGTAACTGCTTCTTTTTTATCTTCAGTTTTGGGTTGTTTTGTTTATGGCTAATCGGTGACCTGTAATATATATCATTAAAATTCTGAAGTAGGGTTTTTTATTTTATTTTTTTGTAGGGGTTGCAGGTTCTGGTCAGCACCATTGGAAGAGGGTGCTAGAACACCAACATTTTCTACTAATCTGCACCAATCTTGAAACCTGTGTTAATCTGCTGGCATTTGTTTTAAATGTGGATCTATGTAGATTCAACCTGATGCTTGGTAATGGTATCTTGAATTGCCTTTGTTTGATGTGCATACTAAGGTTTACATTAATAATTAATTGTTTCTGGGGTTGTGGATTGAATGTCTATCTAACCCTGATAGTAGGCTTCTTTACATTTCTAATAATGTCTACAAACCAGAGAGATTTTGATTACATCACACCTTCATATCCTATTTAAAAGTTTACATTATGACCATAAAAGGGTCTATTAGTCATAATAACTGAGTATTTATCGTGTCGTTATTAAGAAACTGAAGAAGAGAAGAACTCCAAGGATGTAGCCAAGTTGGCAAGGGACCTTCGCCTCACGAAGCGTGTGGTTTTGAGTTCGACTCCTCCTATCTCTTTGGGGCCACTAACACAGGGTGTTTAGTGCTCTTTATTGCTTTCAATGAAAGTTGAATGGCTCTCATTCAACCCCGGTATGACCCGATCCATTCCGTTGTGAGGCCAATATGAACCCATGGGACTAGTCAGGCCAAAGACCTGGATACTCATAGTGAAAAAAAGAAAGAATGGAAGTTAGCACGCGATACATTTTATAATAATCTGATCAAATATTTGTATATGAAACTAATGAATGATCAGTTTTTGATGAATCTTCTCCATTGTGAGACTGAGTTGGGAATAAATGATTGAATCGAATTCAAAATTTTACTTCTATTGGTGGTCATGCAACCTCTGATTAGTTGGATTCTGGTTGAGCACATTTGAAATTAGTGATGTTCATACAAGGTGGAATTTGTATAATCTAGATTGGATCTCCAACCGGTTTAAGCAGTATTTGCATTATTCAAAATGCAAACTTGTGTCCTTCAACTTTATATATTTGGACTCCCAACACTCACTGGTTGAAAAGCCTCATCTCAGAAGCAAGAAAGAAGGATTGTGCCTCAACCTTGCACTCTCCCGGCTGTCCTGTCTTAGAAGTAGGAAAAAACAGGCCTATATCCACTTTGCCTCTTTCTATCATAACATACTAAAATGTATAAGAAAAAAAAGACCCCCTTTATTGGAATTTTGGATTGGATATGGATGTCCACATGAAAAATATAAAATCAAAACAAAAGGGTAGTTGGAAATAAACATGTAGAACATTATGACGCTCCCCAAACCTTACAATGGTGGGAGTCTTGTGCATGTAGAAAGCTGAGTTGGATGCTATGAGGTTTGACATCGAGGGTTATCAGGACATGATCTCGAAGCTTTGGAGCAGATTAGTATGGGCACATCGGCGGCCATTGCAGAGGATGATGAGGGTGATGAGGCCTCTCACTCAGAGAGTGAGGAGGAGGATGGTGCTGATGCAGACGCATGGAGGGAGTGGAGGTCTAAGGATTCTGAGGACCCATGAGTGGCTTAGCATTTTTTGTTTTGTTGATGATGTACATGATCGTTTGGTCTTTTTATTTTTATTTTTTTGATACTTGGAATGCACGATGGCTTGGTCACTTTTGTAAAGTCTAGGGTTTTTAATTCCCCAAGGTAATGGAATTTGACTTCTTGCATTTGCTTGTGTTTCTTTCTTTTCTTACATGCATTGTTTTATAGAGGAAAGGAATTTCAATTCCCTATGTGAATGATTGCATATGACCCCTAGAGTACTTAGAATAGGCGTAAATATGCATGTGAGTGCTGCAAATGGCCATGGTTGGGGTATGTAAACTCCAAAAATGCCCGAACTTATGTTTAGCAAAGATGTCTGTGAATAGGCTCAATTTGATGCCAGTTGAGCCAATCCGATCCCATTTGTGTCTTAGCTAATGTCAGCTGTTGAGCATATTGCGTCAAGCTAGGGAAATAGTGTCAGATTTGGCATGTAAACTGTAAGTTCTACAGTTCGACAGTGGCATGTGAGGCCGACGTCGATTGATCAATTTTTGTCAATCCAGGGCCAAATGATGTCAGATTTGGCTCATTTCCTATAGAATGCTATAATCTGACTATGGGTGATGTGTCCGACATCAGTTATTCATTGGCCGACATCAGTTGTGTGCTAAGTATGCTGGATTTGTTATATCAGGCATCAGATTCATCGAGATTTACTTCCTTTTTTGAAACCTGTTCATTTCAAAACCTTCCATTCCAAAGTGATGGACAAGTTTGTGGGAGTTTTTTGCTATAAATTGGTCCTGTAGGACTTTGTTCTCTCCACTTTTGAGGTCAAATAAATTCTACAACTTGTCTAGGGTTTGCTTCCCTTCTCTTATGACTCTTATTTTCCCTCTGTTCTTTAAAGCATTCTAACTTGAATCTTTTCTTATACAGGAGGTTACCAATCCTCTCGACTAGGTGTTGATGTAGCTATTGGTAATGAATAGAGCCTTGAACAAGTGGATGGTTGACATTGTGATAGACGACCATGAAGTCCTTGATTGGTATCATCTTCAACCTATATTGGAGATGCAAAAGATCAAGTTAAATTGGAACCTCCTCCTTAAGGCTGGTAGAGTGTGGGATCGTGATCTCCACATGTTCCATCTCAACTATTGTGAGATTTTCCCTACGTATGAGGAATTTAAGCGTTGCTTCTTTTTTCCTTGTTCGGGTGTAATAATAGTTCCCTCAGTGAGAATTGACTATACTGAGGACATCATGAATTTCTTCTGGTTTCTTAATTGGAAACTCAAGGAATTCATGCTAAGACGTTCCATTGATGTGTATGCTCTTATTGAGCGCTTTTCTCACTGTTCCTCATGTAGGAAACCTTACATTATTTGTCATGGCAATGCTTTTATTTTCTGTGTTATTGCACGTTACCTCCTGAGGATGGGTCGTCATAGTACTTCTCCTGTCATTATTGATGTTGTGAAACAATTGACGAAGAGATGTGCCATCATACCAATTGTATTAGTTGAGACCATACGCTTGGTCTGAATAGGATGAGCTATGGAGAATGCCGTCGTAGGAAATATTTCATGGGAAGCCCATATCTGCTTCAGGTATTCCACTTTGATTCCCATTATTTTTGTATTTATGCTTATGTTTTGAAAGTGTTGAGTTGATGTTGTATGTTTTTGCCCCAAGATTTGGCTTGTCGAGCATCTGGCTCTCGTGGAGCCCTCTTTTCAATGCACATTTTCGTCTGCCTTTAAACAAATCTCATGCTAACATTAAAGATGACTACATGTTCAATGAATGGATTGCATGGCTCTAGAATGTGTGCTATTGGGAAGTCCATTGGCACGTCTGTTGGTGGATGTAAGACAAGCCGATGATGAGCTCAAGTGGTCATGACTATGTGAGGATGTTGGGGCTGACCCACATTTCAATATACTTGCTTAGTAGAATCATGTGTCAGTACCATCTCATGCAGTCCATTGGATCTAGTGGAGCGTCACCTTCTTGATCGTCTGACATGTGTGGTGGCGTCTCATATTACCAAGGCTTGGCATAACCCTGTGTAGCTGACCGATGGTGAATTTACATCGTTCATTTGTACCACTTGTGAGTCTCCGGAGTGATTCCTTGCCTTTAAAAGACCACAAATGGAGATGCCCACACCCGAGTGACATTGCTTGGACTAGGAAGAGTGTTTGGAAGAAGATGTTTGATGGTGAACCTAGCTTTATAAAACAGAAGAGTGATGAAGATAAAGTGGAAGACGACACATACAAGGCTTGGGTAGCCGATGGGGCTGAGCTCAAGGATCTCAAAGAGCATATTGAGCAACTGGAGAAATGCATTGGAAAAGCGGAGTAGGAATTATATAGGACCATAGTATTTCCATTTTTTATTGCTTAGACTTTGAAGTCTTTGAATTTGAATTTTGCTTTCTATTTTTGAATATGGGGCATGGACTCATAACTTTGGACACTTTGTTGTTCCTTAAATTTATTTTTTTATTTTTTTTATTTGGGATCGAACCTGATTTTCAATCTCAGGCTACCAACGTACCCCTCTATGTTCAAGGAGATCAATTCGAATGCAGTTTTTGTCCTCCATTGATTTTTGTAGACATAATACCTCTTCAGTTGATCCATGTTTGTGAGATATGGGAGTTCAACTCTGTCAAGATCAATTAGTGTCACTATTTTGCTAGGTAGGATTTCGACAATACTGTAAGATCGTACCAATTTGGTTTGAACTTCCCTCATTGATAATGTAGGGGAGCCCTCTGCTCTTTAAAGACTAAGTCACCCACTTGCATTATGCAGGGGACTACCTTCTTGTTGAATGCTCTAGCCATGCATTGTTGATAATTTTTCATGTTTTCTTTAGTGCATAGCATCTTTCGTTGATCAAGTTGAGTTCTTCGTATCTCGACTTTTTTTCATTTTCTTTCCGGAAATTTGCTATCCATAATAACCCGTAAGGAGGGGATTTCCAATTTGCACGGGAAGTATTACCTCCATGTCGTAGACTAGTAAGTGTAGGGTTGCCCAGGGAGTTGTATGAATAGAAGTGGCCATCCGCCAGGAGTTTTGGGTTCAATACCGATATTTTAGCAACAAATCCAATAAATATAAGTGTAGTGCTTGGTGTATTGATATTTTTTGGAAAGGGAGTGTCTGCGAGTTGTTTATTTCAAGAGTAGCTGGATCCAACCAGCTGCACCACTTTTTTTTTTTTTTTTCTCTATCAAACTAAAAACTAGGAAAGAAAGGCGCACGATCTCGCAAATTACTTCTGAAAATCATGGGGTGATGAATCAAGATAATCTCAAATTAGAGCTCTGGATTTTTGTTCATCGCTTGTTGTAATAATATCTCAGAGTTTGGAACGATAACTTGGTAGATCTACTATATGACCATTAACTAAAATATGTCTATGATTAACTAATTTCCGGGCTCCGAGAATGGTCAAAACCTTATTCATTGTGACAATACCCCAGGGAGGGTCTAATTTGATGATGATGAATTAGTGGATCCACTTGCTTTCTTCCTTCCTACCCTTATTCCAATGGAACCCCCCTTTTTTAGGATGCGTTGCAACAAAAAAAAAAAAGAGATATTTCGGAATTGACATGAGGTTTGGGACCTAATTCTTATAAGTACGCCATGCTAATGTGCCTTGGATGAACCACATCTTCGGGTCAGGCGCTGATGAGCACATTGAGCTATCCATGTGCTACGAGCCCTCACAGCCCAGACACGATGACACAATTATCAAGGGCGTGCTCTACCACTGAGCTAATAGCCTATCTTGTGGGCCTCCCACTAGGGGCCCACTATACAAAAAGACTATGTCTATGTTTCCTCCTGTAGAAAGTATTTATCCACGTTATAAACAAAATGACTTGCTCTTTGAAGATTAAAAGAAGTAAACAAAAAAAATGGGGGGGAGTCGTTTGCTCTTCATTAGAATATTCATATATAATTCTGGTAAGAGCCAATTCATCGGAATAGAATATTAGTCCATAATGCATATGGTATCTTGTTGGCCCAATCATTGTTTGTCGTGGCCATCTTTTGTATGATTCTCTTGAGATTCTTACTATCTACTTCAACTGATCCATTGGTTTGTGGTCGATATGGTTTGGATATATATCTTTGGATCTTGAGAAGATCACATAACTTTTCAACTTCTCCTTGTAAGTGATTCCATTGGTTGGAGATAATCACTTGTGGTAATCTATGTCTGGAGTGATGTTCTCTATAATAAACTTGGCTAGCTTTGTGGCCATGAGCTTAAAATAGGATTGTGCCTCCACCCACTTAGTGAAGTAGTGTATTGCAATGAGAATGTGCTCATGTCCATTAGAAGACTTAGGGATGACCTAACCAATGATGTCGATGCTTTAGGTTTCAAATGGCCATGGTGAACTTAGAGTGTGTAAATTTGACGTGGTATGTGAATGAGATTGGAATATATTTGACATTTATGACATTTCCTAACATAATCGGCACAACGTACCTCTATGATGTTCTAGTAGTGTCATAGTATCAACATTTTCTTAGCCAACATTTTGGCATTCATGTCAGCTCCAGATATGTCTTGGTGAATGCGATCTTTTATTTCTTGTGCTTGTTCTTCGTCTTCACATACAAATTGAACTCCATCATATGATATTTTGTGTAGAATGCCCTCGTGGAGTATGAATTGGGTAGCGTATCTCCTCAGGAATCATTTTTCCTTGTCGGTTGCATCCTCAAGGTATTTTTCGTCTTGGATGAAATCAGTAATGTTAGCGTACCATAGTCATGCATCTGCATTTAGTGTACAAACCATATGATAGGGTGATACTTCTTTTTCTTGGACCGTGAAAGGCTGAATTTTTACTGTTGTTTGGACATTGATCATAGATGCTAGCGTAGCCAAGGCATCGGAAAACTGGTTGTTATCTCTCTGTACGTAGTTGAATGAGATATCTTCAAAATGGAGTGTTAGCCATTTAATGTGTTCTTAATATGGTATGAGTTTTTCATCCTTGGTTTTCCACTTCCCCAACATTTGACATATTACTAGGGAGGAATTGCCAAATACTCCGAGCCTTCTGATACATATGGCTATTGCAATCTCCATACCCGCGCATGCTTTGTACTCTACCATATTGTTGGTACATTCAAATTTTAACTTGAATACGAATGAGATGTGTGAATTGTCAGGGGATATTAGTAAGATTCTTGCCCCATTTCCTTTGGAATTGGCTGCTTCATCAAAGAATAGTTGCATGGTGTATTTTCTATTGTGCAACTCATCACATCCTCATCGGGGAATACGTCTTCGAGAGACCTTGTTTTGATTGTATGATGGGATGATTAGTGATCTATAATTGCTCTTTCTTTTATGGACTTTTGTGTTGTGTATTGAATGTCAAACACCAATAAAAGAAAATCTTGCTAGTCAACATGTCAACGCTGGTTTCTCAAAGAGGTATTTGGTTGGATCCATCTGTGAAATCAAAGTCACTAGGAAGGCGAGTATGTAGTGTCTCATTTTCCTTGTTGCATACCAATACTGTGCATGTCTTCTCCAATGAGGAGTAGTTGGCCTCTTAGGCTAAGAATTTCTTCTTGAGATAGTATATAGCATGTTCTTTCTTTCCTTCTAAGTTGCGGTACGCCAACATTGCTCCCATTGTTCCTTCAGTTACTAATATGTGAAGTAGTAATGGTAAACCTGGAGTTGGAGGTACCAAGATAGGTAGATGGGTCAAGTATCATTTTATTTTGTTGAAAGCTTCTTCGCACTACTCGTTCTATTCTTTTGGTTAATCCTTTCTTGAGAAATTTAAAAATAGGTTCACATAGAACTGCTAGTTGCGCGATAAACTGGATAATGCATTAATCCTCCCTAGAAATCCTCTGATTTCCTTTTCTATTTTGGGTGGCGAAAATTCTAGGATTGCCTAAATTTGGAGGGGGTAACCTCAATTCATTTTATTTTATTGAAAGCCTCTTGGCACTGCTCGTTCAATTCTTTCGGTTTTTCTTTTTTAGCAATCGAGGTACACACACAAAGCCTGATCACTAAATAAACCGACTGATATATTGAATCCTTCTTAGGATTCCTCTGATTTCTTTTTCTGTTTTGGGAGGTGGAATTTCTAGGATTACCTTAATCTTGGAAGGGTGAACGTCAATTCCTCTTTGGCTGATCATAAATCCTAAAAGCTTTTCGGCTATCGTGACTAAAACACACTTCTATGGGTTGAGTCTCATCTTGTCCTGGCTGATCCTTTGAAAGAATTTTATTATAGCTATCACGTGACTGTCTCGATCCTTGGACTTCACTATCATGTTGTCGAGATACACCTCCATTTCCTTGTGCATAAGGTTGTGGAGAATAATAGTAGTTACTCTCTAATAAGTTGCCCTAACGTTCTTTAGCCCAAAAGGCATCACCTTGTAGCAATATGTGCCATATTGTGTAATAAATGATGTCTTCTCCTTTATCTCAAGAGCCATCTTGATCTGATTATAGCTTGAAAATCCATCCATGAAGGATAAGAGAGCATGCTTGGCTGTATTGTCTACTAGAATGTCTATGTAGGGTAGCTGGAAGTCATCTTTTGGGCTTGCCTTGTTCAAATCCCTAAAGTCCACACATGTTCTAACCCTTCCTTCCTTCTTTGGAATGGGAATGATGTTTTCTAGCCACTTAGAGTATTCACTGACTTCTAAGAAACTAGCATTACATTGCTTGGTAGTATCCACTCTGGTCTCAAGTGCCTTAGATTTTTCTTAACCGACTTGGCATTTGGGTAGAGAGGTAATTGGTGTTGCACTATGTCCGTGCTAATATTGGGCATGTCATCGTATGACTATGCAAACTTGTTTGAATTATTTTAAAAGTTCAATTAACAGTTAGGCTTCTTCTTGTGTGAGGGAAGCACCGAGCTTAAGCTCACAAGGTGTTGTTAGGGATATGCCCACACTCCTATAGTTGGTTTTGATGATAACAAACATATAAGAGATTTCACAAATTTCCTTCAAGTATTGTTTTGTAGAAACTTCATATCAAAGATCGAATTTGACGAATAAAAGGAAGAAATGAAGATTGAAGTCATCAAATGAAGAGTATCAACAAGTTAGTATTAATACTTGAAGAAGGTATCAAATGGTATCAAGCTTCAAGAAATCAAAATATGAAGCACATCTCTCAAGACAAGGACTTGCAAATGAATTGATTGAAGAAGTGCCAAGAAGTGAAAGATCAAAGTGAAGAAGCTCAATGGAGATCTTCTAAGATAGAATACTCTTTTATATGTAATACGTAACCTTCCAAAATACATACGTGCATGCACACCATGCATTGCATATCGTCATAGTAGAATGACCTTAGGACATCCCTCGACCAAGCATGGAAGTCCTTAGGTGGTGTTAAACATATTAGGAAGCATATGTTCTCATGATATTTTGTAAAAATCACAACGACCTGACTCAAGGGTATTTTGGGTATTTCAAATGTCAGTATTAAGAGATGAACCAATCATGAAAATTGTAGAAAATCAAGTCAAGATTCCAACGCAACTTGTATCAAGTCAATCCGAGGTCAGACCAAAAAGTTATGGCCAAAATACTGGCTATTGGTTAGTATGACAGAAGTCTGTCAAATCTGGACAGAGCCTGCGGGCGGTCGATTGGTTGGAAGCCCTGATCGACTGACATTATCCAAGACCACAGGCAGTCGACGGGCTCCCTATGGAGGTCGACCAGTGGACCCAGAATATGACCATTAGAGCCTGATTTACTGCCTAAAATGACCACCCAACCTCACCTATAAATATCTCTAATGCTACTCATTAATTAACAATTAATCTCAACTTTGGAGTAACATTATTTGAGCATTAGAAGTGAGAATTGGTCTATACCATGTCTTGAGTTCAAGTTCTTCATTTTCCATTCAAGAGGAACTCAAGGCCATCTACAAGTCTTCATCTACATCTGAGCATTTGAATTGCAAGCATTAAGAAGACTTCGAAGGTGTATTCTTTATTATCATTGCATTTCATTCACGCACCACACAAAAAGTAATTCTCTTTTATTCCACTTCTCCATTTTCTATTTCACATTAAGTCTAGACTATACTTAGGCTTGTGTAAAGACCCTCTCATCCTTAAGAGATTGTAAGGATCCTCTTATCCTTAAAAGAGTGTAAGGTGTCTCTCTACCTTAAAGGAGTTTACACATCAGTCAGAACATAGAATGGGGGGAGAAACTCTTGCTCCTCTGGAAGCTCAACCTCCCTGAAAAAATTCTAGAACATATTTGCTTCTTTCAATGGAAGGCCTATAGAGGAGAAATTAAAGCTAGCCAAAGGGTAATGTGCGTGCATTTTTCTGATACCCATGTCACAAGCAAGATCATATGGAAGCACATATATGG
The DNA here is from genome assembly GCF_013358625.1 of Macadamia integrifolia. NCBI lineage: Eukaryota > Viridiplantae > Streptophyta > Magnoliopsida > Proteales > Proteaceae > Macadamia > Macadamia integrifolia. The sequence goes on from NC_056570.1 coordinate 21,470,404, forward strand.
TTACATTGGAAGAAGACTTTCCTAAAAGTGATCCAACCCATTAAGCTCAGAACAAGGGCAGGGCTTATAGATGCATGTGTGAAACATACAAAATTCTAATGAGAGGCAATGCGCATATCATAGGGAAGGAGGAAACTAAGGGGCCACTTAAGCTAAGGGCCATATGTGAAGGGGTATCAAAAATACTGGTAATTGGGTGCTCACATACTTACCCTCCTTCCTTCTCCCCCTCGTCCTCTAACACAACAACCTCAATCCCCAACATTCCACACTTTATTATAGCTACTTTCTTCTCCCACATATTATCCCTCATGTCACCCACCATCTCCATCATAGCATCCAACATTATACCCCCCATCCTCATCATACCATCCAATGTCATACCTTACATCTTCATCATATCAGCTAACATAATGTTGGTGAATGATGTCTTCTATTCCGTCATAGTTTAATCTAGGGAGTACTAGTGCAAGACGGCAATCCCGTTAGTTGATTAGGGGACGTGGGGGTTGCAAGGGGGCAAGAGGCCCTGCTACATAGCGGGGGTGTAGGGGCGCATCCCCCCGCTCGAATTTTTTATTTGAGGGCAATTTTGTACATTTCAGATTAGGATTTTTTGCTATATATTTGTAGCGAGAGTTTTTTTTTTTTTTTTTTTTTTTTTTTTTTTCTGTGTAATGCAAGCAATACTGAGAGGTGTGAGGACAAGTTCTGTAACCCTTTTCTCCATTGATAGTAAAGTAGGATCTCTTCTCACCGATGATGTATGCAATCTTGTCGAACCTCGTAAACCTGTATGCTTTATTTGTTTTTGTTTTTCAATTATCTTCTACATCGTTTTAGGGTTGCATTTCTACAACATAATACCCTCCATCTCCATCATACCATCCAACATCTTCATTTATTACCCGATTGCCCATCATCTCATACGTATAACCTAGGATTAGTAGAGAACCCTCCTTCCTACTACCAAAATTGCTCTGAGGAGTGATGGATAGATGAATACCATTGGAATGAAATGCTCACATTACCCAATTCTCCAAAAACTACTTCCATTGGGTTAGTCAATGCTCTCTAAGGTGAAGAATCTGAGATAGATCCAACAAGATCCAACAACACTAATCAATTCTATACCACCTCAAGAGAATGAATCTCCCGTCTACATCATTGAAGAAGTTACAGATATTTGATGAAAGTATTAATAGCATTAGTTGTTGGTGAGAGGATCAAAGAGGAAGTTCATCTGATTCTTATTGGGTAAGATATTAAAATGAAGAAGATAATTTTGACAACGTCATCAATGAGCTTTGAGGATATGACCTAGATTTCAACCTTAATGAGGCCATTTGCTCTATGATTTTTGCCCATTATGATTGTATGAACAATGAGGGGATCAACAACAATGACAAGCCTAGTGATAGGGAGGAAATCAATGATGAGGAGGAAGACGAAGACAAAGACGAAAATGAAGAGGATGAAAATGATGAAGAATATACCAAGGAGTATTGGGATAGTCCCACATTAGCTATGGGTAACTCAACTATCTTGTATAAGATCCACAAGAGGCCACCCCACTTCAAGCCAATTGGTTTTAAGATGAAAGCTTTTAACATGGTATCAGAGCGGGTACGTTGGGCCTCTGTCAATGGACTCCCTGCTGGATTCATGAAGATAGAGCTATAAGAGGCCTACATGTAAGGGGGAGTATTGAGATAGTCCCACATCGACTGTGGGTAACTCAACTATCTTGTATAAGAGCCATAAGAGGCCACCCCACTTCAAGCCAATTGGTTTTAAGATGGCAGCTTTAACAAGAAAGAATATATGAGTGATGAAGAAGATGTGTCCGACTAATATTTATGTGCAATTCATGGAGATGATTTAGAGACCAATCCCATCAATGCCATTCACCATACACATCATCTAGTTTGATTATGAACTAACGGACATGAGTGAAGATGATTAGGAAGAAGAGGGAGTAAGATCTAAAGGCCACAATATGAGTGAGGAGGAAGAAGATCCAAGAAGGGAAGAAGAATTTGAGCCACACTATGTGTTGTACTATGATTTTATAGAATGGAATGAAGACATAGCTCGACAGCTAGAGATAATGGTGACAAGACCAGAAATGACAAAAAAAATGGTGGGTGTTGTAGCCATTAGCCTTGAAAGAGCGATCGATTAACTCTACAACTTGATGGAGATTATCAAGGCCTGAGCCTTCAATATTTCTCTAGAATGTGATCAATTGGCAGAGGAAGTACCAGAAGAATAGACCTGATGGTAGGCATTTTTACCATCATGTATAGTTATGAAGATGACCGGTATGCTACAAAAATCTTCAAAAAAAGCCTCCATGCATAATGGGAACCCGGAGTGGTGGGAACTTAAAAAAAAAAAATTACTGGTGATTGAACAACGAGGTGTCAGAGAGATATGGCAGTATAGCACATAGGTGGAACCAGAAAACCAAGCATTGAACCAACTAAAGAAGGTGCAAGCGAATATCTCTATTTGGGGGTTGTTAATGGTATCTCCCACACATCGTGAGGCAGTAATCAAATCACTCATCAATGTACAAGTGCTCTCTCCAGTGATAGAGCTTCTTATTGGGGCTGGTTCATGACACTAAAAGATCCCGAATAATGGCTTATGGGGTGTTAGGAGAGGAGGTGGCAGTCCTCTGTATGGAGATGCTTTCTATTTAGGAGGGATTATGTTGACCATTGAAAATGGTTTTATGGAAATTTCTATTTTGTTCGATACCATGTTGGCAATTGATATTATTAATGGGAAGATATGTGGCCCTTGGAACATGCAAGTCATCAGAGCAAAATCCTTTACTTCTAATCTTTGCTAAGGTGTAAGGAGTTTAAGCAAGTTTAGAGAGAACAAAACCGGCAAGCGGATTATTTAGCCTCTTCTCCAACATTAGCTGTTAAAACAATTTGGCATCCTCCTAATTTCACTTACTTCCGGCTGTAATTGTTTGTTTAATATTTTTAGTTTTATAAGCCTTGTTTGGTAGGTAGGGCTTGTCCTACCTGGTTTAGGGACCTCTTCCCCTCTTATTTCTAGGGCGGTTCTTAGGAGGTGCCTCCGTGTGTATTATTTTCTCTTTTTCTTTAAACATCAGACTTACCTATGCAAAAAAAAAAATTAAATTAAAATAAAATTATTATGTATATTCATTATCAATTCAGTTCATTAACTCATTCATTTGATGTGAATACTCTCATAATCTTGACCTAATTAATCTAATCCTTGATAACACTTGCTCATGTTCTTTATCGAAAAACTGTTTAAAAAAATAAATAACATAAAAACTTCAATGCTCGTAATAATCCCTCCAACCAATGTATTGTAAGGGAAGGGAGAAAAAGAAAATATGGTTTGTTAAATGCTAGATTAGGATCCATTATTTTGATCATCGACTAAAAATATTTTTTTTGTATTTCTTTCTTTCTTTCTTTCTTTCTTTCTTCATTGTGCTTGATCTCAACTTTTGCTGTAGTTCTGAGCTCCATAATTAATTGATGGGGATTCTAGCATGATTGGATTAAAGGCTGAAATTTATTCTATTTAGATTTTTATTGTTTTGGGTCATATAAGGACACTTTTTTTTTTTTTTTTGATAAAAGGTTTTTGTAATGGACACTCTTACCCTTTTTTTGGGGGGGGGGGTAAACTTCTTATGAAATTTCTTTTCTTTAAAAATAAAAAAAAAGTTAATGATTCAATCAACTTCAACACAAACTGGTATTTCGATTTATCTCAACGGTCCAACCAATGGATCGTTTGTTGATTCCTATCTTTATGTTTGAGTGCATGACTGCGTCAGTGTTTACTGGGTCACCCATAGATACTCTATATGGGTGCACAGGTCATCCATCAAACCTTTTGTCAATTTCTTTTCATGGAGTCTAATGTCTATTTTTCTTATCATATCTAATCTACTACTCAAAAATAAATAAATAAATAAATAAAATAAAATAAAATAAAATAAAATAAAATATAATAATAATAATAATAATAATAATAATAATAATAATAATAAAATTTTTTTTTTTTAAATTTAATGACAATCAGGGGTATTTCTATTTGATTTAGACTAATCCAAATTAAAATTGAATAGATATTGGCCTTATCTGATCTCAAGATCGATTTAGGTATCTTAAAACAAAGTTGGAACATGCTTAACAAATTTTCTTTGGTAAAAGGGATATGCTTCACAATTAGAACTATTGACTTTAGAAAATGACTGATGAGTTAGAAAAAACATTTTTTTTTTATTATTTTTTATTATTTTGTCTTTCTTCTTTCGATCATGTGGGTCTCATATAAATGAAATGATTTTTTTGCATCATCATTTGTGTGGGATGGTAGATACTTCCCCCACTGACAATGTGGGCAACTCTCTCCCTAGACCAAGCGACTTTCATTCATGAGAGTGTTTGTTCCATAAATTAATTAAACTGTAAATAATTTATCAAAAATAAATAAATAAATAGAGAGATTGTTTGTTCCATAAAATTACACTGTAAATAAATTATCACAAATAAATAAATAAAATGTAAAGAAAATATATCAATTAAGCATAAGTGCTTTACCAGTTATTGCAATATTTTTTCTTCCACGACACTGGTTCCCCATCAGTTGCCATCATCAGATACCAACAATTAAAGATACACACCCACACAAATAACTTGGTGGATTACATAATTATGGATTATATAATTATTGATACATACCAACACAAATAACTTGGTGGATTACATAATTATGGATTATATTATTATTGATACATACCAACACAAATAACTTGGTGGATTACATTATTATTTCTACACACACAATTAACACAAGCTGTGTATGAAGACGATGACCTTATGAGCGCTACAGGGATTTTAGGGACTCCTCTTGTGACCTTATGAGCGCTGCAGGGATTTTAGGGACTCCACTTGTGATTTTCCTTTTGGACCCTTCATCCTCACATAAAGTCTGTACTGGTCGAATGTCATGGGTGCATAAAGAGGTGGACAATCTGGTGTCACCAGCTCCTTCAATGGTTCAATTGGTATATCACTCTTTGGGTTATAGAAGAAGGCAAGCGAGAGACGATTTTTGGCTGAATTTACAACCACCCGGTGCTCAACACTCTTGTATTTTGCATTGCTCAACACCTGATCATAAAATTTTAACCAAATCATCAAGAAAATCATGCACATGAGATACAAGAATGTATTTATATATACATGTATAATTAATTAAGATGGTGGACCTTGGCACAAGGGTAAGGTTGTAGTCATTATGATCCTATATATAACGTTCAGGTCCCATTAACCTTAGGACAATATTGTCCTCTTTGGCCCATGGGTTAAGCAGGTTCGGTACTGGGTGTCACATTCTCCACCTATAATGCCCCGATTTCATTAACTTTGGCATAATATTGTTCTCTTTGGCCCGTGGACCTTAAGACTTCAAAACACATTGTAACATGTTAAGGAGGCTAGAGGTTATCAATTTAACCTAGCAACCTCCCCCTAGACGATGTGGAATTAAAATATGGGCACCCAGTCCTCTGATACTTGCCATATTCTTAATAGAGACATCTCACCGATCACCCAAGTGAATTCAATATGCTTACCGTATTCTTAGATGTCATACTATAATTGGACACTATGGAGGATCAAATCACCATGTCTGAAGCAAGAATCTTTTCCTTCACTCAAAACTTGGGAGTCAAACATGATTTTGTGTATTTTATTCTTCAAAATCAAAGGGTGAATAATTTTTAAAGAAAAACTCAAAGGTGGGTAATCATGTGTTTTTTTTCTTTTTATTTACAGGTCAGCTATACTTTCTAAATACAAATATCAGGTTAAATTCACTTTAGTGTCCATTTTGTGTTGGTCCCTTTTTTTTTTCTTGTTAACCAAGGTGTCCGGGTCAGCTTACACGCACCTTGACTAATCCTCGGGGAGACTAGCGCCGCAACCCACAACCTTGGTCTCCACTTAAATCGCAGATGCACAGATGGGGAATCGAACCTGATACTGTGTGTCTATCCACACAATTTCCAATTTGCCTTAACCATCTGGACAACCCACGGATGGGTGATTTTGTGTTGATCTCTGACATACGTGGGGAGGATCAGTTCTTGCTCGAGCTCCCATCTCTTCTTTTGCATTATCTTAAGTCTTATTAATGAAGGATAACTAAGCAAATTCCTAACTATCACAACAATAAATTACGGGTAACAATCAACATGTAAAGCCAACATATTTGTCCATTCTGTGGTTAGGATAATTTTGAGACACGGGGAGATACCTGAATCTGATCGCAGATGTTGATTATCAAGGCGCCGGGAGCCGCTTTTACAGTGACCCAAGAGTCTCTCTGGCGGACCTGAAGTCCGGCGTCGTGAGCCTCAGGGAGGAGAATGGTCATTCCACCTGGGTCAGAGTGTGGGGACAGCCCAAGTGTGAGGTCTGGCTGAGGACACTTGGGATAGAAGTTGGCCCTCAGGCACGCACCGATGTCGTCCCCTCCGAACGCCTTCTGCAGACGATCCTCTCCCAAACCCAAGTTAATGGAGAAGAGCTTCATCAAGGTTCCAGACAGCTTCACCAGTTGCCCACAGTACTCCTCGACTGTCTCCCTACAGATGATTGGTTGATAAGAGAAGACATAATATAGTACAATATTTAGTTCTAAGTTATTTTTTGTTTATCGTGAAGCACTCATGGAACGAGTAGAACATAATTCCTGAATTCATGAATCAGAATTAGACTATACAATCATATAAATTATCATTCGAGAGTTAATCAAGTTGTTAATCTCCTTTCAGAATATTTAGATTCAAGCATCTTAGAAGTAAAGTTAAAAATACAACTAGCTTATGTGAAACCTACCGAAGGAGAGTTGGAAGGAAAGGCCACTTGTCATGGTCCTTAAGGAAGTAGGGTAGGTAATAGAGGAAGAAATAGTCATTCCAATCCAGAATGGCTCCCTTCTCAACCCCCAATCTACTCCCATAGCCTTCATAGGTTAATGGTGTATTGGCATAGACTTGTTTCTCCTCTATGGGAAGAGAGAAGAACTGGCGCCACAGTTGGAGAATTCGACCCATAAGCTCCAAGCTCACGCCATGGTTCACCACTTGTAAGAAGCCCCACTCTCGGCAAGCTTCAGAAATTTGATTCATGATGATGGTCGAATCGATATGGTCGTCGCCGAAGAGTAGGTCTCCAAGATCTATTATGGGGATGTTGGGTTCCTGATCATAAACTTGTTGGGGCTCCGTAGCTATTGAAGGTCGCTGGGACGGTGGCTTGATGTATTGATTGGGGATGGTGGATACACCGCTTTCCGACAACGATTGGACTCGGACTATGGGTTCGGGCCAACCACCATGTTGTGGGGATAGGGAACTCATGTTTCGTAACTCTGGTTGCAAGAACTACGAGTAACTCTGATTGCAAGAAGTACGAGAGATGGTGCAAAAACATATGGCTTAGTTGGTTTAAATTTATAGAGTAAGGGGTAGAGAAAGCACCGCCTGAACAGAGGGTGTGATGTGCGTAAGCATAGGTACTGGCAGGAGCTTATGGGTTGGTTTGTTAGAGAGAGAGAAGAGAGAGAGAGAGAGAGAGAGAGAGAGAGATGGACGTGAAAGAAGTCAAGAACGTGTGTCGATTTTTTTTTTCTTTCTATTTGTACAGTTTTTTGGTGAAGTGTTTCATGTGGAGAGAGTGGCCCTACGTATGTGTGAGGGCAAATGGGAGCACATGAGGGAACATGAATAAGAATGTTATTTTGCATTTTTTTATGGGGTGGAGTGGTCATTTTATGCCTTCATGTGTCATTTTGCACCACAGAGGTCATTTCAAGGGAAGAGGGAGAGAGAGAGATCGAGATGGATGTGAAAGAACATGTTTGTGGAATTTTTTTTCTTTTTCTATTTGTATATTTTTTTGGAGGATGGAAAGTGTTTCTTGTGGGGAGCATGGCCCCTATGCATGTGTGAGGGCCTACGGAAGCATACAATGTAGCATCAACATGAACATCAATTTGCATTTCTTATGGGATGGAGTGGTCATTTCATGCCCCCATGTGTCATTTTGCACCCTTAGAGGTCAGTTCAAGGGAAGAGAGAGAGAGAGAGAGAGCGCACTACTATATTCTACACTCCTGGACAAGAATCATATTTCCCCAAATTGAAATTTCATTCAGTTTTGATTTTAAGCTAAAACCCATCTATTTGAATTGAACCAAACACACATAAAACAGTAACCATATAAACTGAATCCAAAATGAACATAACTCATATTAAACCCTAAAAGTTTTAAACACGAGTTCAAATATTTCAATTTTTCCACTTCGTATCTTTCGTCCCATCTTCGGATTGACTCTCCTCACTTCTCGTAATTATGTAGTTTTAACAGTTTTGTGCTTCTGCTCATTTTGGAGTACTTAAGTGCATCAGTAACATATCTTTGTAAAGCTTATAGGAAAAATCTGTAGGTTTGTCATTTTCCCGACTATGATATAGGGGGCGGATTATATGGCAGTGTTTAAGCATCATATATATAAGCTATGTGTAGCAAAGATGAGAATGTTAAGATGGATGTGCGGGAAAACTAGGAAAGATAAAGTAAAGAATTAACATATTGTACCTGATTTTAGAGTTAACTTGATCCATGATAAGCTTTGAGAAAGTTGTTGGAGGTGATATGGCAACGTTCGACAGAGACCTATGAAGGCACCTTTATGGAAAAGTGATCTAATTTAGATAAAAGTATCTAAAAGAGCTAGGCCGAAAATGACCATAAGTGAAGTGGGAAAAGACATGCAAAGATTAAGTCTTACCTTTTACATAAAAATAAAAATAAAATAAAATAAAAAAGAAGAAGAAGATTAAGTCTTGACCACAGATAGAGTGGATTGGAGGACTACAATCCATGTAGTGGACCACATCTAAATATCTAATTATGTTTTCTTTATTACTGTTTAGGATAAGCCTTTTTTTTTTTTTTTTTTTGTGTTGTTGCAAGTGTTTCAGTAACTATTGATCAATTAAGAAATATTTCGAAGTTACTTCATCATTAGAGTATTTAATCATGCATTTATAAGGTTTGGAATTATGTAATGGACTTAATTGAATCTTGGTATCTAAATAAGGGGTTGACTATACCAAACTTAACATTGGGAGAGTGTCCTTAACTTTATTTGATGTAGCAGATTGTTTCATTTACACCAAATTTGAACTGAATAAATCTGAATACAGAAAGATCACATAAAGACAAAATAAAACCAAACCAAATCGCTTTTAATTTTAAGGTTATGAAAAGTATTTAGTTTCAATTTGTACATCTGAATGAATCGAATCAAATTGAAACGGATCAGAAATCAGAAACATTGACATGTTTACACACGCAAGAGACTCACGGAGGCAATCATAGGGACAGTCATGATTTTTAAAACCATGAAAATCTTGCCAAAATATCTCTCTCTCTCTCTCTCTCTCTCTCTCTGAATCCATACATGGCCCATCCCGCTTGGAGATCATAAACTAGTGACAGTGAAGGGCTAAGTATTTTACAAATAGAAACCTTCAGATGACCTTGGAAGATGATGTATCCTTATGCCATCAACAAGACTCCAAGCAGTATCCCTTTTGCTAATATTATGGTTCTCTGAAATCTGGGTTTCTGTTGAAACTGCTACTAAGGCTGCATTTGGTAATAATGTTTTTGGAAAACTTTTTGTGTCAAAATATCCTTTTTTTTTTTTTTTTTTGGTGGAACGAAACTGAATCGACGAAAATACCTTTTGTCGTTCCGTAAATTATCTTTTTTTTTTTATTTTTTTTACTTTTTGTTCCAAAAAAGTTGAAACACACCATAAATGCATCAGACCCTTTATTCCATTTTTTCTTTCCCACAGATCAAAAAAACTCCAGAAACATTTTTTTAGAATGTTACAAAACGCAGCCTAAGTCTATTGTTCATCTTCTCACGTCTTCATCCCCTGAAATCATAACTTTTATTTTCTTCCAATGGAAGTAAAGCTTAAAGTTTGTAGCCCAAAATGGAAGTTGGATCCATGTCTACTTCTTCTATCTCTCAGTATGATATTTTAAATCCGTACCATCAATTTGTTCCAAGTTGGCATTCCAACTGAACACATTTTACCAAAGTTACCTTTCTTTGTAATATAATTGTACCTTTCCTCAACACTAGTTAAGAGCTATATATGGTGAAAGAAGCCCCCCATGGTAATCTTGCAAAACTTTTACGGGATGCTTATGCATTTACAAACTTAAGCAGAGAGAGAGATTAAAACTAGAAAAGCAAAAAGCATAAACAAATATAATAGGGAAATATAATTTATTTTTTTATTTTTGGCTGCAAATTAAAATATGAATCTTATGCGGAGGAAAACAATGAGAAACCTGGAAACATGTAACGCCCAATTGATTGGGCTAAAAGTTCTGTTTATTGGTACTTCTGCCTTTGGCTTCTTTTCTTTTTCTTTTTCTTCTTTCTTTTTTCAATTTTTTCCCTTTTCTTGAGTGGTGTTACTTAAAAATATAGGCAAAAGCATAGTTAGTTATTAGATATATTATACATATATCTATACGTATAGAATTCAAAAAATATTTTTAAAGTATATTTTCAATATAAAAAAATTACACATCTTTAATAACAAGTGCCTTGGTGAGCTGTGGTGAGCATAAAAGCCCACGCTCCCCTCCCTACCTATCAAAAAAATAAAAAAATACACATCTTTTATAATGACCCACTTCAACACATATAAAAGGTTTTAGAAAATGCACTACTTGTTCTTATGACAATCACAGTCTTGGCATATGGGACATTGTAATGCTCAAACTAGGAAATAATATGAGAGGCATGCAATGGTATTAAAAAAAACAAAGCTCCATTGGTCCACGGTCTTGGCACATAGAGCACTTTAATGGTAATATGGAAATATATGTGTGTGTGTATGGAGAGTCATGGAGCAAACCTCCGAATTTGGTTGCTCTTTGTTAAAAAATACGTCTTTAATTTGCTCTTCCTTGTTCTTGTCTCTGAGATTTGAACCGTTGACCACTCTGATGTTGTGTTTTTGCAAAGCAAAGTAGTAAAAATTGTTTAGTTGAAGAGAGTAGAGTACTGTGATTCATTTAGTATTATGAAAACTACAAGGGTAAGGTTTTTTGGAAGAATATAGGCTTCAAATGCTATGTTGTCTCTGAAAGTTCGGGTTTATTTTCACATTATGAGTATGCTGAACTTGGTGGTGGTGTGGCGAGGCGAGGCCTTGGTTTGCATAAAGCTTGTTTTATTTTTTTCCAAAGTAGCTAGACTTGTATTTGATTTCTCTTTTATGCAGACATCAGACAGGTATTTCTTGACGTTGGATTCGGTTTTTCCATGTCTACTATTATGTGTTGAAGGAAGAAATGATCCGATCTGCCAATGCAAGACTTGCCAAAAGAATTGGAGGGGATTCAAACCTTCCAAGCCTAGCACCTCCCTACTGTATCCGCTCACATAAAAGAAATTGCAAGCATCCCTAGGGCAACCTCCTAGTGATTGGCCAAAGGTGACAGGAGGTTGTCAAACACAACACTGGGATGCCCACCGAAAACAATACCTAATCTGATGACCTCAATCCGGTGGTGCTTGTTGTACTAAAATGGCTTCGATGCTTATGGGCCCTGCTACACATGTCGTGGCCAACTCTGACCATTCTCCCATACTATATTGCACCTTTCCCCATGACTTGACACCCTATGAATCTAAGGTAGTGGGCCTGCATATCTTGACTGGTGACTTAACACGTTTCGTTTCCAAATAGGTGCCTAGGCAAATAGGCCCTAAGGCCTTACCCTATATAAGGGATAAATGAGATAAATGAGCTCATTTATCACCTGAAACTAATGTGGGAGAGGGAGAGAAGGAGGAAAAGGAGGAGGAGAAGAAGAAGAAGAAGAAGAAGGAAGGGGAAGCTCCCGGCTACGCGTGTGGTTGCCGGTTTCCGATTGCCACCGAAGGTAGGTGCTATCTTCACAAACCCTCTTTCCCCTTCATTTTTTGTTTTTGGCTGTGAGCAAACCATGGATTCATCAGGTTGGAGGGGCAGGCCTTGGCCCCGGTGCTTTTCTGATAGTCGGGTTGATGTGCACCGAACTCCCCTGCTTGTTAACCAAGCTCCAATGACATTCTGACCAAATAGGGAGGTTAGGTTTCAGGCATTTCTTCGTTATATCTCCTAAATGGCTCAGTGGAAACACAAATATTTTGGCTAAATGAGAGGTGGGAAGACCCCCTAAAATCTCAATAGAATAAGTTCTAACGATTAGGTCCGAGCCGACAATCCTCCAAAAGCTTGCTGAACTTCTTAATTTACCATCGGAAGGATAGGGTCAATTTGCTGACCCAAATCCAATGAACCCAGAGCTCTTAAGTGGCTTCTATCTAGGCCACCAGATTCACACATGGTCAATCTGGTGACATGAACCCTGGATTAGGTGACCTAAATCCTGTGACATTTCTAAACTATCAATTTTGACTATTTTGATACTTTTTGGGGTGAATCCTGTGGGTCCCCCCTAGATGCACTAGGAACGTGTTAACGTCTCTTTACCATTGTACCTAGGGCAGAGACAATCACAAATCGGTGAGGTCTAGTGGGGTTTGACTCGGGTTTACAACTTGGGAATTTTCACCCATCTAGTTGATAGACGAGGTGAGTGATGGTCTAATTTTATTTTGGAGTTTTATAACATTATAGAACTACGTGCATTTCATAGCAACCATATGTAGATAATTTCAATTGCTTGTATGATGTATATGAATCGTATAGCATGAGTTATTATATTTGACATGTATATGTGTTTTGAACTGTGTGGCGGGACCCGGTGTGGCCAAGGTGGTTCCAGTATCATGATCGCCATGTGGATGCATCTTGTGGTCGATGGTAGTTTCGGTATCATGTACGCCGTAACCAAACTTAAATATGGGTGTGCGGTGTGGCTAATTGTAATTTCGGTACTGCGTATCCCATACTTAACTGCTTGTATGCTAGATAAGCTTGGACATGGATGCGATGTGGCAGATGGTTATTCCAATATCATATTCCATTGTACATGTATCTTTATGCAAGGCATGTAGCGTGTTATGATTAGGTGACATTCCCTCTACTACGATCCCTTACCAACAGGGGGTAAGATGTTAGATAACCCAACCGTTGTATGTTCAATAAACCTTTCCAGAATGCCATTTATGCAGTATAATGTGATTGTTTTCAGAGGTAGAAACTATTCCAATGTGGCCGATTGTAATTTTAGTGTTATGACTTCCAAGAGGGGTTATCAGGGGTTTGTTGGGTGACCGATGGTCGCATTCTGGGATCGACAAGCTCCTATTAATGACTAGGTTTTGTATTGCTGGGTGATTGATGTGCGATTTTTGGGACCAGGGATACAACTTAATGTGTTATAATACCATGAACCCTACTTAGTTGTATGTTAGGTGGTTTAAAGTAAAATGAATTGCATCATTCTCGCATCATGGACTACGTGTTTGTGCTTGCATAAACCCCATCTCTCACTGAGCTAGTTGGAGCTCACACCACATGCGTGTTGCTTTTGAGATGATGGTGTAGGTGTTGTTGTGCCATTGGCAGTGACACTTCTTCCTCTATGCCTGAGTACGGTGGTGACTGGTGGACACCAGAAGCAGAGGAACATGATTCCGATTGTGCTTGTGATACCTGTGCGTATGCGTCACCTCGAGCCAAGTGATGGCCTTCCATCGTCTTTGATACCATATTTGTTTATGGCATACTTTTTGGGTTACTGTATTTATGTTTTAGACAGATGTGAAAAGAATAACTTTGTGTTATGTAATATATTTAATATTAGTTGTTCCCCAACAGGTTTACGTAATTCCTCTTATATTATACTCTGATTCTGATATGATTATTTAGTTGGTTCAGCAATGTTGTGATTGTGATGTTAAGGTACTACAATTAGAGATCTGATAGAGATATAAGACGGGTAAGAATCTTAATCACACCGCTAGTATCCTAGTGGGAGTTGGGTGTGACAATTTGGTATCTAAGTGGCGATGCTTTACCTTAACTCACAATCTATCTGAACCTTAGGATTTTGGGGATTAGGATGAAATTAAAAATCTTAAATCAACTAAAATTAATAATGCACAAATAGAAGATAATCATAGGTTTAAAATCCATTTCATTGATAAATGAACTTGAATATATAAGCTTTTACATAATTTTTCTCAAAAATAAATATTGAAAATAGAGAAATCCTAAACTAATTCCATAAGAAAGTTCATAACAGAAAGCAGGTAGAAACAAGAAAAGAGAAGTGCAGAAATAAACTTAGAACATAATAACTTGAATGTAAACCCTATTGTGCAGAAACGCAAGAAAGCGGGAAATCCTAAAACTAGTTAGGCATCTTAAGGCCACTACTCTTGATGAGATTCTGGTGGTGGATCTTGGGTGGTTGTGCCCAAGGTATCCAGAAGTCAACTACTGCTCTAGTGACATGACACGACCATCCACGATACAGTACCCCTAGTCTATGCTCTCAATGTGGTTATGTATCCTCCTAAGAATGTTGTTTGTGGCATCAAAATGACTAACCACGTCACTCCACACAATTCTTGTGGTCCCCTAGAAGAAGAGGCCATAGATGTCCCCATCAATTATGGTGGTAATGGTGGAAAGTTCCCAGAAGTGGGTGGGATAACATCATCCTGTCCAGTCCACCCTCTAGTTCCCCTCGACATCCATAGCCTACTGCTCTGGCCCCACATCCTCACCCTCATCATCCTCGGTGGCCTCGTTTATGTTAATAGTCAATTTTTTGGGGGAATCATAATTGAAGTCATCAAATCAGCCCCTAGAGCCTCCTCCTCCTCATAATTCACCCCGAAGTGGTTGAACACCAAGGTCAGTAGTTTACCATAACATCAATTTCTAGTTTGACGGTCCTCATTGAGAAGATCATTGATCAGAAGGATCACATCCTTCGTAATCGTATTGTTTCCTTCATCAAGGTACAGTGGATGAACCACCCCATACTGAGAGCAAGAAGACGAGATAAAGAAGAAATAACCTAGATTATTTGATTTACTAGGTATGTTCATCGAGGAAGAAACTCTTTTAAGGTGGGGAGAATGTTACACCCGTTCCCTAATACAGTCAAATTTGAACTTTTATGATAGATCTCAAGCCGAATGTCTTTAGCACTAACGACTTCTTGATTTCGGCAGTCCGATATTGTGAAGGAAGGAATGACCCGACCTTCTAATGTAGGACTTGCCTGAAGAGCTGGAGGGGATTCAAACCTTCCAAGCGTAAGCGGTACGTGACCTAGCATCTCCCCACTTGTATCCCCTCACATAATAGAATTGACCAAAAAGACCTTACACACATCCCTAGGGCAACCCCTATTGATTGTCCAAAGGTGACAGAGGCTATCAAACATAGCATTGGGATGCCCACCGGAAATAGCCCACTGGAAAAAACACTTGAATCCAGTGATGGTTATTGTACTGAAATTGCTTCGATGCCCATGGGTCCCACTACATGCATCATGGTCAGCACAAACAAATCTCCCAAAATACATTACACCTTTCCCCATGATGTGCACACCTTGTGAGTTTAAGGTGGTAGGCTCGCGTGTCCTCACCGATGACTTAACCCATTTCGGTTGTGAATAGGTGCCTAGGCAAACAAGCCCTAAGCCTTACCTATATAAGGATTAGCTCATTTCTCACTTGAAACCAACGTGGAAGAGGGGGAGAAATGAGGAAAAGGAGAAGAAGAAGGAAGGGGAAGCTCCAGGCTACATGTTTGGTTGCCAGTTGCGGTCGAAGGTAGGTGCTATCTTCACAAACCCTCTCTCCCCTTCATTTTTGGTTTTTGGTTGTGAGCAAACCATGGATTTTGCCATGTTGGAGAGGTAGGCCTCAGCCCTAATGCTTTTTGATAGTCAATTCGGTGTGCACCACACTTCCCTGCGTGTTTCCCAAGCTCATAGCAAGCTAATTGAGCTTCGGTGACATTTTAACCAATCAGGGATGTTAAAATTTCATCCATTTCTTTATCGAATCTCCTAAATGGCTCGATGGAAATGCGAATAGTTTGGCTTAAATGAGAGGTGGAAGAACCCCTAAAATCTCTATGGAATAAATCTAGACGATCGAGTCTGAGCCGGTAAACCACCAAAGCTTGTTGAACTTCTTGGTTTACCACAAGAAATAGGCCACCAGAAGGACAATGTCAATCCAGCGAACCTAGAGCTCTTAAGTGGCTTCTATCTAGGCCATCAGATTTGCATAGGGTTAGGTCAATCTGATGACATGACCCCTATATCATGTGACCTGAATCCGGTGACATTTTTTAACCGTCAATTTTGGCTTACTTTTTAGGGCTAAACGTGTGGGTCCTCCCTAGATTCTCTCGTCAGGTGTTAACACCCATATACCCTTATATCTAGGACAGAGAAGATTACAAATTGGTGAGGCCTAGCGAGGTTTGATTCGAGTTTACAATTTGGGAATTCTGACCCGTCCAGTCGACAGACGAGGTGAGTGTGTGAGGGTAGCGGCCAGAGATGCCTCCACCCTCTTTGTAAAAAGGGGCTTGGCATCGATTTTGTCCTCTCTCCTCTCTTCCTCTTTTTGATGAGGGAGGGGGTGTGTCATGTGTGCTTTACTTGCGGGCCCCGCAGTGTCTTATCTCCACTTGAAAATACATGGAGGCCTATTTCCTAAGAGTATAAAGCTCATCATTCGAGATAGGGGTTTGATGATGGTCCAATACTGGGATCGGGATCATACAAAAGGGTTTGTAGTTGCCACCTAGGATTATGGGCCTAGGACCCGGGGGTGGGCTCAATTCTGGGGAAAAGGGCCCTAAAGTTGGTATGGTCCAGAGATTTAGGGTAAGTGTCAGGTTGTAGATTTGAGAAGGTGTTAGGCACCCAATCTACCCGGTTCAACCGGTCTTCCTACTAGATGCTTAAGAACGAACATTTTTCACGATTATTCCTATTCCATATATATGGCTAAGTTATCACACATATATACATTGACTGAATTTACATAACTATGTACCCTAAAATATGGTTAATATAAGGACATAATGATGATTTGGTTGAGAAAATATACCTGATCTTAACCCCTGTTTCGGGGTCAAGAGGGGTGGGCCCCTTATTAGTATTGGCTTGGACTGTCTTTCGGGTTCTCCTGGCTCAAGGGAAGATGGTCTTGACCTCCGACTTCGTTTCTTGAGAGATGTTGAATGTGATGGTGTGTGGACAGGGTTCTAGCTTAGAATGGTTACTTTCGAATTTGGGATTCAGACAAAGCTTCAACTAAGGAAGGCTATTTTTGGATTTGGACTCGGACAGAGCTTCAGCTAGGGAAGGCTATTTTTGGGCTTAGGATGAGGTGGCACTCTGGTGGAGCTTCCATTGGGGATATAGGCTAGGGGAGGGCTAGGCTGAGGTGACATTACGACAGAGCTTCCGCTGGGAATGGCTATTTCTAGAAAGATTCTAGGGTACTCGGACAGGGCTTTCGCTAGGGATGGCTATTTTTGGAAATAAATGGACGGCCATATAAGTGGACTGAAGAGCTCCAAAGCCCTGAAGAACACTTTGAAGATCCGAACATAATTTTGAATATTGACAACGATCTCTTCGTAGACCCAAAGAACCTCAAAAGGGGGGGTTTCTACTTTGGGTAAAACTCAAGAACACTCAAAGGGAGGGGTTGAAGAACACACTATTTTTAGCAAAAACTGGATTGAAGATCTTCAAAGTCCTGAAGAACGCTTTGAAGATCCGAACAAGATTTCAGTTCTAGATAAAGATCGCTCCGAAGACCCAAAGAAAATCAAGAGGGGGAGGGGAGGAAAGTTTCACTACAATGGAGTGAGGTGAGATTTTGGTGTGTAAAATCCAAAGGAGAGGGGGTATTTATAGGTTTTTCCGGCCAATAGGAAAGGGGGGACCTCTTTGCTCGATGGACAGAAAGGGGGTTCTTGCCTAAAGTGGGGGAAGAGGACCTTTATGCACTGGGTAAAAGAGGGGTTTAGACCAAAATGGGTGGGGAGGGATTTTGTCCACTAGGTAAAGGAGTGATTTATGGGAGAGAGAATTACTAGCAAAGAAGAGATTTTTTAGCTTTAAGTGGGTGAAGGGGGAATCACTTCCCCCATTGGGCCAGTGGAAACACCATCTCGGCCATTGTCGGTGGCGTGAATGATTGGGTTGAAGTGCACGGGACATGGGGGCAAGAAGTGCGGGCAATGTCATGGGTGTATGGCATGGGGCCGCGGGCCGCGGGCTGCGGGGCACGGGGGCGAGGGCTGCAGGCAGGGGTGGAGGTCAGTGGCTTGGGTGCATGGCAGGGTACAGGCTGGTTTAGGGGTGCATGGCTTACGGTGGGCAGCATGCATTGCAGCCCATTGGCTGTAATCATGGCAACAGGCATGGGTAGCAAGCATGCGCGCAGTACACTTGCGATTATGTGTTTTTCTGGTGATGATTACAGGAGATCTGTTGGTCTAATTTTGGGGTGCTATATATCGTCGGAATCGTATTCTCGAGCACTATCCATCCATACGGTCATATTGATCGGATTCCTTTGTATATAAAATGTTAAAACTAGACCCTCTTCTCTCCCGCGTGAGGGTTTCTAGGGTTTCATGTTCGGGAGTGTTTTCGGGTTATCTGGGTAGATAAAGGGATGAATTTTAGGGAGTTTGGGGTAGATAGTTGATTTTTCCAGTTTCCAATAAGACTATCTATGTGCACGGCATACTGTAGACATCCAATTTTGTCACCCACCTTCAACTATGATGAAATATGGATCGTGGATGTGACTTCTGGCTTTCGATCAATAGAGATGATGATGGAAACACTCCCCTAACACAAAACCCTAAAAACCCGCATGTGAGAGAGAGGAGGGTCCAATTTTAACTTTTTATATACAAAGAAATCTGGTCAAGATGACCGTACAGATGGGTAGTGCTCAAAAATTCGATTTCAAAAATATATGGCATGTCAACATCGAACCAGCAAATCTCCTGCGATCATCTTTGGAAAACCACACTTTCCTGCACGTATGCCTCGTGCATGGATAGTCTGGCTGGAAACCTTGAAAAATCCCCTACCTACCCCAAACACCATAAAATTCATCCCCTACCTACCTAGGTAACCCAAAAACACTCCCAGACCTGAAACCCTTGAAACCCTTGCACAGGAGAGAAGGGGGTCAAATTTTGACTTTTTATATACGAAGGGATATGGTCAAGATGACCATACGGATGGATAGTGCTTGGAAATACAATTTTGATGATATATGGAATGATAAAATTGGACCAACGGATCTCCAGTAATCATCATCGAAAAAACCCATAATCACACGTGCGCTGCGCACTGCCTGTTGCCCATGGGCTGCGGTGCATGCTATCTGCACCAGCCTAGCCATGCACTACCCAGCCCAGCCATGCACTGCCTAGCCCAGAAGCTTGCACCCTTTTGGCCAGCAGCCCACGCCTTTGCAAGCACAGGCCTGCACCCCTGCAGGCATGTGCCTGCGCCTATGCCCTGTTGCTTGTTTGCTGGCCAGTAGGCCCCCCATGCACGTGCGTGCGCTGGCCAGTAGGCCAGCCTACACACATGTGCATACTGGATGCTTCCCAACATGCCTGCTTGCTACCCATGCCCGCACCCCCTTTGCCATTTGCTGCCTATGTCATGGTGGCACGTTACGCGCTACGCACTGCATACCCACATTCCACTACCCGCACACCCATATGCCACTACCCATGCACCATGCGCTGCACACCTATGGGTATATCATAAGGATCATGTACCTTACATATATAGATCCTATCAATGAAGCATTTTCGGTCCTATTGCATCCACCGCATGCTCACATCATGTAGAAAATAGATGAAGAAGTTAGGAGTGCCATAAGCTAACTGTAGAACTTGTTTACGGTCTTGAAAAGGAATGTTCCTATATTATATTCCCGTCATAAGGAATTACTTTCCTAAGTGAGTTTTGGATAGAAGGTGTCCCTCCTCCTTAAGAAATACGTGACTTAGGGGCAATCCCATCAGAGTCATGTAAAGTCCTGAGAAGTCCCGAGAAAATCAGAAGGAAGGACACCAAGTGGGAAAAAGAGCAAGGAAAGCATAACTTTATTACATAGAATATTTTAAGGGAATATTCTTGACAAGCCATTTGTATAAATCTCCTGCTTATGACATTGGGTGGACCAGGGGCATCAAACCCTATCCACCCTTATCATTAAGCGGACTAACTTTGGATGGATCAGTAGTTGTTAATCTAATGAATGTGTGAACAAGAGGTTGGGAATTCAAGTATCCTAAAATAAGCCACTTTTGGTTCAGACACAATTTCACACCTTAAGTATTCTCTATAGTCCCTTTGGACGCGTTAGGGTAATCGATTGACTCGCCTAAGTCCAGTGTCACCTCCATCATCTCCTCGAGACTTTCTACCACCAAGTGATTACAATCCAGTTAGTATGGATCCACACGACTCTGAATCACCCGAACAGGTCTGGGTCCATCCCGTGGAGACCTTACAAACAGAAATGGCTGAATTCAAGAGAAGGAGAGCTCAGATATTGCATACACTTTAGAACCCTCCCAAAGCTGATCCCAGGAATGAACTGGCATAGCTACGGGAGATGTGGAATAGAATGGAGCTACAGGTTATCATGAGAACTCTTCCCGAGTTGACTCGTAAGAACCTGAGCAAGTCAGACCAACTGATCAGAGAGGATCTTCACCTACCCATCCAAATGGTCAGAAAGGGCCTATTCCGGGGTTCCTCCTCCCAGGGTGGTGATTGAAGATGAAGAGGAATTTGCAACACAACATTGAGCCTCTAGAGACGAAGAAAGAAAGGAAAATCAGAGAGCAGTTAGAGAAGTTGGAGAACATGATTCAAGCTGGAAAAATCCCAGAACGCCAAGCCATGGATTCAGAGGAAATGAGTTTCTTTTCTAGGGCAAGAATTCTAGAAAAATTCAAGTGGCAGACTGACAAGTTTGATGGGTCAGGAGACCACAAGGCTCATCTCAAAGTCTTCCTCAGCATCGTCAAATTGTAGCAACTTATAGATAACCAGATGGGACAAGCCTTTATGCTAATAACTCTATTAGGACCAGCATTAAGGTGGCTCACACAGTTGGAATCATCCTAAACTCAGAATTGGGCAACGGTGGTGAAAGCCTTCACTAAATAGTACTCACACAACACCGAAGTGGATGTGAAGCAACAATAACTTGAGACTTTGAGGCAGCAACCTAGAGAAGGATTCACCGCCTTCTTGATGAGGTTTAGAGATAAGGCCGCCAAAATGGAAGATTGGCCTTCAGAAGCAGAGCAAGTGGAGATGTTGATAGAAAACCTATCAAAGCTCTATTATAATGTTCTTTACTATCAGCATTTGTAAACTTTTGATGCCTCAATAGCCATCGAAACACGTGTGGAGAATAAAATTTTGAGGGAGGCCTAGTTTCAAGGGTCCTCCCAAGATGCAAGTAAGAACACCCGAGTCAGACCGGGAAAGAGTCCAGAAACTAATATGGTGAGTGCAGTTCAGCTGTCAGGCTCATCAGCCACTTCTTCATCGCCATTCATAATACAAGCAGATGCACCCTCCCAGAAGGCCCCTCATCCGAGAAGGCAGTTTTCTGACTTGGGAAAGCCTGTAATGGTAGCATATGAGAAGTCAAAGAAACAAGGATTGCTAGGGACAATGGCTCCAAGAGTGATCAGCAACCCTCCTCCAGCTTGGTGTGGGGATCATGAATATTGTGCCTACCTTACTTAGAAGGGGCATTACACTGAAAGATGTTTGGGTCTATAGCATGTAATTCAGGATCTGGTAGACAATGGAACCATTGATGTCAAGGTCAAGAAACCTCACAATGTCAACACCAATCCACTCCCTGATCGTGGGAATAATCTGGATGAAGAAACTACAGAGAGTGATCCCACTCAATTTATTATACCTAGAGCTCAAAAGAATCATATGAATGCCCGAGCTTATAGGAAAATCATGAGTCAAAGGGCTGGAATCATAAGGAATCCCAGAAGAAGAGAATCATCAGAAGAAGAATAAAAAAATCAGACACCCGCCGTTCATCCTTCCTCATCATTAGAAGGGTCCACAACACCACATTACCAACCCCTACCATACCTTCCACCTTCACCATATTATCAGCCTTTGCCATATCATCAACCTTTCCCCCACCATTAAAGTGGAGGAATCTCTTCATCCTATCACACCCAATCTTCATATCCTACCTCCCATAACACTTTGTCTTCATACCATCCCACTTCATATCCCTCATCACCCTCATACCAATCCCATTCTCAAAGTTCAGTGTATAACCCAAAGGAAGGATGGATGGATGGGTACGATTGGAATGATATACTTGCACTACCAGATTCCCCAAAAATGACCTCATCAACAGGATCAGTGAATGCATTAGGGGAATACCTAGAAAGTGATCCCACTTCTCTAATTCAACCCGTTGTATCTTCAGAGGATGATACAGAGGTAATTGAAGAGGTTACAGTTGATCTTCTCAGAGCAGTAATCGCATTAGCCATAGGGGAAAGGTTAAGGAACACGTCTCCCTAATCCACATAGGGAGTGACATAGAGGATGATGAGTCAGAACTGGTCCAACTTTGAGCCATTAATGTCAAGACTAACCCTATGGAAATCTTCTGGTCCATAAGCTCTAAATACTACGAGCATTTTGATGCCAGAGAATTTGATGGTCCAGAAGAATCTGCTGAAGAACCAAGTGAGGGAGAAATCAGTGAAGAAGAGGATGATGACGATGATAATGAGGATGAGAATGAAGATGAGAAGGATGGAGATGGCTTTGATTCTCACGAGGATGATAGGTATCCAGACTGGGATGACTACCAAGGGCCTTGGTACAATGATTATGATGATGAGTCAGAATATTACTCACCAGATCATCAGACATGTTTCTCAGTCTATGCTATTAGAGGTGATGATTTAATAGCTGATCCGACAGGGGGCATTTATCCCTCCCTATGTATGGGAGGAGATGATTCTACGTAAGGTTCAAGAAGTAATGAAGGATCTAGAGAGCCAATGCAAGTTTATCTAGATGAACCTGAATCCATATTAGAGATGGAGGAAAAGCTGTGTGAAGTGTACTCCAATACATTAAGAATGCAGGAAAAGGTGGAAGAAATTGACAACATGCTGAGTGAAGTAACTGTCAGTGATCGTTACTACCATGAGCAGTTGGATGATCTGGAGGAAATAGGACCAGATGAAACTTTCACAGAGTCGGTAGATGCTACATTCCAATAGCTTTCCAATGCAGTCAAGAAGTTGCGAGTCAGGGCTATGGATATTTATGGAGGACCTCGACTTCTCACTCCAAGCAGGGAGGGAGAATCAGAACAAGAGGATGATCTCATGGTGGGGATAATCACCATAACAAATAGTGATGATGAAGATTGCTATCCACAGAGATCATTGTGAAGAAACCTGTCAACGTGATGGAAACTAGAAGTGAAAAAGACTACAAGGGCAAGGCTCTAGCGGTAGAACAGTCTAGGACTAATGAGGCCAGAACTAGTAGCTTGAAGAAAGAACTGGAGATCCCAGTCTTGGCTCAACTCAAGAAGTCCCAAACAAACATCTCAATTTGGGGATTGTTGATGGCATCCCCCACACATTGTGAAGCAATCTTAACATCTCTCACTAATATGTAAATACCGATCGAGATAAATCCGGCACATTTGGCACATATAGTAGGGGTAACATATGTGGTACAATCCCTGATGTTCTCAGATTCAGAGCTTCCCAAAGGAGCCTAGCATAATCGAGCTCTTCATATCACAGTAGAATGTCTTAACAAAGTGGTTCCCTAGGTTCTTGTTGACAACGGGTCCGCTTTGAATGTGCTACCCTTGAGATCGGCAAAGAGTATTGGCATTAACTTAGAAGAAATGAGGCCAACCACCCAAACCATACGGGCATATGACAATACCAAGAGGAAGATCCTTGGTATCATTACCCTTGCCGTAAAGATTGGCCCAATAAAGTTCAATATTGATTTTCAAGTCATTGATATACCGGTGACCTTTAACATGCTCTTAGGAAGGCCTTGGTTGCATCCTGCGAAGGCATGTCCTCTAGTCTCCATAAAAAAATGAAGTTCATTCATGAGGGAAAGATGGTCATAGTAGCTGGGGATCCTGAAGTGGTTAACACTTTAGCCAACATTGAAAATCGGGAAGAATAAGACCAAGAAGTCCAACTGAGTGGTTTTGAATTAGATACATCTTGTGCAGCCATCGCCAAAGAAGGGCCAAAGGAGGAAGTCCTAGCTAACTATAAAGCCATATAGAGCCATGGTTTGATGAAATTGCAACAAAGATGCAACCAGGATTTGAAGTGTTTTTTCAAGACGAGTTCGACTGGGTGACTCATGAAGTGGAACAACATAAGATGTTAGTCAATGAAAGTGACCAAGATTGTTGCATCACTACGATAGCAGAAATTGCACTGATTGAGACTGGGTCTTCCTCTGGTGATCCTACAACATTGATCTAATCGAAGGAGGCACCAAGTCCTTGAGTTCTCCTAAAAAGAGAATGGGAAAATAAGATAAGGCTCACCTGGAGTCTTCCGCTTCCCATTGATTTGAAACGCTTCATTTTCTCCCTCCTACAAGAGCCAAGAACTCGAGAGTTGCATGAGCTCAAGCCTCATCCTTTCAGAGGAAGAATTACATATGCAAAAGAAAGAAGAGCACAAAGAATGATGGTCTTTATGTATTGTGCCCGAACCAACTGTAACGGGAAGTTTCATGAAGGTGGTCAAAGATGTGACCGAGGCATCGGGATGGCATCCCTCAATAGGCTTGAAAAGATGGACTTCATAGAAAAAGGATTGAGTAGTCTCCACCAATTTTCACCCCTCAGAAAGTTTGGCTTCCGAGAGCACGAGATTAATCAGCTGTTATTCGTGAAGAAACGGGCACCTACCCAGGGGAACTACTGCCCCACTAAAAAAGTAGCAGCAACTTTCTCAGAAGGAGAAGAAGGCTCTTTGCCACACCTTCTCATCCATTAAGCCACTAAACCACTCCTCAACTGGACAAGCATTGGAGAAAACTTCAAGTTTGCTCATGCTATTAAGTTAACCAGCCTGAATACCCCTGGCAAAAGCATCAAGACAGTTATCAAGTCTATAGTCGAGTCTGTTGTTTATGATTCTATGTCAACTTCCCCTTTTGAGGAGAGTCTAGAGTCCTTGTATGTTGAGTCTATTACTCCTCTTATGAATGAAATTTCTGATTCCGAGTATGACTTGCCTCATTTTTCTGATGTTGATCTTAATAAATACCAAGAATTAATAAAACAATGCAAAACAAAGAAAGCCCAACCCATCCGTGAGGATACTTGAGTTATTAATCTAGGAACCGACCAATGCCTTTGAGAGGTAAAAATTGGCACTTCCCTTGATGACGAAGAAGCGGAACAAATGATTAATCTTCTGAAAGAATTCCATGAGGTCTTTTCTTGGTCTTATGAGGATATGCCTGGTATCAACCCCAACATCGTGCAGCATCGATTGTTGACTTACCCTTGGGCAAAGCCGGTAAAACAAAAGCTTTGAAGAATACGGCCAGAATGGAGTGAGAAAATCAAAGAAGTGGTGAAGTAGTGGAATACGGGGTTTCTACAAGTGGTGAAGTACCCCTAATGGTTGGCCAACATTGTGCCAATACCAAAGAAAGATGGCAAGGTACGAATGTGCATGGACTACCAAGATCTTAACAAAGTGATCCCTAAAGATGACTTCCCATTATCTCATATTGATGTATTGGTGGATAACATGATAGGGCATGCTTTGTTATCATTTATAGATGATTCTCGGGGTACAACCAGATAAGCATGCACCCGAAAGATCGTGAGAAGACAGTAATCACTACTCCGTGGAGAACCTATTATTACAAAGTGATACCTTTTAGACTGAAGAATGCAAGGGCAACTTATCAAAGAGCAACCACAGCTATATTGCATAACATGATGAACAAAGATGTGAAAGTCTTTGTGGACGACATGATAGTAAAGTCAAAAGATTGGCAAGGGCATATTCTCGTGCTAAGGTGTCTTTGAAAAAATTAAGAAGTATCATCTGAAGCTGAACCCTGAGAAATATGTATTTGGAGCAACAGAGGTAAAGTTGTTAGGCTTCTTGGTGAGTGAAAGAGGCATTAAAGTCGACCCTATCAAGATCAAGGCAATTTAGGAAATGCCCACACCTTGGACTGAGAATCAAATACGAGGATTTTTGGGTCACAACTAGTATATTAGCAGATTCATAGCTCAATTGAGTACAATTTGTGAACCAATTTTCAAGCTATTGAACAATGACCAGCCCACGAAATGGAATGACCAATGCCAACAAGCTTTTGACAAAATCAAGGGATACCTTTTGAACCCACCAGTATTGACACCATCAGTGGAAGGAGAGTTGCTTATGTTGTATCTGTCTATAGGAGAATACTCCATGAGTTCTTTGCTAGCACAGAAGGAGACAAAAGAAGGGGGCAGATCATGCCATATATTATCTTAGTAAGAAGTTCCTGGAGTATGAGACGTGGTATACATCTTTGGAAAGAACTTGTGCTGCACTAATTAGGGCAATGAAAAGGTTGTGACACTACATAGTTTCTTATCCGGTGCACTTGATCTCAAGGATAGATCCAATCAAATATCTCTTTGAGAAACCAGCCTTAACTAGAAGGATGGCCCATTGGTTGCTTTTACTGTTAGAGTTTGACATCACCTATGTTATTCAGAAATATATTAAGGGGCAGGCCATAGCCGATCATTTGGCTACCCACCCCACGGAAGATGGAAGATCCTTGGATGATGCCTTTCCTGATTAAGGAATTGCCATAATAGATGAAGACACAGTTAATTAATGGCAGTTATTTTTTGATGGAGCAGCCAATCAGAAAGGATGTGGTGTGGGAATATTACTTGTCACTCTTGATGGTCTTTATTTACCTTCGTCATTCTACCTTGACTTTCCTTGTACTAACAACATTGTTGAGTATGAAGCTTGTGCTTTGGAACTAGAAACGACCCTGCCCATTAGGATTAAAAGGATCAAGGTGTATGGAGATTCATCTATTGTCATTTATCAGATGCGGGAAAAGTGAAAAACTAGAGATGAAAAGCTAAAGCCGTATCAAGAACATCTGGAGGAGGTGACTGGACACTTTGAGAAGATCTCATTATAATACTTCTAGAGTGATAACAACAGGTTTACTAATCCCCTTACAACTTTGGCTTCCATGGTAGAATGCAACCCTATGGCTACGGTCCGACCATTCTTGGTAGAACAAAGAAGCAGGCCCATTTATCAGAATTCGGTGAACTCTCTCACTATGGATGGTCAGTCTTAGTTTGCTCACATAGTGGATTTCATTAGGGAAAGAAAGTACCCGGTCGAAGCAACTGACAAAGAAAAGAAGTTTCAGAGAAGATATGCCACCCAGTTTATTCTTCAAGAGGATCTGTTATATAAGAGATCCTATGACGGAATACAGTTGTTGTATGTGGATGAAGAACAAGCTACAACCATCATAGAGGAAATTCATCAAGGTCTTTGTGGACCCCACATGAATGCCAAGATGTTATCTAAGAAGATCCTCAGGCTGGGATATTACTGGAATACAATGGAAGCAGATTGCGCGAATTTGTCAAGAAATGCCACAAGTGTCAGATATTTGCTAATATTATACATATCCCACCAACAGAGTTACTTTCGCTCAGTTCACCTTGGCCATTCTCCACTTGGGGCATTGATATCATTGGAAAGGTTAACCCCAAGGCATCCAACGGTCACGAGTTCATCTTGGTAGCCATTGATTATTTCACTAAACGGATAGAAGCACAGTCCTATGTGGTCCTCACTTCTACCAAGGTAGCCAAATTCATCCAAGAAAATATCATTTCTCGATATAGAGTACCTCAAGAATTGATATCAGATCAGGGATCCTATTTATGGGGCAAGACTGACAAAATCTGCACAAAGTTTGGTATTAGAAGACATTACTCTACCACTTACAGGCCACAAACCAATGGGGTAGTAGAAGCAACCAACAAGAACATCAAACTCATCCTACAGAAAATGGCAGAAACACAGAAGGATTGGGTTGATAAGTTACCCCTTTCCTTATGGGCATACCGGACTTCTGTATGATCCTTGACGAGGGCAACCCCTTTCTCTTTGGTCAATGGGGTTGAGGTGGTTTTACCTGTGGAAATCCTAGTACCATCCCTAAGGGTGCTCCTTGATAGTCAGCTAGCTAAAGGAGAGTGGGTGAAGGCCAGACATGATGAGCTCAACTTTCTCGACGAAAGGCATATGAAAGCCATGGATAATTTGAAGAAATATCAATTGAGAATGGCCCAGGCCTTCAACAAGAATGTGAAGCCTCATCACATAGAAGAAGGCAAACTTGTTCTTTAAGAACAAAGAGCCCCGATTCATAATCCAAGAGGAAAATTCAGGCCCAACTGGAGTGGCCCTTCATGGTCAAAGAAATTCTACCAGGAAAAGCTGTGAAACTCATAACCCACAATGGTAAAGAAATACCCAGACTGGTCAACATAGATCAACTCAAGAAATATTATGTCTGAAAGGGTGAATGGCTTGAACTATGTCAGACCTAATTCCTTTCGAGGGATACGTAGGCAACTTGACATGTGCAAGTGCGGTCTCAACCATCTAAAGGCAATAAATTGGTTCCTCGATTAATAACCAAAATATCTTACATGATCATCATAGTTTGTTTCTCCTAAGAATCGCCATTTGGCATGAAAGGCCATTAGGTATCTACCATTCACCCATTGGTCCATCGCTTCTTATCCAGGGTTCTATCCCCCAAGAATCGCCATTTAGCATGCAAGGCCATTAGGTATCTGTCATTCATCTATGACCCGTCCACCCTTATCCAGGATTCTATCCCCTAAAAAGAAAATTGCGACTCGACACCAGTTTATCAAGGCCAGTTTATTCCCCACCCTTGATCAGTTAAAAAAAAAGAGCTTGATGTAACAGTGGTAAAGGTTAGTTTGAGTTATTAGTTAATGAGTAATACTTTGATAAATCATCATATCTCTTTGTTTGTGTTGATTTCAGGAAAACTCATGGGCTCGTTGGATGAGATATTGAGGAAATGGACTTTAGACATAAATATGTGGGCACCAGGATTGCTGGAATCCATGAATGTGTCATTTCTTGGTTGGATTGGATGTGTGAAGCTACATCACCAATTACTCTGGCAGGTGCCTCAACACTGGGATGCCAACTTACATGTATTTTGGTTTGGATTAGCAAAGATTTGCCCAACTCTCGAAGAATTCAGGGTTTGTATGTTATCTCCACCCAAAGGTAGTTTGCTCCAACCATCTTTGAAGAAAAATTACTCAGAGGAAATTCAGGACTTCTTCAGATGGAAAGAAGAGGAAGTGAAGCAATTCGTCAGGTATGGGAAGATCGACATTCTGAAGGTGGCCCTGATCTTCATCCAATATCTACCAATAGGAAGAGACCATCAACAGAGATCACAAGATGCTTATTTACTTTACATGATAACTTGTTATGTTCTCCGCACTCCCAGGCATGGTACACCATCTGTTCTGATTGAGGTGATAAAACAATTGAAGAAGGGAGGTGACATCATCCCTACAGTGCTTGTAGAAACATTTAAGGGATTCGATGACATGAGCCATGGCCACAGATTCCGACTAGATCATTATCAAGGGAGTCCTACTATTTTTCAGATTTGGCTCCTTGAGAAGCTAAAGTTAACCAAACCATTAAAATGAGGCCCATTCGGAGCTCTTTACTACCAGGACAAGAGGGAAGTTCCAGAATTCGACCTCATCACAAATTGGGAGAAGTACCTGTAGGAGAGAAGTGTGTAAGATATCGCATAGAGGGACCCAGGGAGGCCATAAGAAGATTTTTTGATGAAGACCCCTGCTTACAATTATGTCAAGTTGATGGGATTGACTCACACATCCTTTAATTTGCCTATGCATATCAGCCGATAATATGGGTTCGAGGAGACGGACCCAGAAGTGTTAGTGAACTTTCACCCACCTTAAGAGTTGTCTCCCCACCTTGTTACTTACCTATCTTGCCTATCGTAGGAAAGTTGTTTCCCTCCCATGTAATTCACTTTGTAATAGAATTAGGAAGTATTTGGATTCTCGTGTAATCCCGATTATTCTAATTATAACTTGAGTTATGGAATTGATTATGCCTGAACATTGTAAGCAAAAAAAAAAAAAAAAAGAAGAGAAAGATTCTCTTTGTGCCAAAAGTAAGTTTTCATAAGATGCTGAAATAAAATGATAAAAAAACAAGGGGACGAAAAAAGAAAAAAGAAAGAAAATTTCCATGTGTCAAGTCCAACCTGCTCCAGCCTCTGGGTCAAGTCCTGAACCAGTGCATCCTGCCATGCAATCTCCTAATCCTTGGCCACTATCACCTCACATAGGCAGTAGTGCATCCTCCTAATCTCAGCAGACCTCCGAGGACACTTGAGAAAGAGCATATCAGCAAGAGAAAATCAAGATTTAATTGGAGGATGATCAGATACTCACATAATGATAAGAAATAAGCAGCCCAAGGGAAGCGTCTACATTTGTGTTTGGCTCCAGAAGATGAGGGAGACCGGGGTTAGCTGCATTGGGATAGGTCCAGGCAAGGAAGCCACAAAAAGGAACGTTAGCAACCCTGAGAGACTCATTAGCAGTGGTAGAGGGTCCTGCTTGTGAAGGATCGGTTGTGCTATCATGCGACCAAATAGCAGAAGGATCTACGCGTCTCACCCTGCCTTGAAAGAACATCAATTAAGACCAAAACAAAAAGGGATTTTAAGGAAATACTCAAGAAAGGGTAACATACCACTGGACCATCAGGACCAAGAGGGGTGCATATTGTCTCCTCCTCCAGGAAGGCTCCGTAGTCCCTATCCTAATCCAAAAATGAGTCATCCCATACTCCACCAGCCAAACACTCCATCTCGTCTACTGGCATGATCTCTGGGCAATGCATAGTGGGTGGAGGAAGACAAGGAGAAGGACGTGGCTCGATATCCGACCCCTGGGGTACTACTCTCTCTCCCAAATATCAGGCGTGACCTCACATTCCCCGAAAAAGGACTTGGTGCTCGAATAAGTGCTTAACTAAGGTTAATCTTTCAAGATCGGGAAACACGAGGTCATGGAATGGTCTCCAAGTAACTTACGAAACCAAGGAGAAGTACAGCAGAAGATGAAAGGAAAATCAGTGTTAGACATGACATACCTCGGTGAGATCATTCAAAAGAGAACAAGCGGTGGTCCTCGGAGGATGGCGTCGATCCCTAAGCACCTAATTATCTCCCCACTTCGTGGCTACATGGAAGAAGAATGCCTCATGGTCCCCAAGTGCTCAAAGCACCAAGCCTGTTTCAAGAAATTAAAGTAAGAAATTACAATCCAAATGAATGAAAGAAAATGGTTACGAGAATGAAAGTTACCTGAATAATGAAGCCTACCCCCTTGAGGCCCTGTCTCCATAGGACAGCAGATCTAGGGATCGTAGGAGATATGTATAGGTAGCCCCACCCTAGTCCCAAGATTCTACTGTACGAAGATCTCAAAGGAAGTACATCAAATGGATATCCACTCGCCCTTGAAGGTTGCTGAAGAGGCACTGATCCATAACAAACAGTAAGGAGGAACGGGCCACTTGAGATATGTTACCTAGATTCTCCCCCAGGCTGAATTTCCACCATCGGGCGTTAATCTCCCCTAGGCAGATGTGCATCTAACCGGCCACAATGGTGATGCCAGTCAAGTCTGTGAACTCTTGGACAGTCAGAGCCCTGGTTAGGGTCATGGATCTACCCCCAAATGGAATTCCTATCAAAGCATAGAAGCACAAGGGTGTGATGGTGATCTCACCAACAGGAAGATGGAAAGAATGAGTACTCGGCCACCATCGCTCCATTAGGGCTCCCACCAGTGTCGGGTTAAACTTTTGGGTCTCTACCAAAGCTAGCCAGCCCAGGTATGAAGCTTCAACTGTCTACTTTACTTTATGTGGAAGCATCTTATGCCATGACTGAACCATGTTCGGATGGCCATACGAGGCCAAGGTTATTGGGTCCTTCCCCTCATGCTAATGGAAATAAAAGAATACAAAAAAAAAAAAAAAAAAAAACACAAACAATCAAACAAACAACAAAAAGCAAAACAACATAAAAGGAAAGACAAAGCAAAAATAAAGGTAATCAAAATAATGAATACAATATAAAGACTTACCTAGGAACCCCATATGGAGTTGCAGATGTGATTCCGACTGTTATGAAGGGTCTTCTCGGAGTACCAGTCGGCCAAGCCCTCGTCCCTTTGGGAAGGATTGCTGCAACTCTCAAGCTAGACTTCTCCCAAAGTCTTTCTCTTTCTCCTATCAGCCATATTTTATAAAAATTTCAAGAAGCCCTAGAAACTCTCCAAAATTACCAAAAGCCCTAAAAAGTTTTCCAAATTGCACAAAAACCCACAAGAATATCAAATTCTCCAAATGAATCCTCCTTCAAGAACAAGTTAAAGAATCCTCAAGAACTTCAAGAAATTCAAAAACAATATGAAGAATCCTCAAGAACTCCAAGAACAAAATGAACAAACTTCAAGAAAAAAGAAGGAAAATTCCAAGAAAAACCAGAGAGCTCCAGGAACTCACTTCACTCAGAAAAGCTAGAATGAAGAATGAACAGGGAAGGGGGCCTATTTTATATAAAATAAATTTTCGTTCTCCTAAAAAAAAATTAAAGATTCTAAATCAAGCATCAAAATTCAAATCAAAAGCAATGAGCAAAAGATTCCAAATCAAGCATAAAAATTCAAATCAAAAGCAATGAAAAAAATTCCAAATTAAAGAACCAAAAATCAAGAACCAAAGGAAAATCAAGAAGAAACATAATTTTATTGAACTGGCCCCAAGTGGCCCAATGTCATCAACCCAGCCCCAAGTGGCCCAATGTCATCAATTCGGCCGCAGGTGGCCCAATTTCTTTATGTGTCGGCTCCAAGTGACCCGATTTCATAAACTAAATCCCTGAACTGGCACATGTGAAGCTTAGCTAAGGAAAATTCAAGAATCAAACATTTTCATTTGATTGCAATGCTGGAAGAGAGGCGAATTCCTCTCTTGTAACCATCGGTCCCAGATAGTCCAGATTTGGCTCGAAAGATCTAGCTTGGAGACCATATTCCCTAGACTGGCACATGTGAAGCCCAGCCAGGGAAAAATCAAAGATCAAAGTACTAACCCTTTTTGCAGGATTGAAAGAGCAACAAATTCCTTTCCACAATTGGCGGCCTAGGTAAGCCCTCAGACTTTAGAGATTTAATCTGTTGCATTTTTCAACTTCGTCATAAATGAGCAAGATGACGGCAGTATATGCTCCGGGTGACAAAATGTGGTTGTTCTTTTCTTTACCCTTCGGTTGTTGGCATAGGCCTCAGCCAAAGAGGGGCATTCTATAGACACCCAATTTTGTCACCCTCCCCTGACTATGATGAAATATGGATCATGGAAGCGACTTTTGGCTTCCGATCAATAGAGATGATGATGGAAACACTCCCCTAATCCGAAACATTGGAAACCCTCGCACGGGAGAGAGGAGGGTCTAATTTTGACTTTCTATATAGGAAAAAATCTGATCAAGATGACCGTACAGATGGATAGTGTTCAAAAATATGATTTTGACAATATATGACATATCAAAATTGAACCAGCAGATCTCCCGCGATCATCCCCAGAAAACCACACTTTTTGACACATATGCCGTGCGCACGGACAGTCCCACTGAAAACCTAAAAGAATCCCCTACCTACACCAAACACCCTAAAATTCATCCCCTACCTACCCACGTAACCCAAAACACTCCCAAACTTGAAACCCTAGAAACACTAGCGTGGGAGAGAAGGGGGTCCAATTTTAAATTTTTATATACAAAGGAATCTATTCAAGATGACCATATAGATGGATAGTGCTCAAAAATACGATTTCAACAATATATGACGCGCCAAAATTGAACCAACAGATCTCCCGTAATCATCACCGAAAAAAATTAGGTAAGGAAAGTTTCCATCATCATCTCTATTGATCAGAAGCCAAAAGTCGCGTCCAAGATCCATATTTCATCATAGTCGGAGGAGGGTGATAAAATTAGGTGTCTACAGAATGCCCCTCTTTGGCCGAGGTCTGTGCCAACAGCAGAAGGGTAAAGAAAAAAACGACCACATTTTGTCACCCGGAGCATATACTACCGTCATCTTGCTCATTTATGACAGAGTTGAAAAATGCAACAGACAATATTTATAAAGTTTTAGGACTTATCTGGGCTACCAATTGGGGGAAAGGAATTCACTGCTCTTCCAATCCTGTTAGAAGATGTTGAATTGACATTTTGCAGAGATTTGAGCCCTCCCTGGAGAAAATGTGAGTAGATGAAGAATGTTCTTCCTAGGCTGGACTTCTATCCGCCAGTCCTAGGGATTTATCCATCATTTGCAGAGATTTGAGCCCTCCCTACAGAAGATGCTAGTACATGAAAAATATTCTTCCTAGACTAGACTTCCATCTGCCAGTCCTAGGGTTTTGGTCTATGAGATCGGGCCACTAGAAACTGATTCAAAGGGATTGGGCCACCTGGGACCAGGTTAACGACATTGGGCCACCTGGGGCTGGATAAATGCAATTGGGCCACTTGGGGCCGGATAAATACAATTGGGCCACTTGGGGTTGGTTCAATGAAATTAGGCCATTTGGGGTGGGGTAAATGAAATTGAGCCATATGGGGCTAGGTCAATGAAATTGGGCCATCTGAGGATGGGTCCATGAAATTGGGCCTCTTGGGGCCAGATAATGCAATCGGGCAATCTGGGGCCGGGTCAATGAAATTGGGCCCCCTAGGGCCAAGTCAATGAAATTAGGCCACCTGGGGCGGGGTAAATGCAATTGTTTTTCCTCTTGAATTTCCCTTAATTTTTTATTTTTGGAATCTTTGATTTAGAACTTTGCTCTTTGCTTTTGATTTGGAATTTGATTTGAATTCTGATGCTTGATTTTGAATCTTTTGATGCTTGATTTGGAATCTCAAATTTTTTTTTTCGGGAAAATAATTTTTTTTTTTATAAAATGGTCCCCCTCCCCTATTCAGTCTTCATCCTAACTTTGTTGAGTGAGTTTTGAGTTCCTAGAGCTCTCTGGTTTTTCTTGAAGTTTTCCTTCTTGTTCTTGGAGTTTTTCACCCTGCTCTTGAAGTTCTTGTAGATCTTGAAGATCTTCATTTTGCTCTTGAGGGAGGAGTTATTTGGAGAATTCGATAATCTTGTGGGCTTTGGTGCAATTTGAAAAAAATTTTAGGGTTTCTTGTAATTTTTGAAACTTTCTGGGGTTTCTTGAAATTTTAAAAACTATGGCTGAAAGGAGAAAGAGAAAGACTTTGGGAGAAGTTCAACTTGAGAGTTGCAGCAGTCCTTCCTACAGGGATAAGGGCCTGGCCGACTGGTACTCCGGGCAGTCTCTTCACAATAGTCGGAACCAGATCTGCAAGTCCATATGGGGTTCCTGGGTAAGTCTATACATTGTATTCACTATTTTGATTATCTTTTACTTTTGTTTTGTCTTCCTTTTTATGCTGTTTTTGCTTTTTGTTGTTTTTTCTTTTATGTATTCTTTATTTCCATTAGCATAAGGAGAGGGAACCACCTGCCTTGGCCTCGTATGGCCATCCGAACATGGTTCAGTCATGGCAAAGGATGCTTCCTTGTAGAGTGAAGGAGATGGTTGATGCATCATACCTGTGCTGTCTAGCCCTTGTAGAGACCTGAAAGTTTAACCCTGCACTAGTGGGGGCTCTGATGGAGTGGTGGTGGCCCATTACTCATTCTTTCCATCTACCTATTGGCGAGATCATCATTACACCTCTGTGCTTCTATGCCTTGACAGGCTTTCCATTCGGTGGTAGATCCATGACCCTTCCCAGAGTTTCGACTACCAAGGAGTTCGTAGGCCTGACCGGTATCACCATTACGATCGACCAGATACACATCCACCTAGGGGAGATTAGTGCCCGATGGTGGAACGTCGACCTGGGGGAGAACCTAGGCAACATGTCACAGGTGGCCCATTCCTTCTTGCTGTTTGCTATGGGTCAGTGCCTTTTCAGTGACCTCCGAGGGGGAGTGAAATATTTGTTTGGTGTACTTCCTTCGAGATCTTCGTACAGTAGACTCTTGGGACTGGGGGGGTTGCCTATGTATATCTCCTGCGATCCCTAGATCTGCTGTCCTATGGAGATAGGGGCCTCAAGGGGACAGGCTTCATTATTCAGGTAACTTTCCTTCTTGTACCCATTTCCTTTCATTCATTTGGATTGCACTTTCTTACTTTAATCTCTTGAAACAACCTTGGTGTTTTGAGCATTTGGGGACCCTAGCTCCCACACTGAGAGACCATAAGGCATTCTCTTTCCCTGTAGCCACAAGGTGGGGAGATAATCAGTTGCTTAGGGCTTGACGCCATCCTCCAGGGACCACCAGTTGTTCTCTTGTGAATGATCTCATCGAGTTATGCCATGTCTAACACTGAAATTCCTTTCATCTTTTACTGTACTTACTTCTCTTGGTTTCACAGGTTACTTGGAGGCCATTCCATGACCTCGTATTTCCAAATCTTGAAAGATTCACCTTGGTTAAGCACTCATCTGAGCACCGAGTCCTTTTTCGGGGAATGTGGGGTCACGCCTAGTATTTGGGAGAGAAAGTAGTACCCCAGTGATCGGATATTGAGCCACGCCCTTCTCTCGGTCTTCATCCACCCACATACACTGCCCAGAGATCATCCCAGCATATGAGATGGAGTGTTTGGTTGGCGGAGTATGGGATGACTCATTTCTGGATCAGGATAGGGACTACGGAGCCTTCCTGGAGGAGGAGACAGTATGCACCCCTCTTGGTCCTGATGGTCCAATGGTATGTTACCCTCTCTTGAGTATTTCGTTCAAATTCCTTTCTATTTTGGTCTTGACTGATGTTCTTTTAAGGGAGAGTGAGATGTGTAGATCCTTCTGTTGTTTGGTCACATGCCAGTGCTATCGATCCTTCACAAGCAAGACCCTCTACTAGTGCTAGCGGGTCTCTCAATGTTGCTAACATCCCCTTCAATGGCTTCCCTGCCTGGACCTATCCCAATGCAGCCAACCCCAGTCTCCCTCATCTTCTGGAGCCAAACACAGATGTAAACGCTTCCCTTGGGCTGCCTATTTCTTATGATTATGTGAGTATCTGATCATCCTTCAATTAACTCTTGAATTTCTTTGAATGATATGTTCTTTCTCAGGTGTCCTCGGAGGTCTATTCTGAGATTAGGAGGATGCACTATGACCTGTGCGAGGTGATAGTTGCCAAGGGTCGGGAGATCGCACGGCAGGACGCACTAATTTAGGACCTGACCCAGAGGCTGGAGCAAGCTGGAGTAGCATCTGCGGATTCCCTGGTGCTCCATGAGGATGGTTTAGAGTACGGCTCAGATGATGGCTTTTGACTTATAGGGATTTTTTCCTGCATTTACTGAAAACACAAACACATGGATATTTTCTTTCTCTTTTCTTTTTCCCTCCCCTTGTTTGTTCATCATTTTATTTCAGCATCTTATGAAAAATTACTTTTGGCACAAAGAAAATCTTTTTTTTTTGTTGGCTTGCAATGTTCAGGCATAATCAATTCCATAACTCAAGTCATAATTAGAATAATCAGAATTACACAAGAATCCAAATACTTCCTCATTCTATCACCAAGTGAATCACATGATAAGGGGAACAATGTTCCTACCATAGGTGGGAAAGGTGAGTAATAAGGTGGGGAGACAATTCTTAAGGTGGGTGAAAGTTCACTGACTCTTCTAGGTCTGTCTCCTCGAGCCCATATTGTCAGTTGATGTATATAGGCAAATAAAAAGATGTGTGAGTCAATCCCATCAACCTGACATGATTGTAATTAGGGACTTCATCAAAAAATCTTCTTGTGGCCTCCCTGGGCCCCTTCATGTGATATCTTGCATAGTTCTTTCTTGCAGGTACTTCTCCCAATCAATGATAAGGTTGATCTCTGGAACTTCTCTCTTATCCCGGTAGCAAAGAGCTTCAAGTGGGCCTCCTCTTAATGGCTTGGTTAACTTCAGTTTCTTGAGGAGCCAAATTTGAAAAATAGCAGGACTCCCTTGATAATAATCTATCCCAAATCTATGGCCATTAGCAGGACTCCCTTGATAACAATCTATCCCAAATCTATGGCCATAGCTCATGTCATCAAATCCCTTGAGTGTTTCTGCAAGAACCATAGGAACGATGTTACCTCCCTTCTTCAACTATTTTACTACCTCAATTAGAACGGACAGTGCACTATGTCTGGGAGTGCGGAGAACATAACGAGCTATCATTCAAAGTAAATAAGCATCTTGTGATCTCTGTTGATGGATTCCTCCCATTTGTAGATATTGGATGAAGATCTGAGCCACCTTCAGAATGTCAATCTTCCCATACTTGACAAATTGCTTCACCTCCCCTTCTTCCCATCCAAAGAAGTCCTAAATTTCCTCTAAGCAATCTTTCTTTATAGATGGCTGGAACAAACTGCCTTTGGGTGGAGATAGCATACAAACCCGAAATTCTTCAAGAGTTGGGAAAATATCTACTAATGCAAACCGAAATACATGTAAGTTGGCATCCCAGTGTTGAGGCACCTACCGAAGTAATTGGTGATGTAGCTTCACACATCCAATCCAGCCAGGAAATGACACATTCATGGATTTCAGCAATCCTGGTGCCCACATATTTATATCTAAAGTCCATTTCCTCAATGTCTCATCCAACGAGCTCATGAGTTTTCCTGAAATCAACACAAGCAAAGAGATATGATGATTTATCAAAGTATTACTCATTAGCTAATAACTCAAACAAGCCTTTACCCCCGTTGCATCAAGCTCTTCTTTTTTTGACTGATCAAGGGTGGAGAATAAACTAACCTTGATAAACAGGTACCGGGTGGCAATTTTCTTTTAGGGGGTGGAATCTTGGATAAGATTTGATGGGCCATAGGTGAATGACAGATACCTAATGGCCTTTTATGTCAAATGGCGATTCTTGGGAGACACAGTCCTAGACAAGAAGTGACGGACCAATGGGTGAATGACAGATACCTAATGGCATTTCATGCCAAATGGCGATTCTTAGGGGACACAAACTATGCTAATCTTTTAAAATACTTTGATTATTAATCAAGGAACCAAATTATTGCTCTTAGATGGTTGAGACGCACTTGCATATGTCAAGTTACCTACGTATCCCTAGAAAGGAATCAGGTCTGACGTAGTTTAGGCTATTCACCCTTTTAGACATAGGATTTCTTGAGTTGATCTATATTGACTAGTCCGGATATTTTTTTGCCGTTGTGGTCTATGAGTTTCACAGCTTTGCCTAGTAGAATTTCTTTGACCGTGAATGAGCCACTCTAGTTGGGCCTGAATTTTCTTCTTGGTTCATGAATTGGGGCTCTTTGTTCTCGAAGAAT
This sequence comes from Macadamia integrifolia, assembly GCF_013358625.1. Lineage (NCBI taxonomy): Eukaryota > Viridiplantae > Streptophyta > Magnoliopsida > Proteales > Proteaceae > Macadamia > Macadamia integrifolia. The sequence continues at coordinate 21,510,222 of NC_056570.1, forward strand.
AAGTTTACCTTCTTCTATGTGATGAGGCTTCACATTCCTGTTGAAGGCCCGGGCCATTCTCAATTAATATTTCTTCAAATTATCCATAGCTTTCATACACATTTCGTCGAGAAAGTTGAGCTCATCATGTCTGGCCTTCACCCACTCTCCTTCAGGTAGCTGACTATCAAGTAGCACCTTTAAGGATGGTACTAGGATTTTCACAGGTAGAACCGCCTCAACCCCATATACCAAAGAGAAAGGGGTTGCCCCTGTCGAGGATTGCACAGAAGTTCGGTATGCCCACAAGGCAAGGGGTAACTTATCAACCTAATCCTTGTGTGATTCTGCCATTTTTTACAAAATGACTTTAATGTTCTTGTCTATTGCTTCTACTGCCACAATGTTCTGTGGCCTGTAAGTGGTAGAGTGATGTCTTCTGATACTGAACTTTGAGTAGATTTTGTCGATCTTACCCTAGAAATGAGATTCCTTATTTGATATCAATTCTTGAGGTACTCCATATCGTGCAATGATATTTTCTTGGATGAATTTGGCTACCTTAACGGATGTAAGGGCTGCATAGGACTGAGCTTCTACCCACTTGGTGAAATAATCAATGGCTGCCAAGATGAACTCGGGGCCATTGGATGCTTTAGGGTTGACATTTTCAATGATATCAATGCCCCAAGTAGAGAATAGCCAAGGTGAACTGAGTGAATGCAACTCTGTTGGCGGGATATGTATGATGTTAGCAAATATTTGACACTTGTGGCATTTTTTGACTCAGTCCACGCAATCTACTTCCATTGTGTTCCAGTAATATCTCAGCCTGAGGATCTTCTTAGATAACATCTTGGCATTCATGTGGGGTCCATAATGACCTTGATGAATTTCCTCCATGATGGTTGTAGCTTGTTCCTCATCCATATTCAACAACTGTATTCCACCATAGGATCTCTTGTATAACAGATCCTCTTGAAGAATAAATTGGGTAGCATATCTTCTCATAAATTTCTTTTTTTTATTAGTTGCTTCAATTGGGTACTTCCTTTCCCTAATAAAATCCACTATGTGAGCAAACCAAGACCGACCATCCACAGTGAGAGAGTTCACCGAATTCTGATAAATGGGTCTACTTCTTTGTTCTACTAAGAATGGTCGAACCCTAGCCATAGGATTGCATTCTACCATGGAAGCCAAGGTTGCAAGGGCATCAGCAAACCCATTGTTATCTCTCTAGAAGTATTCGAACAAGATCTTCTCAAAATGTTCAATCAGCTCTTCCAGATGTTCTTGATATGGCTTCAGCTTTTCATCTCTAGTTTTTCACTTTCCCTGTGTCTAGCAGAAGACAATAGATGAATCTCCATACACCTTGATCCTTTTAACCCTAATGATCAGGGTCGTTTCTAGTCCCAAAGCACAAGTTTTATATTCAGCAATGTTGTTGGTACAGGGAAAATCGAGGCAAAATGATGAAGGTAAGTAAAGGCCGTCAGGAGTAACTAGCAATATTCCCCCACCACATCCCTTCTGATTGGTTGCACCATCAAAGAATAACTGCCATTCATTAACTGTGTCTTCTTCTTCCATCACTGTGATCCCTTCACTAGGAAAGGCATCATCCAAGGATCTTCCATCTTTTGTGGGATGGGCAACCAAATGATCGGCTATGGCCTGCCCTTTGAAAGATCTTTGAGTAACATAGGTGATGTTGATTTCTGACAATAAAAGCAACCAATGGGCCATCCTTCTAGTTAAGGCTGGTTTCTCGAAGAGATATTTGATAGGATCCATCCTTAAGATCAAATGCACCGAATAAGAAACCATGTAGTGTCGCAACCTTTTCGTTGCCCAAATCAGTGCAGCATAATTTCTTTCCAACGATGTGTACCGCATCTCATACTCAAGGAACTTCTTGCTAAGATAATATATGGCATGCTCTGCCCCTTCTTTTGTCTCCTTCTGTGCTAGCAAAGAACCCTAGAGTATTTTCCTACAGACAGATACAACAGAAGCGGCTCTCCTTCCACCAGTGGTGTCAATACTTATGGGTTCATGAGATATCCCTTGATTTTGTCGAAAGCTTGTTGGCATTGGTCATTCCATTTAGTGGGTTGGTCCTTCTTCAACAGCTTGAAAATTGGTTCACAAATTGTAGTCAGTTGAGCTATTAATCTGCTAATATACTGGATGTGACCCAAAAATCTTCGTATTTGCTTCTATGTCCGAGGTGTGGGCATTTCCTGAATTGCCTTGATCTTGATAGGGTCGACTTCAATGCCTCTTTCGCTCACTAAGAAGCTTAATAACTTTCCTATTGCTGCCCCAAATACACATTTCTGAGGGTTCAACTTTAGTTGATACTTCTTAATTCTTTCAAAAAAAGGCCTTAGCGTGGGAATATGCCCCTGTCGATCTTTTGACCTCACTATCATATCATCCATACAGGCTTCCACATCTTTATTCATCATATCATGTAATATGGCTATTGTTGCTCTCTAATAAGTTGCCCCGACATTCTTCAGTCCAAAAGGCATCTCTTTGTAACAATAGGTTCCCCATGGAGTGGTGAAGGTTGTCTTCTCACGATCTTTCAGGTGCATGCTTATCCGGTTGTACCCCGAGAATCCATCCATAAATGATAACAAAGTATGCCCTACCATGTTATCCACCAATACATCGATGTGAGGTAATGGAAAATCATCTTTAGGGCTTACTTTGTTAAGGTCTCAAAAGTCCACACACATTCGTACCTTGCCATCTTTCTTTGGTACGGGTACAATGTTGGCTAACCACTGTAGGTACTTCACCCCTTGTAGAAACCCTACATTCCATTGTTTCACAACTTCTTCTCTGATCTTTTTACCCCAGGATAAGTCAGCAATTGATGATGCATGATGTTGGGAATGATACCAGGCATATCCTCATAAGACCAAGCAAAGACCTTAGCGAATTCTTTCAGAAGACTAATCATTTTTTCCGCTTCTTCGCCATCAAGGGTAGTACCAATTTTTACCTTTCGAAGGCATTGGTCGGTTCCCAGATTAATAATTCGAGTATCCTCATGGATGGATTGGGTTTTCTTTGATTTGCATTGTTTTATTAATTCTTGGTATTTATTAAGATCATCATCAGAAAAAGGAGGCAAGTCGTACTTAGAATCAAAAATTTCATTCTTGAGAAAATGGGTAACAGACTCGACATACAAGGACTCTAGACTCTCCTCAAGAGGGGAGGTTGACATAGAATCATAAACAATAGACTCGACTACAGACTTAATAACTGGATTGATGCTCTTGCCAGGGGTATTCAGGTTGGTTTACTCAATAGCATGAGCAAACTTGAAGTTTTCTCCAATGCTTGTCCAATTAAAGAGTGGTTCAGTGGCTTAATGGATGAGGAGGTGTGGCAAAGAGCCTTCTTCTCCTTCCGAGAAAGTTGCTACTATTTTTTCAGGGCCACAATGGCCCCTCTGGATAGGTGCCCGCTTCTTCACAAATACCAGCTGATCAATCTCATGCTCTCGGAAGCCAAACTTTCTAAGGGGTGAAGATTGGTGGAGATTGCTCAATCCTTCTTTTATGAAGTCCATCTTTTCGAGCCTATTAAGGGATGCCATCCCAAGGCCTCAGTCACATCTTTGACCACCTTCACGAGACTTCCCATTGCAGTTGGTTTAGGCACAGTACATACAGACCGTCATTCTCTATGCTCTTCTTTGTTTTGCATACACACTTCTTCCTTTGAAAGGGCGAGGCTTAAGCTCATGTAGCTCTCGGGCTCTTGGCTCTCGTAAGAGGGAGTAAATGAAGCCTTTCAAATCAATTGGAAGTGGTAGACTCCAAGTGAGCCTTATCTTCTTCTCCCATTCTCTCTTCATGAGAACTTGAGGACTAGGTGCCTCCTTTGATTGGATCAATGTTGTAGGATCACTAGAGGAAGACCCAATCTCAATTAGTGTAATTTCTGCTATCTCAATGATGCAACTGACTTGGTCACGTTCATTGACTAGCATTTTCTATTGTTTCACTTTATGAGTCACCCAGTCGAACTAGTCTTGAAAAAACACTTCAAATCCTAGTTGCATCTTTGCTGCAGTTTCATTAAACCAGGGCTCTACATTTCCACAAAATGGAAAATCCTCTTCTTCTTTTATAACATACCTATTGAGAGTAGGGTAGTAAGAGATAGAGATCTTCCTAGTCATCCTCAGTACTTTCTGTCCTTTGGTGGTTGGAGGAGTGTATCCGAGACCATTCTTCCCTTTGTTCACTGCCAAACTAGGCTACTTTGGAACTCCTTGATGATATTTCCCTAGTCCCATGCCAGGAAAATATTGTATATTCTTTATCATCTGATTCACTGGCAGACTCCAAATGGCTTCATAGTTAGCTAGGATTTTCCCTTTTGGAGCTTCTTTGGCAATGGCTACGTAAGTTGTGTCTATTTCAAAACCACTTAATTGGACTTCCTAGTCTTGTTCTTCCCCATTTTCAATATTGGCCAAGGTATTCACCACTTCAGGATCTCTAGTTACTGTGATCACCTTTCCTTCACAGATGAACTTCATTTTTTGGTGGAGACTAGAGGACACTGCCTTCATAGGATGCAACGAGGGCCTTCCTAAGAGCATGTTAAAAGATGCTGGTATGTTAATGACTTGGAAATCAATGTCAAACTTTGCCGGGCCAATCTTTACAGTAAGGGTAATGATGCCAAGGATCTTCCTCTTGGTATTGTCATACGCTTGTATGATTTGGGTGGTTGGCCTCATTTCTTCCAAGATGATGCCAATGCTCTTTACCGATCTTAAGGGTATCACATTCAAAGTGGACTCGTTGTCAACAAGAACCTAGGGAACCACTTTGTTAAGGCATTCTACTGTGATATGGAGAGCTTGATTGTGCTAGACCCCTTTGGGAAGCTCTGAATCCGAGAACATCAGACATTACACCACATATGTTGCCCTACTATATGTGAGAGATGTGCCGAATTTATTTCGATAAGCGCCTACACATTAATGAGAGACTTCAAGACTGCTTCATTGTGTGTGGCGGATGCCATCAACAATCCTCAAATTGAGATGTTTGCTTGGGACTTCTTGAGTTGAGCCAAGACTGGGTTCTTCTGTTCTTTCTTCAAGCTGCTAGTTCAGGCCTCATTAGCCCTTGGCTGTTCTACTGCTAGAGCCTTACCCTTGTAGTCTTTCCCACTTCTAGTTTCCATCACGTCGACAGGTTTCTTTACAATAATCCCCCTGGGATAGCAGTCTTCATCATCACTGTTTGTTAGGGTGATTATCCCTACCGTAGAATCATCATCTTCTTCTGATTCTCCTTCCCTTCTTGGGGTGGGAAGTCAAGGTCCTCCACAAATATCCATAGCCCCAGCTCGTAGCTTCTTAATTGCATTGGAAAGCTATTGGAATGTAGCATCTACTGCCTCTGCAAAAGTGTCATCTGGCCCTATTTCCTCTAGATCATCCAATTTCTCACGGTAGTAACAATCATTGACAGTTACTTCACCCAACATGTTGTCAATTTCTTCCACCCTCTCCTACATTCTCAATGTATTGGAGTACACTTCACACAACTTTTCCTGCATCTCTAATGCGAATTCGGGTTCATCCAGATAAACTTGTATCGGCTCTCTAGATCTTTCATCACTTTCTGAATCTAATGTAGAATCATCTCCTCCCATACAAAGGGAAGAGTAAATGCCACCTATCGGATCAGCTATTAAATCATCACCACCAATAGTATAGATTGAGAAATATATCGGATGTTCTGGTGAGTAGTATTCTGACTTATCATCATAATCATTGTACCAAGGCCCTAGGTAGTTATCCCAGTCTAGATACCCATCATCCTCTTAAGAATTAGAGTCATCTCCATCCTTCTCATCTTCATTCTCGTCCTCATTATCATTGTCATCATCCTCCTCTTCACTGATGTCCCCCTCACTTGGTTCTTCATCAGATTCTTCGGCATCTAAATGCTCATAGTATTCAGAGTGTATGGACCAGAAGATTTCCATAAGATTGGTATTGACATCAATGCCTCAAAGTTGGACTAGTCCAGACTCATCATCCTCTGTGTCACTCCCTATTTGGATTAGGGAGATGTGTTCCTTAACCTGTACCCCTATGGCCAATGCGGTTACTGCTCTGAGAAGATCAACTGTAACCTCTTCAATTACCTCTGGATTGTCCTCTGAAGATATAGTGGGATGAATTAGAGAAGTGGGATCACTTTCTTGGTCTTCCCCTAATGTATTCACCGACCCTGTTGATGAGGTCATTTTTGGGGAATCTAGTAGTTTAAGCACATCCTTCTAATCATACCTGTCCGTCCATCCTTCCTTTGGGTTATACACCGAACCTTGAGAATGGGATTGGTATGAGGGTGATGGGGGATATGAAGCAGGATGGTATGAAGATGAAGTGATATGGGAGGTAGGATATGAAGATTGGGGGTGATAGGATGAAGAGGTTCTCCACTTTGATGGTGGGGGAAAGGTTAATGATATGGCAGAGGCTGATAATATGGTGAAGGTGGAAGTTATGGTGGGGGTTGGTAATGTGGTACTGTGGACCCTTCTGTTGATGAGGAAGGATGAATGATGGGTGTTTGATTTTCTGATTCTTCTTCTCATGATTCTCTTCTTCTGGGAGTCTTTATGATTCTAGCCCTTTGACTCATGATTTTCCTATGAGCTTGGGCATTCATATGATTCTTTCGAGCTCTAGGTACAATGAGTTGAGTGGGATCACTCTCTATAGTTTCTTCATCTAGATTGTTCACATAATCAGGGAGTGGATTGGTATTGACATTGGGAGACTGCTTGACCTTGACCTCAATGGTTTCATTGTCTATCAAGTACTGAATTGCATGTTGTAAACCCAAACATCTTTCAGTATTGTGCCCCTTCTGAGTGTGGTAGGCACAATATTCATGATCCCTATACCAAGCTAGAGGAGGGTTGCTGATCACTCTTAGAGCCACTGTCCCTAGCAATCCTTGCTTCTTAACTTCTTGGGCGAGGGGCCTTTTGGGCGGGTGCATCTGCTTGTATTATGAAGGGCTGTGAAGAAGTGGCTGGTGAGACTGACTGCTAAACTGCACTCACCATATTAGTTTTTAGACCTTTTCCCGGTCCAACTCAGGTGTTCTTGCTTGCATCTTGGGAGGATCCTTGATACTGGGCCTCTCTCAAAATTCTGTTCTCCACACGTGTTCCGGTGGTTATGAAGGCATCAATAATTTACAAATGCTGATAGTAAAGAACATCATAATAGGGCTTTAACAAGTTTCTTATCAACATCTCCACTTGCTCTGCTTCTGAAGGCCGATCTTCCATCTTGGCGGCCTTATCTCTAAACCTCATCAAGAAGGTTGTGAATCCTTCTCTAGGCTACTACCTCAAAGTCTCAAGTTCTCGTCGCTTCACATCCACTTTGATGTCGTATGAGTACTGTTTGGTGAAGGCTTTCACCACCGTTACCTAATTTTGAGTTTGGGATGACTCCAATAGTGTGAGCCACCTTAGTGTCAGTCCTGAAAGGGTTAGCATAAAGGCTTGCCCCATCTGGTTATCTGTAAGTTGCCACGACTTGGCAATGCTAAGGAAGACTTTGAGATGAGCCTTGGGCTCTCCTGACCCATCAAACCTATTAGTCTACCACTTGAATTTTTTGGGAATTCTTGCCCAGAGAAGAAACTCATTTCCTCTGAATCCACTGCTTGGCCTTCCAAGCTTTTTCCCTCTTGAATCATGTTCTCCAACTTCTTTAACTGCTCTCTAAGTTTCTTTTCTTTTGTTGTTTCTGGTGGTTCCATTCGGACATGTGTTGGAAATTCCTCTTCCTCATCTTCGATCACTACCCTAGGAGGAGGGACCCTGTAATAGGCCCCTCGTTGACCATTCGGATGGGTAGGTGAAGATCCTCTTTACCCGATTGGTCTGACTTGCTCTGGTTCTCCTGAGTCAACTTAGGAAGAGTTCCCACGATAACCTGTAGCTCCATTCTGTTCCACATCTCCCATAGTCGGTGCTGGCTTATTCTTGGGATCAGCTCTGGGGGGGGTTTTGAAGTGCATGCAATATCTGAGCTATCCCTCTCTTGACTTCAATCATTTTTGTTTACAAGGTCTCCACAGGATAGACTCAGGCCTATTTGGGTGATTCAAAATCGTGTGGATCCATACTAACTGGGCTATAATCACTTAGTAGTAGACAATCTCGGAGAGAAATGGAGGTGACATTGGGCTTAGGCGAGTCAACTGATTACCCTGATGCATCCAAAGGGACCGCGGAAAATACTTGAGGTGTGGAATTGTTCCTAAACTAAAAGTGAGTTATTTTAGGATTCTTGAATTCCCAACTCCTTATTCACACATTTGCTAGATTAACATCTAATGATCCATCCAAAGTCAGTCCGCTTAATGATAGGGGTGGATAAGGTTTAATTCCCTTGGTCCACCCAATGTCATAAGTGGGAAATTCATACAAATGGCTTGTTGAGAATATTTCCTTAAAATATTCCATATAATAAATTCATGTTTTCCTTGCTCCTTTTCCCACTAGGTATCCTTCCTCCTGATTTTCTCGAGACTTCTCGGGACTTTATGTGACTCTAACGAGATTGCCCCTAAGTCACGTATTTCTTAAGGAGGAAGGACATCTTCTATCCGAAGCTCAATTAGGAAATCAATTCCTTATGATAGGAACATAATGTAAGAATATTCCTTTTTAAGACCGCAAACAAGTTCTACAATTAGCTTGTGGTGCTCCTAGCTTCTTCATCTACTTCCTACATGATGTGAGCATGCGGTGGATGCAATAGGACCGACAAGGCTTCCCTGACAGGATCTATTTACGTAACGTATGTGATCCTTTTGATATAGTCGTAGGTACCAGATTAAGGGGTGACGTCCTTACCTATTACTCGTGACTACACATGACATTAAGCAATTGGCCATAGGGTGGTGGAACAGTGAGTGATTGTGTGCAAAAGTGTAATGTAGAGTAACCATCATTCGATCTCAGAATGCCGTAAAGTGCACGAACCTCCTTGAGGGTGCTGGCATAATTATGGACATCCTCACTGTTTGATGATGCATTCGATCTTAAAATGTCATAAAGTGCACAGACCTCCCCGAGCGTGTTGGCACAATTACAACATCCTCATCGTTTGACGATACCTTCCACTCTTGTATAGAAAGCAGCTCTCAGAGTACTTACTATGTCATGCACTGACCTCCCCAAGGTCGCGGGTATGACAGGGAGTACCCTCGCCAAATGATTTCACTTCGAGCACGACGTATGATGTGATTAGTGAATACAATTACAAACATGGGTTAGCCAAACACGTTTTCAAACAAATGTGGTGGAAAATGTTCTTACATTTAATGGTAACATCTAGTATTGGAAGTTTGACATTCATCTCCAGTGGAGTCGCGCCACTGTGAGGGTAGTGGCCAGAGATGCCTCTACCCTCTTTGTTGAAAGGGGCTTGGCGTCAATTCTATCCTCTCCCCTCTCTTTCTCTTTTTGATGAGGGAGGGGGTGTGTCATGTGTGCTTTACTTGTGAGCCCTGCCCCACCGTATCGCTGCCCGAAGATACTTGGAGACCTATTTCGCAAGAGTATAAAGTTTGTCATTCAATACGGGGGTTTGATGATAGTCCAATATAGGGATCGGGATCATACAAAAGGGTTTGGAGTCACCACCTAGGATTATGGGCCTAGGACACGGGGGTGGGCCCGATTATGGAGAAAAGGGCCTTAAAGTTGATATGGTCCAGATATTTAGGGTAAGTGTCAGGTTGTAGATTTGGGAAGGTGTTAGCCACCCAATCTACCCGTTTCAACTAGTCTTCCTACTAGATGCTTAAGAACGAACATTTTTCACGATTATTCTTATTCCACATTTATAGCTAAGTTATCATACATATATACATTGATTGAATTTACATAACTATGTACACTAAAACATGGTTAATATAAGGTCTACATTATGATAATTTGGTTGAAAAAATATACCTGATCTTAACCCCTGTTTCGGGTCAAGAGGGGTGGGCCCCTAATTAGTACTAGCTTAGACTATCTTTCGGGTTTTCCTGGCTCAGGGGAAGATGGTCTTGACCTCTGACTTCCTTTCTTGAGAGATGTTGATTGTGATGGTGTGTGGACAGGATTCTAGCTTGGAATGGTTACTTTCGAGTTTGGGATTTGGACAGAGCTTTAACTAAGGAAGGCTATTTTTTGGATTTAGACTCAGAAAGAGCTTCAGCTGGGGAAGGATATTTCCGGGCTTAGGATGAGGTGGCACTCTGGCAGAGCTTCCACTAGGGATAGGCTATGGGAGTGCTAGGCTGAGGTGGCACTTCGGCAGAGCTTCCGCTGGGAATGGCTATTTCTAGAAAGATTCTAAGGGCACTCGGACAGGGCTTTTACCATGGAGGACTATTTTTGAAAATAAACGGATAGACTTATAAGTGGATTGAAGAACTCCAAACCCCCGAAGAACACTTTGAAGATCCGAACAGAGTTTTGGATCTTGACAAAGATCTCTCCGTAGACCTGAAGAACCTCAAAAGGGGGGGTTTCTACTTTGGGTAAAACTCAGGAACACTCAAAGGGAGGGGTTGAAGAATACACTACTTTTGGAAAAAATTTGAATTGAACTAAGAATTTGGATTGAAGATCTTCAAAATCCCGAAGAACACTTTGAAGATCCAAACAAGATTTTGGATCTTGACGAAGATCGCTCCGAAGACCCGAAGAAAATTAAGAGGGGGAGGGGAGCAGAGTTTCACTACAATGGAGTGAGGTGGGATTTTGGTGTGTAAAATCCAAAGGAGGGGGTATTTATAGGTTTTTCTGGCCAATAGGAAAGAGGGAACCTCTTTGCCCGATGGACAGAAAGGGGGTTCTTGCCTAAAGTGGGGGCAAAGGACCTTTATATACTAGGTAAAAGAGGGGTTTGGACCAAAATGGGTGGAGAGGACTTTTGTCCATTAGGTAAAGGAGAGGTTTTTGGGAGAGAGAATTACTAGCAAAAAAGATATTTTTTGGCTTTAAGTGGGTGAAGGGGAATCCCTTCACCTACCGAGCCAGCGAAAACACCATCTAGGCCATTGTCGGCAGTGCGAATGATTGGGTAGAAGTGCACAGGACACGGGGGCAGGCAGTGCGGGCAATGTCGTGGGTGTACGGCGCATGGTGCAAGGGTAGTGGCACGTGGGTGGGAAAGTTGGGTAGCACATGGTGCTTGAGTAGGTGTAGGCTGGTCTGCTGGCCAGTACGCGCATGCATGGCCTGACCTACTGGCCAGCACGCGTATGCATGGGCTGGCCTACTGGTCAGGACACAAGCATGAGGCAGGTGCATAGGCCAGTGCCCGTGAGGGTGCAGGGCTGTGCTCGTGGGGGCACGAGATAAGAGGCAGGGGCTCGGGCTGCAGGGCACAGGGGCACTGGCTGCAGGGCATGGGGGCACGAGCTACAGGGCACAGGGGCACAAGCCATGGGGCACGGGCTATAGGGCAGGAAGGCATGGGCCTATGTGTGGGAGTGCAGCCTATGGGGTACGAGGGCTCTGGCTACAAGTATGGGGGCACGGGATGTGGGAAGGGGCACAGGTTAGTGGCTGGGGTGCATGGTAGGGTGTAGGCTGGTCTAGGGGTGCATGGCTTGGGGTGGGCAGCATGTGTTGTAGCCCATGGGTTTTTCTGGTGACGATTACAGGAGATCCGTTGGTCCGATTTTGGCATGACATATATCATCGAAATCATATTCTCGAGCACTATCCATCCATATGGTCATCTTGAATAGATTCCTTCATATATAAAAAGTTAAAATTGGACCCTCTTCTCTCCCACATGAGGATTTCTAGGGTTTCATATCTAGGACTATTTTCGGGTTATTCGGGTAGATAAAGGGATAAATTTTAGGGTGATCGATGCTAATTCCAGTGTTGTGACTACTAGAAGGTGGTTATCAAGGGTTTGTTGGGTGACCGATGGTCTTATTTCTGGATCGGCAAGCTCCTATTCATGACTAGGGTTTGTTGATGTTCGAGTTTTTGGATCAGTGATATAACCTAATGCATCATAGTAGCATGAATCGGCTTAGTTTTATGTTAAGTGGTTTAAAGTAAAATGAATTGCATCATGGACTATGTGCATATCCTTACATAAACCTCATCTCTCACTTAGCTAGTTGAAGCTCACACCACATGCATGTTATTTTTTAGATGATGATGCAGGCGATGTCGTACCACTGGGCAGTAACACTTCTTCTTCTATGCCTAAATACGGTGGTGACTGGTGGACGTTAGAAGCTGAGGAGCATGATTCCTATTGTGCTTGTGATACCTATGCGAATGCTGCACCTTGAGCCAAGTGATGGTCTATCGTCATCTTTGATACTATATTTTTTTATGGCATACTTTTTGGGTTACTGTATTTATGCTGTGGACAAATGTGAAAAGAATAACTTGTGTTATGTAATATATTTTATATTAATTGTTCCCCAACAGATTTATGTAATTCTTCTTATATTATACTCTGATTCTGGTACAATTATTTAGTTGGTTCAGTAATGTTGTGATTGTGACGGTTAAGGTGGTACAATAAGAGATCTTGGTAGAGATATAAGAAGTGTAAGTGTCTTATTCACACTGCTATTATCCTAGTGGGAGCAGGGTGTGACAATGCATGTTTTCAAACTGTGTTATAAATGGTTGAAAATTTAATTCTAGCATCTTGGTGTAAACAATGAAAATACTAGATTGTTTGAAAAATTATGAAAATCTTTACTTGGTCATTAAAAAAAAAATATATATATATATATATTATAATATTGTATATATTCAACAATTAATTTCTTGTCATTTCACATGTATTAGAAAAAAACGTACAAGAAAATAAGATCTTCAATAATGGCATATCGATAAGTTAACCTTAATTTGAAATTTCTTTTTTATCTTCGCCTTAAAAAATATTTTGAAATAAGACAAGGGACGATAAAAATAATTTCTAAATACACTTATAGAGCATACATTTCCCCTTTGTATAGGGGAAATGAACGCTCCCTAGTCGCACAGCCCTGCTTTCAGAGACGAAGGGCAGCAAAATGACTACCCCAGCCCTGTGAAATCCAAAAATCCCACCTCTGTTAATGTCCAAGTATGCCCCCTCATTGATCCCCATGTTGACGCAGAGGCCGTGTGACTAAAGAGTATTCTTTTCCCATATATATATATATATATATATAGGACAAGAGATCGTTGTTTGTTCACACTCCAGGGCATCAACATGAATAGGATTTTTTTCTATTATAGGGTGGATAATAATTTCACATTCTCCTATTTCTACACAGAGTAATCATACAACTAGACCAATATCTTTTCCAATATATATGGGGATATTTCAAACTTTCTTTCCTCAAGCAAAAAAACATTGGAGATATATGATAGAAAGGAAAGCTGTGGTAAAGAGAAATTGCGGACATCACTATCTCTGAATGGTTTTTTATTTATTTATTTTTTTTTTTTTGAATGTTGAGTTTTAGAGGAAGGAAAAAAAAGAAGCAACCTTTTTCCTCATTGATATTTGTTAGCGGCCCATGCCACTTTAATAGGTCTTCTTGTTTTTTGGAGAAGTAATAAGGCTTCCTCACCTCACAACCTTCATGTGGTCAAAGTTCTATTTGAAAAAAAAAAAGAAAAACAAAAAGACGAAACAAAAACAAAAATATATATATATATATATATATATAATTCACTGTTATAGTTACAATTAAAACAGTGGAAAATTTTGAATAGGTTTGGTGGTGGTCAACTTTAGAGTAAACAGTACAAAAATTCATGGTCCATATCCCTCTTCTAGTGGTCTATCCCTATCTCTTTTTCCCCAGTGGTTTTTGTTCGGTATCATTGTAATCGCTATCCATCACCCGTACCTTAGTTGCCGTATTGATGTGCATGGCCATATTGGTAATTATGCTTCTTCTTGTCTGTTGAGTGGAAAGAAAAAAAAGTCTTTAAAGTTTAGAGGGTACTCCTAGGCTTCACTATGGAAAGTGACACATAATTATTTCACAGTATTTTTTGCAGATATTATTTCACTATACATGTTATAGCATAGTTGTCCATAGAGTCCTCCTAAGCTTTACTATTGTGGCATCATTATACATAGTGAAATGTAATTTTTTTTTTCCAACATTTAAAGTCCTTATCATATGGTCCACTTTGTTTTGCACAAATTTGAATGGATCTTCAAAGATTTAAAAAAACCTTAAAAAAGAAAAATAAAAAAGACTTTGTCTTTGAAGCACGTGTTGTAATCTAGAAGTATTAGTTTTCTTATCATAAGATCAGCACTAGAAAGTGAAGTAACGTTCCACCAAAAAAAAAGAAAGTGAAGTAACGTTTTAGCATAAAAAAATAAAAGAAAGACTTTGTCTTTGAGGCACGTGTTGTAATCTAGAGGGATTAGTTTCTTATTATTAGATCAATAAAGAAAAGTTAAGTAACGTTTTAATGCAATCAGGTAGCTTTCTTTCTTCCTTTTTAGTAGATTAATACTTGAAAGTTAAGTGAATCAGTAAAAACTCGGACAAGCACAGTTGGCTTTCAAATGTGATTTAATTAGAGTCGACAGTGTTGCTTCTCCCAATTTATTTATTCTGCATCTCACATCTTACTAAGTTTAAGAAACTCCTCAAACCAATAATTCACTTCTCAAATCCCCTGCTCCCTTTGGGTTTTTTTTTTTTTCCCTCTCTCTCTTTTTTCTCTGGGGAAAAGTTTCCATTGTGAATAAATTTTCAGCCATGTTGCCCTGATGATTTTCCAAGTTGACCTTTTGATAGAATTGGATGCTTCTAATTGGCAACTGCATTCTTTGGGCTATAATGTTAATATTTCCTTAATAAAATTATTTTTTGCTGTCTTAGGGGAAAAAAAATCAAGATAAGCCATTGTAAGAACATGGATTGGCGCCATTGGACTTTCTTTTTCTATGAGAGAGAGAACTAAAACTTTGGAGGACCCATGATTTTTTTGGACTTTCTTGAAAAGGACAAATATTTGTATTGATTTTGTCATGTTAAAAACGTGATTGATTTGAATTGGTAATGTTTCTTCTTCCAATTAATTTATTATGAATTTCACATCCAATTAAGTTGAACAAACTCCTTTAAACAGATCATGCAGTTCTCAAGTCCCCCTCTGATACATCATTTTGTTTTCCTCTCCCAACCACGTTTTATTGATGCTTTGATAAGCTAACTATTTGATAGAATAGATTGCTCCTGATTGGCCACAGTAAGAACTTGGAAGCGTCATTGGCTTTTTCATTTGAGAGAGAGCTTTGAAGAACCCATGACTTTTGATACTTTCTTCCAAAGCAAGAAATACTTGTATTGGTTTTGTCAAGTCAAATTTATTATGTATATTACATCTGATTAAGTACATGCACTTCTCAAGTCACACTCCTATGACACCTTTTTTTTTTTTTTTATTCATTATGGACAACTTTTGGACCACATTTTATTGATAATTTGACCGACTGACTTTTCGATAGAATTGAATGCTCTTGATTGGCCACTGTAAGAACTTGGACAATGGCCTTTCTCTTTCAAAGAGAGAGAGAAAGTCCCATGACATTTGATATTTTCTTAGATAGTACAAATCCTTTTATTGATTTTGTCACATTAAAAATGTGATATAATTTGAATTGACAACGTTTCTTATTCCAATTGATTTATTCTATATCTTACATCTAATTAAATT
>NC_056570.1:21526027-21543571 GCF_013358625.1 Macadamia integrifolia
TTTTTTTTTTTTTTTGGTCCTCTCCATTTCACTGGGGAAAGTTGATGGAAACTTTTCCACCAAGTTGTACTGATGATTTTTACCAAGCTGACATTTTGATAGAGTTTGATGCTCCTAATTGCCACTGGTCAAATTTGTTCTCTTTATCTCAATCATATACTTCATCATGTACTGGTTTACCTCTTTGATTCTTTAAAGATTCCTGTTGAATTAAATTTTCAATTTTTTTTTTTTCACATAAAAATGTCACATTAATTTCGAAATATTAACCATAGATGGATGATAATATGTATAACATGTATACCAGTTTGGTCCCTAACAAACTGTTGTATAGATTTTAATTGGGGTTTGATGGAATGGGTACAATTCTCTAAAATTATTACCTTTATAGGCGCAAAAGATATCGCTTTTGTTTTAGAATGGCTTAAAAACATCATCTTCAATGGATTGTTCCATCCAAATAACTTTGACCATTTACGTTTGGTGGGGTTAAGCTTTGATGGAGATGGCATCCATATCATCATATAGTTAAGCTTTAGGATCCTCTCCAGCCAGTTGTACCCCCAACCCCATCTTACATCATCCATGGGGTGGGGGGATCACCTTTCATTTGCTATATCCACTATGGGTAATCCTCATAAATTGTTGAAAATTCAATTATACTGGTATATTTGAAAAAACTATCAATGTAATAATTTGCAAATGGAAAAAAGTAGCGTACGACGCCAATGTGCAGATTCTTGCATATTCTCTCACATACAATTCATGGATCCCAAATTCATATAGAAAAAAAAAAATTACAGATCCAACACTCTCATTAAATATCTGCCTTTATTGGATGATTTGTCACCATGCCCTCTTATAGCACTCTAACGTCATATGAAACCCTCTTCGGCTCTCCCTATGAAAATTGAATTATCTTTTTAAATTCAATTCTATTTTGAAGAATGGGGGGCTGAAAAAAAACTAGAACCAAGTAAATTTTAACCTTTTGGAATTAAGATATATGTATATTAGGGAATGTCTAAATGACACACCTATAGGTGTATTTAGAACTTAGCACATTCTTATTCTCCAAAATACTTTAAGATATATAAGGGTTTTCTAAAATAAGTTGAAACTGACATATCTTTTTTTTTTTTTTCGCTAAAAGGTCATGTATATTAAGAAGAGAGTGAAAATAGTGTACAATGAACCCGAAATACTGGGGAAATAAATAAAAGAACATAGAAAAAACAAAACAACCAATGTAGTTCCAGAACTCTTCCCCACCTTTGGCATTGCCATCAGCAAGGAGGAGGACAAGGCATCAAGAAAATAAAATCACACTAGTAGAATCTATAACGCGACCTGCCCATCGCATCATCCAGAAAATACTGTAATATCTCTAAAGGCCACATCAAAATTGGAGAAGTTGCTTCTTTCTTGGCAGCCGTATTTGCTAGAAAATCTGCTATGGGATTTGCTTCCAAATAGCAATGAGTAATTTTCCAATAGTTACTCTTGAGGAAAGAGAGAAGAAAGGCCCACTTCTGGCAGACAAACCACGACACCAAACCCCTTTGCACCATCATAACCACTGATATCGAATCACATTCGATCCATAGAAACTTACAGTTCATCTCTCTCGCTCTATCGATACCTTCAATCAAAGCATAAAATTCAGCTTGGAAGCTAGTTGCATTCCCTAAGAAAGAGTTGTAGTATAAGACCATCTAAGCATTACTGTCCCTTATAATTCCACCGGCCCCTACTCTTCCTGGGTTACCCAGAGACGAGCCATCACAATTTAATTTCCACCATCCTTCCCTTGGAGATAGTGAGGATATCTCCTGCACTCCCTTGACACGCCTTCTTTGGACCGTGATGTTCAGCCTGGAGCACCTTTGCTGGTCCAAGCACGATTTTACTCTATCTCGCTTTCCTGGACCATGCCTTTGGATGTCATCCATGATGCCTTTAATGATCTGAGTAAAGGAACGGTTTACCCCCTTGAATCTCCTTGAGTTCCTCTCCATCCATATGAAGTATGGGATTAGGATCAAACCTGCCATCCACATCTGAGCCAGCGCTATAGCACTAGAATTTTGAGACCACCACTTTACTAGCTCTGACAAATCTGCCCACTGTGTTGGCCAACGAAGCCCAAAAGCCTCGGCAAAGGAACTCCATACAAAGACAACACCCTCACACTCCAAAAAAAGATGAGGAAGCGACTCCTCCGCCTTGTTGCAAATCTCACATCTAGAGGCAAGGAGGACTCCTTTCCTTTTCACTTTGTCATCATAGGGAAGCTTACCATGCATAAGCTTCCAACCAAACACCAATTGATGAGGTAATATGTCAGCCCCCCACACAACCTTCGCCCAACTCACCTTTGGTTTTCTTTTCCTTAGTGCCTCCCAAGCCTATTTGGTGGTGAAATTACCTAAAGAAGAGCGGGGACAACAACATTTATCTTTCTGCTCCAACGGTATTGAGATATTCTTGATCTCCCTAAAAATACCTTTTAAGAACTCCGAAGAGGCTTGAGGAAGAGACACACTGGTCATCCACAATAAACTCTGCTACTTTACATGAGTTCTTATGGAAATGAGAGGGAGGGAGGGAATATCGCTCCGCAATTGACAAAGGGCTCAGCCATCTATCATGCCAAAAGAGAATGTCCTCACCATTCCCCACCATTCATTGCTCAGAAGCAGAGACAAACTTTCACATCTTTGAGATGCCTTTTAGAACCGAGGACTACTTATACCCTGGAGATCACCTCCTTCATCAACGAACCTTGCTCTCAAGAACTTGCTAAAAGCTCTCTTCGTGTTTCATCTGCCACACAAGTTTACTAAGCCTCGTACAATTCACCTCCTTGAGTCTTCTGATTCCTAGGCCCTCTTCAGCCGTGGGTCTACACACATCCTCCCACTTAACCGATATTTTCTTCACTATGTCAATCTCCCCTGACCACAGGAAATTTTGGATCCATCGCTCCACTATTTTTATCACCGACTCAGGCCACCAATAAACTGAAAAATTATGGATAGGCATACCAGAGATGACAAACCAAATCAGTTCAGCCCTACCTGCCATGGACAGCAGTTTGCCCTTCCATCCCTACAAACGAGCCTTGATCTTATAGGCAGCGCACAAATTGGGATACCAATCAAGTCCGCTATAAACCTCTTCCTGTGGGGAGCAACTTTGCCAAAGAAAATTTTACTCTTGTCCAGATTGAATTTTTGACCTGAGTAAAGTTGATATTTGTAGAGGAAATAACGTAGACATTTAACATGTTTGGCAGTGGCGTTCATGAATATAAAAATATCATCGGCAAAGAGCAGGTGACTAGGAACTACTGCCCCTCTTGGTCCAGGGAGAGACTTTATTTTCCCTTCCTTCAACAAACCATTCAAACCCCTACACAGAACTTCCTCTACTAGGATGAATAACAAAGGGGAGATCGGGTCCCCTTGCCTCAAACCCTGCTCCACACCGAAGAAGCCTACCGGACCACCATTAAACAAACTAGAAATTTTGGACAAAATCAAAATCTCATGAATCCAGCTCAACCATACATCCGAGAAGCCAAACCTCTTCAATACCACAAAGAGGAAGTCCCATAACAGCGTGTCATAGGCCTTTTGCACATCCACCTTAATCCCCATACCACCACCCCTAACAGAGGTGTGTAACAAGATTTCTAGCTCCGATGCCAAGCTAATGTTTGCTGAAATTATCTTACCCTTTTGGAAAGCCCCTTGTTCATTTGACACCAATCTAGGGAGGAGGCAAGACAGCCGCTCAGCCATTATCTTCGACAGCACCTTACAAAAGAAGTTTACCATACAGATGGGGTGAAACTTTTCCAAGGATGCTGCCCCTTCCACCTTCGGGATTAAAGCCACCAAACTATTGTTCACCCCATTGGGAAACTTACCACCTCTGAAAAAAGCTCGCACTGCCTCACAAAAATCTACACCAACAATTTCCCAACACTTCTTGAAGAAGGCTCCAGGGAATCTGTCAGGGCCAGAGGAGCTCTCTGGATCAAGACTCCAAACCACCCTCTTTATTTCATCCATCTCAGGGATAACTTCTAAAGCCAAGGAATCTTCTCTATTCACCTCCTGGGGGATGACCTGAAGCAGTTCCAAATAAGTTTCACATTGATCGCCCTTATGGAAGACTTGAAAATAATTTGAGATATACTCTGCCAATTGCCCCTACTTTGAAAGTTTCTTCAAAGAGCGAATATAGTTTTTTGTATGCTGCACCTTCACTGATAAACAAAAAAACTTTGAATTTCTATCTCCTAATTTAGCCCACTTACAGCGAGCTTTCTCTGCCCAAAGCTTCTCATGTAATTCCACTGCTTTCAAGAGCTTTGTTTTAGCCTCTGCTTCCTTAGAAAATAACTCATCAGTCATACCAACCTGGTCAATGGATCGCTGCACCCCCACCACATTATCAGTAGCTTCCTTTAGGGCCAAATCAGCATTTGGAAAAGTCTGTCTTGCCCACCCCTTAAGATCACTCTTCACAGCCTTTAATTTTTGGATAAGCCTTCCAATTGGGCCGCCCCTTACTTCCCTAAACCACACCTGCCTCACAAGATCCTCAAAAGACCCCTCTTCCATCCAAAACGATGGAAACGGAAAGGCGCATTCCTAGGCTTAGGGACTTCTGCTGAAGAGATTAAAATAGGGGCGTGATCCGACAATGACCGATGGAGGACCTGTTGACTACAATCACCAAAGACATCCAGCCAACAAGCATTGAAGAAACTTCTATCTGGCACTGCAGCCACATGTCCTATATCTATTATCCGTCCAGGTAAATTTGGATCCTTGAGAAGAGGTGCTGATCAACTCACATGCATCCACCATTGCCTAAAACTCCGCCGCAGCACCCACATTAAATCTACCTAGATCCCGCATCTCATGGGAGTAGAGCGTGGCGTTAAATTCACTGCCCACGGAAGGGAAGAAGAGGCCAATGCAATCAAATCCATCCATAAATTCCTACGCTCAAACCTAAAGCAAGAGGTATGAATCGTAGAAATCAACACCATCTGACCATTCCATTCCAGAGAGACTGAGATCAGTTGCTCCAAGGATTGAACAACCACCGGCCACCTTAGGGAATTTTTCCAAATAATCCAAAGGTTAGGAACCTTATCACGATGAGAATTATGAATTAACTCTGCCTGAACCCAAGATGATAAAAAAGTGCAGAAGGGAAGGATGGGGAGTCCATAATGGGTTCCGCTATGTAGACCACATCTGGGATAAGTCATGCAAAAAATTTTGCAATGCTCTAGTAGCCGCTGCCTTCTTTATACCCTTGATATTCCAAAAAAATATCAACATAGGAATCAATTCTTCCCTTTAGCCTTATAAGACCTCGAGGTCTAACCACCACCTTGCTTCGATTTTCCCCTTTTATCCCCTAGATCATTCCCTTTTTCAGCTATCGTCGCCACTTTATCCATTGCCAAAACCCCCATCCTAGCCACCTCCCTTCTACTCAGAGTAGCGGTCGATGATGCCATGTGCTCTCCGTTGTCATTGGGACGACCACCTCTACCCGCCAACCCACTGTGGAAACTCCTTAAAGCTATCCTTGACCATTTTGGTCTCGATGAAACTCTCACAGCACCCTGAGTCACCACCGCGCAGTTCCTCTTAGGTGGCATCACTGTTGGTTCAGTGTTAGAGTGGAGCTTAGGCTGGTTTGGTTCTCCTCCATCAACCATATCAAGTTGGTGTAGGTCAGACTCCATCTCAGAACCTGACTCTGAGCCAGACTGGTCCACATCATCCTCAATCGAATCTGAGTCGTCATCTAAAGAATCCATAGTGGATTCCTCTCCTTCCTGTGCCAACTCATTTGGAGATGTTTCCATAATACCCACCTCCTTATCCTGTGTTAATATTTGCTTACCCGAATTGGATTGGACAGAATTGTGATTTGAAGCAATCAAATCAATTAAGATCTCTCCCCTCTCCACAGAAGGTAACCAAGAGCAGCTAATATTGGTAGGCACAACATCAATCCCTCCCCCTTCAGCGTTTTAAAATGGCTAATGAGAATTTGAATTTTTTGGCATTAAATCTTGGTCAAATCTTTCCATAGTGGTACCATTTCGACCCAGCAAGTCACCCCTTCCCGAGTCGACTCTATCTTCTTCATACACCGATCCTGGAAGCCCTGCCTTGTCCAGAGAATTCTGCTTCTCATCCTCTGCCTTCTTTTCACGGCATGCATTCACTTGATGGCCCAATTTTTTACAGAAGCTGCATTGCCCCAAAGAGTCCTCGTAGAGCACCTGCTGCTTAAACCAGAATAAATTCTCTGTTCCAGGTTGCCACGTACGACCTGGATTTCTTCAAGCCTTGGAACCCCCACCTCCATCTCAACTAGAACACGGGCATAATTCCCATATAGAACATTTTTGGTGAGGTGATCAAGTGCAACTGGCCACCCTATCACCTTGGCCATCGTCAATAGAACCTTCTCATACCAATATTCTAAAAAAGTGAACATACTACCTTCCAACCCTTACAGGGCTTTGCCTCCACATCAGAGCCATATCCCCTTCATAATCGAGCTGAAAGATGGTGAAACATTTCCCCATAGGCACCATCTTCACCATTCCTTTCAGTTTCCAAATCTCCCTAGCTTCCCTGTGAACTTCATCTAG
This sequence comes from Macadamia integrifolia, assembly GCF_013358625.1. Lineage (NCBI taxonomy): Eukaryota > Viridiplantae > Streptophyta > Magnoliopsida > Proteales > Proteaceae > Macadamia > Macadamia integrifolia. Next base: position 21,532,728 of record NC_056570.1, read on the forward strand.
TGAGATGAAACGAAAATTGAAATGACCAATCAGGGCAAATTTGTACCTGTTTAAGTGATCCTCATACTCCTCCTAAGGTATGATCACTTTCGTTGAATTTCCGACATGAATTGGCTTGAGTAGATCATCCACCACCGGCAAAACTATATCTACTGCCTTAGCAAACGATTTTTAAGCAAGATGAATCCCACTCTGCTTCCCTTTGTCCAAAGCAACCTCTTCTAGTCCTACTATGGAGGCATATGATTTCCTTGCCACCCCTGTAATGGTAGCAGAACCACTTCCCCCCTCCGCCGCATTATCACAAGTGCACTGCCGGCACCGAGGAAGGGTGAGCCTTCCAAAGATCAGTCAGCCGGAATTGTCTACCCCTTTCCTTCGCTAGTCCACCTCCAGGGTCGTCTCTAGGATTTCCTTTCGCCATCCATTCAAAATCACCACACCCTCAATCTTGCTTAAAAAAAAAATATTGTTAGTTTCTCCTTTTGCTTTTTAAAGTGACATATCAATATGTCATTAATTATCTAAAGGTCTCATTGCCATGCATATTTTCCGAGTACATATATGAAATGACACTATTACCCTCATTGGAAAAAAATTGTGTCCAACATTAAAGGGAAAAAAAAAAAGTTAAGGTACAAATTATTTGACAACTTGATGGCTGTCAATAAGATAATCCCGTATATAATAGAACTTCTATCACCTAAGAAAATTTAACAAGCCCAAGAAGTGGGCCTTATGATAGCTAGGCCCAGAACACAAAGAATATCTAATTTATAGATTATTAATCCCTACTGAACTAACACTGTTAATATCCAAAGTCTTGATGAGCTTAATATAAATTAGCACTACTCTCTTTTACTTCCCAACTTACCTTATCTTATCTTATTATGTGCATGATTTTCTAACTACCCTTGGACAAAATCTGATGGGTTTATGGCATTTTGTGTCAAGGACATTTTGTTTTGGTAGATTATAACTATATGCTGGGAGGATAGGAATTGCAAGCATTTGTAACACCCTAATTTGATTTTTCCCGTACTTGTAAATAGGCAAGGAGAAAGAGCAGAGAAAGCCAATGGTGGCATGGTTGGCAGCTGTGGAGTGCCAGGAAGGTAGAAGTGACCCTACCTGATCCTGTTCGGCCTACTAGTATCACTGGAGAACTTACCAGGAAGTATGGGCAAACATGTAATTTTTAAGTTTATGAGACTAGGCATAAAATGGAGTAATGGCAAGTCCATAGGGGACTAAAATGCTGCCAACCAATAGGTGTGAACCTGCCAGTAGAATGCCATTTTTTGTGTTTTTGCACTGTGGGGCCCACACCTCTGTTGTGCAAATCCCCAGCTTACCCCTATGGAAAGAGACCCAATTGAGGTATAAAATGCACATCTTAATGTTACAAAATGATGGGGGAAAATAATTTATAAATTTAATCAAATGCAAGGCACTTAGGTATTATATATATATATATATGATTAATTGAGGCCCAGCCAAACAGACCTTTGGTGTGCCTTATCTATGGAATATTAGGGCTGAGAATCATCCTAACCATGGCTGTGTAATAGTAAGAAGAAGAAGAAAGAAAGGGAATTGAGGAGGGAACTCAAATAACTTAGGCTGCTATTGGATTGATTCTACACCCAGGTGAGTGCACTCATTGTTGTAGCAGGGTAATTAGATAATAGTATATGGATTTGGTAACTAGGGTTAGGTTTATTTTTTTACCAATTGAAGGTAGCCAGGGAACCTCTATGCAGGGTATTGTTGTCCAGTAAGGAAAATAAGGAAAATCCCAACCCTGGAAAGGTCTCTAAGACCCAATTTTCTAAGAAGTGTCTTTGTGAAGTCGGGAACCTAAAATTTTATTCAATTCAGCAAGAAAGTATACAATTAATACTGCAAACTTGTGAATAGGGATTTAATTCTACAGAATTTAAAGTAGTCTCTATGAAACCTTAGGAGTATTGCAGATTTAAAATTTATCATTACATACCCTAGGAATTGAACTCCAGAAGAGGGTCAATAGGAAGACTACCTTGTATATATAGCTAATTTGGATTGTGGAAGGAAGGCAGAGACTCAATCTGGCCAAAACAGAGGAGAGTAAGGTTGGCAGAATCGGATTAAGCAGAAAACAAGGGAACCTGTAGATCCCGACCGGCCAGGCGATTGCTGCCTAGGAAATGTGCCAGTTGGGGTTCCAGTGGCTAATTTTGTTGTGTAATGGGTCAGCAGACCTTGAATTCTATTTATGGAGCTATATACATTATAATTTAATAGAATTGGAGCCCAAGGAAGGAGAATACAATGCTTGAACTCTTAAGACCCTAATTATCTATTGATGTGACTCCAGGACACCCTATCTGAGTGTGGGACCCACTAGTGATTCCCTACATATAACCCCAATAGTAAAGGAAGTTGGGGAATCTAGACTGTGTAGGGAAGAACAATCAATTGCCCAACTAAATTTGGGAATGGGGATCATATACCTAGGCAGATTGGGGTAGAATTATAGGATTATTATTTTGTAAATAATGATTTAAATATCTTTTGAAATAGGAAATATAAGTTGCAGTGAGGGAATATATTTGAATCGGGAACCTGGACTTCAGGAAATTTGACACCAGGGTGAGTGGGTGCCCTGACTTATTTTATGGAGTGTTTGTTATGTTACATTTTTCCTGTAACTCATGCATTATGGTTGTGTGCTTATAATTACTGTTATTACACTGACTCTGACTTATGGATTGGGAAGCCAGAATAGGTAAGACAGCTAAGATGGGACACTGATAGGTGTCCAATGGTATTATGTACATGTTGTGAATGGTTGATGATTGGATATGCATAATGTAGAAATTATGCGAGTGCTACAACCCCTTGTCAGTAGGGGATAGGTAATAATTAATCCTGACCTGTGGCTGCCTGATTAGCAGTACACTTTCGTGGTATGATGTACTATACCCAGAGACAGATAGCAGTAGAGTACGGCATACTATACACTTGACTTCATAAAGTTACTAACCTAGGGGTTAGCTGGGGGACCGAGGTTTTCTCTGGGACTAGTTGACTCCTCCTGCCTACAACGAGCTTGTATTTCTGAAGTCCAACGTACAGGGTAGGAAATACCACCTACGTTGCGTAGCACTATACCATTGATTTAAGAGTTAGTAATGGACTAGGAAGTAGTATAATGAGTTAGTAATGGAGTAGGAAGTAGTATAATGTTAAATGAATCCCCGAGCATCATATAAGGTGTGGAGTATGCATTACATTCATTTATACTGTGTTTGCTTGCTTGCTTGCCCCCACCCCGTCACTGTGCATGATGTGATCACCCCTCTTATTTACTTTTTCAGATGATGAGGCCAATGTTTTGCTGAGTACCTACTCTGATCATGAGACAGTGCCTTTGATTACTTGGCCTATCTTCCAAAGGATGAAACTGACCATGGACCTGACTATGGATATGATGACTGTGCCTATAGAGGCTAATTCTTCTGAGCAATAGAATAGTCTATTTTGATATTTTTTTGTGTATATACTTCCGCTAAAGAGATCTCTAATGTACCTAACTCTGATGCATATAGTCTACTTTTGAGATACTATAGAATGTGTAAATATTCTCTTGCAATTTATACGTTGTTCATCTGGATAACTGTAAATATAATATATCACTTAGTGACACTGGAAAATGATGTAATATATTGATGGATTGCCTATAACTATATGATCTCTGAGTTTTAGTTGTATTATTATGATGTTATGATCTACCCTAGTCTACATCCTGGGGAAACAGGATGACCGGATATGGTGAGGTGTCCAATGCTGCATACCTTAGCCTATTGGAGGCAGGGTGTGACAGCATTGCCCAAGGGCTTGTTGCAAGGAGTATGGAAGGAAGCAGAAATGGGATGGCACATCACGACGATCTGGAAAGATTCTCATAGACTAGCCGAAATGCTACCCAAACCAACAGATGAAGCTTTGCCTTGGTGCTCTTTTTCCATCTTTTTGGCCATGTGCCTAATAAACCTGTTGTCTGGATTGATAATCACACATCAATGAATGTCCTTAACCTTTTGAAAAGGGTTAGTTTATGAAGTTGTTGTCAAGGAATTAACTGCTAGATATGTACATAACTCCATCTCACTTTAATAATTTTTTTTAATCTTTTCGTTATAAAAAAAATGATACGAGTCCATAACAATCCAAACTCCCACTCTCTTCTTCCCTTTATAAATTTTCTTTAGGGAAATTACAATATTACGCACTACTGGGTTTTCCTTTACCAAACTATCCTCTTACTGTTTGGTTTAGCAAAATTATACAAGGTTGAGTTTCCTTTTACTAAATTTCTAATATAATATTCCTTCCTCAACTATTTACGTTGTTGTATAGTTTTATCCTTGAGGACAATGAAGGGGATCAACAATCATCTTCTCCCCTCGTCCCGTCCGTGCAACCTTTCTCATTCTAGTCTTATCGTTCCGTTCAATTCCTTGGTAAGGGGATTTCTTCACCATTTCTCCCTAGAATTCATGGCCAAAACCTTACCTGAGCCCATCGTATTAGAGGTGCAAGAACAACAGTCACAATATTGATGCCATACCATTAAGCTCAATATTACCCCATTGTCTCACCCTTGCCATCATGGCCCTACACCTCGTCCATGCTACCACCAGCATCCATCGTAAGACCTTACCGCAAGCCAACCATGCAATCCTACCCCACCCTTCATTGTAACCCCTGTTGCAACCCAACCACCTCCAACCTTTACTACAATCGAACCACTAGAAGGGTAGTGCGCAGATGCCTCGGGTCAAGTTAGGGCCTAGTTCTCCCCTCTCTCTCTCTCTCTTCTCAAAGGGTTTACGATCCCTTTTTCCTTTATTGGAAAAGGTTTCTTGGGTTTTATTCTCCTATCACTATGGCTCTTCTCCTTCTTAGACTTACATAGGGGATTAGGGAAACATGATTGTTTGAGTTGCCACCTAGAATGAGGGCCTATAACCGTATTGGGGAGCCCCTATTCTATTTATAGTCTTTACTAGAGGTTTGGGTTCATGTTAGTTTACTGGGGTGAGAAGGTGCCAAGCACCCACCCCGCCTAAAACATCTAGTCTTTCAAATAAATGCTTAGATTTTGAATATTCTCTACTAAATTTAAAAGATGGTGACACGTCATCAAGCGGGACTCCTGAGGCACACCCAAGTCAGACACACGAGTGGACCTGAAGACATAGGTGACCCTCAGTTCGTATCCCTCAGTGGGGTGCTCAGGCCAAGGCCCAGCAGACCTAACCAAAGGATCCTCCCTCGATTGGGGGCTTAGGCCAAGGCCAAGCAGACCTGACCGAAGGGTCCTCCCTTAGTGGCTGCTAAGGCCAAGGCCGAGCAGTCTTGATCAAAGGGTCCCCCCTTAGTTGGGGGCTTATGGTAAGGCTGAGCAGACCTGGTCGAAGGGTCCTCCCTCGGTGGGGTGCTCAGGCCAAGGCCGAGCAGACCTGACCGAAGGGTCCTCCCTCGATTGGGGCCTCCCTTGGTTGGGGGCTTAAGCCAAGGCCGAGTAGACCTGATCGAAGGGTCCCTCCTCATTTGGGGGCTCAGGCCAAGGCTGAGTAGACCTAACCGAAGGGTCCTCCCTCATTTGGGGGCTCAGACCAAGGCCGACCAGACCTGACCAAAGGGTCCCTTAATGAGGTGCTAAGGCCAAAGCCGAGTAGACCTGATCGAAGGGTCCCCCCCCCCAGTTGGGGGCTCATGCTAAGGCCAAGTAGACCTGACCAAAGGGTCCTCCCTCAATGGGGTGCTTAGGCCAAGGCCGAGCAAACCTGACCGAAGGGTCCTCCCTCGGTTGGGGGCTAAAGCCAAGGCCGAGCAAACCTAACCAAAGGATCCTCCCTCGGTTGGTGGCTTAGGCCAAAGCCAAGCAAACCTGACCAAAGGGTCCTCCCTTGGTTGGGGGCTCAGACCAAGGCCAAACAGACCCGATCGAAGGGTTCAAGTTGAAGCCAAACAGATAGGACGGAAGGATAAAAAATAAAATAAAATAAAAAAAGAAGAAGAAAGGAAAGATAGAAGGAGTCCTATGCTGCTTAAAGAAGTGTTACTTCCGCTGAAAAAGTTTTTCAGAGAAAGTAAGGGGGCTTCTTATACGCACAAACTAAGCTGCCCGGTCAGGTATGGACATGTGGCACCCATCTACACATCCATTTATAGGAGATATCCGAAATACCACATATAACTAAGGAACTCAGATGCCAAGATAATAAGAAGACCCAAGTCTCTCTCCAGCAATAGAGTCATAGTAGGACTCTATCTGCCTAAAGAAGGAATATTCCTCATAGAGGAAAGAACGTGCGAGATGGAGTGCTCCAAAACCACCCCAAGCCCCTCAGAGGCAAGAGGATGTTTCCTAGTAGGACTCTACAAGGTTCGACCCTATAAGAGAGAACCCGGAAGGTAGTACGAGGTAAGTTCACTCAAGTACTTTGTTAACCAACAATTTAATTGGACTGTTTTGTAAAATTCTGCAAGTGCATATGAACCTATAGCCATAATTAATCTATTGATTATATATGTTATCTATAGAATTGGATACTCTTCCCTTGGGAAATTATCAGGCTTATAAATGAAGTACGGTTATTTGAACCAGAAATTGGTTAAAGTGAGAAAAACTTCTACCATTTTGTCTCAATTACACTGCCACATAGTTTTTGTTCACTTTGGTCAATATTTGTAACAAAACTATGTTTGGATTTAAAAAAAGAAATAATGATACAATGGTTGATTTATGTCTCTCATTTGCTTTTCAAAGAGGTAAGGGAAAAGAGGAATTCATCAAATAAATAAAAAATATAGGCTCTGTCAAGGTGTTATTATACATTGATTTCAATCAAAGTTTACATACAATAGCTCGAGATCGTCTTCTATCAAAATTAGATCTTATCCTTCTGGATCCTCTTATTTAGGAAGGAGGGGAATTGAAGGATCTTTGCCATAGAAAACTACATAAAGCAGCCGTTATTGGCACCCCACCTTGATTGGTTTATGAGAAGACTTCAAAAGACCACCCTACCCTGATTGGTTTATGAGAAGACTTCAAAAGACGTTACTTTAGGCAAAGTAAGTTTGCCACCAATCTTGGGCCAAATTTTTTTCAAACTAATAAGAAGGCATTCATGGGGAATATTTATTCTTTTAATATCTGTTTCATTTGTAGGATTAGTCCATGACTTCTCAAAATATATTGATCAATATCTGTTTCAATTGTAGGATTAATCCACAATCTCTCAAAATAAAGGAATTGGTTCTTGGTTGGTTTTGCCACCCTAATTCAATTTTTTATTTTTTTTTCTGTTTTCTTTTCTATTCTTGGCATCCAAACATAGCTCTTGATTTCAAATTAAGGTAAAGATTGTGTCATCTTGTCTGAAAATATTTTAAAGTAATGGTAGTTGAAATTCATTAAGGCGATCAATTCTTTCATCTCGATAGAATTCATATTCTGTGATTTTCTTGATACCTATTGGAGGAATTGAAGCAAAAAGATGGTGGATGCAATTCCTACCATGTCTAGGTATCTATAATAGGAATCAGGGAGATTTAGACTCTTGTAATCAAAAGTGATCCTCTACAAACCTAACATATATGGATCCAACAAACAAGTTTGAAGGGAAAATTAATTTAGATATGTTTTATCAATCAAAGAAATTGATGGCAGAATTATACTACCAATAGGTTAATTAGCTGTTGTTTCAGATTTTACTGAATTATTTTGTTTAGATGGATCAAATAATAAGATTTAGAATGAGACCAAGCATCCTTGGTTCTCATTAAAAAAAATATAATATATGCAATCTGTTCACCATATCAAACCAATAACAAATGTAACACTGAAACCAGAAAATTGGAATTTGGAAATATGTTTTACACAGCCAACAGAAATAGAAAAAGTGATGAACATATCATGGTGTGAGTTTGATTGTGATAGTTGAACCATCAGAAACAAAATAAGCCAACAGATCAAAATCATCTACTTCCATTTCATTGTTATGGTAAAAAAGTGCCATATCTTCTGCCCGAATGTTCGAAAGCTTCTGAATTTCTTCCTTCAAGCTGGAAACAGTAATGGTCTCTTCCACCTGCAAGCGGTAGCGCCATTTTGTTGGTGTTATAACAGTAAGGTGGAGTTTCTGTCCTGGAGGTAACTGCTTGTATCGAAGAGTGATGTCTGATTCTTCAACCAGATCATAAAACTCAACATTATGATCATCCCGTAACTCCAAACTATTCATCAAAAGAGTTTGCCTAGCCACTTTGGCACCAAGTACAGTTTCAATATTCTGTTTCAGTTGAAGGAAAGTTGTGGATGGAAGGACTTCAATTAAGTATCCTTGGACCATTTGGTGATGGTCATAGTTAATTTTGATTAACATTGTTGCCCTTTTGCAAACTGTGAAACAAAGAAAGAATCAGTCATACATAAAAAGATGTATGAATGAAAGAAATTAAAGAAATCAAAACAAAGAAAAGAAAGTACCTTATATTTAATGTAATTCATAACCTGGTAAGGGAAATTAGAAGATAAGGATTTGATATATCTATATGGATTGAATGAGGAGAGCTCATCTTTTATAGGTAAAAAAAGAGATTCATGCAAATGTAGCCCCAAAAAAAGTCATGTTAAAGGAGAGGGTATTGTAAATTGCATGAATTGCATGCTTCTCATGAACTAGTGATAGGACAATTTGCTGTTAAATCATTTCTATGATTGACTCTTTAAAAAATATATTTTGGAGAAAGCTGTTCTTCAATTATTTTTCCTATTCAATTAAAAACATACAAAAATACATAGCCTTTTATGGGAATGAATAAATTAATTCTTGAATAAAATAAAAAACTCAAGGTGTGAATCATTTACTGATGTCAAATTATATTATGATTAATAGGAGGGACCCATTCAATAGTTGGCCTTGATCCTCTTAACATAAGGCATATGACAGTTTGTTCCATCCTTGGTTCTCAAAATTATGATACTGCCTTTTTCATAGTTCATGTTTGGTTATCTAGGAATTTATGGTTTCTGGTGTTAGAAAAATAGAAATGATGTGCCTAACAGTTAGTTAAAAAAACTCTCTTTATATTGAGTTTACCATAAAAAAGTTATATGCTTCTAAACATTCAATGTTGTGCCTTAAGGCTTCACTTGATTCAGTGCTAATAACAAGAATAACTTAAAAGCATAAGGAAATTATAGGGTTGAAAAAAAAAATGAAAATTATTTTATTTCATTCAAAATGAAATTTAGGAAAAGAATCTTTTTTTTTTTTTTAAATAATGGGGGAGGGAGGGTTCCCTAAAAGCTAGCATAGCCCCTCCACTAGTGTGAGGGCTTATGGGAACATTGATAGAAGTATCAATAAGGGTGAGATTCTCACCATTCATTAGGGATGGAGTGATCTTTTTGCTATCTAGTGTGGTTGGGCACAAGGGCCACACTACCTTTTAAGTTTCTTTGTCCCTTATTTTATTTTCGAAAAAATAGTGGCATCTTTATCAAGGATACAATTACCATCTTTGAAGGACAACTCCCATCATTTAGCTAAATTCTTTTCCTGCTTCAACCATGTCCAACTTTGATTTGTTTTCATATATGAATATAAAATGATAAAGGCTAAGAAATATTTTTATAAGAAAATAAACTTCCCAGGAATTTCTTCTGTTGAAACAAAAAAAACTTAATAATAATAATAAAAATAATATCTAGGACATATATTTATGGAGAAAAAGACTAGGCACGCTAGAGCTATGTGATAACCGATCCACCAATTCTGAAGGAGATAAGGATCCATTTCATTCAAATTTTCTCATTTGAATTTTTAAAATTCAAATCTGATGATATTATCATCAACGTTAACTCTTACAGTTGTAGTTTTATGTAATTATTTTTTTAAAATGAGATTCAATCTCCCAATTGTAACTGTAAAATATTTATATACTCAGTCATACACCAATGGAATTCAATAAAAAACTTAGCAAAAACAAACAGTGTGTCACCAACTTTATGGTATCAGAGCTATAAGCTCAACAGTGATTCAATCACTTCTTTTTTTTTTGACATGACAGTTTCTCCATCAAATAGTCTCTCCCATTGGTATGCCAGATGCTTTCTTGGAGCTAGCAGCTCAACCAATGGGAGGAGCATAGGGGACTTTTCAATAGAGAGGAGGAGAGAGATAAACACATATCTAGGTATACCGGCGACATACCCAACATTTTTTTATATATGCCAACTCACATGAGGAACTAGAACCATATTGTAAAAAGATGTCTATATCCCAGCTTCACTTCCCAATGTGTGGGTTTAAAGGTACACTAGGGGATAGCGTTATTATTATTATTATTATTATTATTATTATTATTATTATTATTATTATTATTATTATTATTATTATTATTATTATTATATATATATATACAGTTTGACATTGCTTGTGCCCAGATATAGGTAGGCATGAAAAGACCATGCTACACTCTATCTTATGCACCCTCCCATTGGCCTTGCGTATTGGTGTTGTCTACACCAGACTGGCAATGTTCTTTTTTCCTAGCAAAAATGAAAACATATGTCGATATGTCTCCTTAACTATTAAGTATCAATTTTTTTTTTTAATAGAAAATATCAAATTTACTAAAAAAGAGGAAAAAACTAAATATGACCACAAGGACATAACAACAATGAAGGACAAACTCTAACAGATTAGATATCTTCAACAGAACCAAAAAATTCCCACTAAAAATCAATTGAAATATTAAAGTCTCTCTCACAGTTTCAT
>NC_056570.1:21545236-21548719 GCF_013358625.1 Macadamia integrifolia
TTTTTGTCAAGAAATAGTAGGGTTGTCGATGTTCAATTGTTTTCTCTTGTTAATATATGAGGCCGTGCTTGTAGAAACACAACTGATCTAGAAGATAATGGAAAAACAAGAATAAACAATACACAAGTTTACGAGGTTCAACAAGATTACCTACGTCCTTGGTGAGATGAGATTCTGCTTCACTATCAATGGAGAATAGGGTTACAATGTTCATCCTCACACCTCTCAATGTTGCTTGCATTACAGAGAAAGAAAACCTCACTACGAATATATAGCAAAAAACCTTAATCCGGAAAGTACAAAAATGCCTTCAAAAAAATTCAAGCGGGGGGCCGTGCCCCCTACACCCCCACTATGCAAAGGGCCTCCTGCCCCTTTGCAACCCCCATGGCCCGCTTACCAGCAAGTAGGACCGCTGTTTTGTCTTGTTAGGGTGCTTACATACTCTCTAGATTAAACTGCGACAGAATGCAAGACATTGTACACCAACAATACTAGTTTATTCTAGATTCCTTCAAAAATTGAAACCATGACTGGTGATAGGAGAAAATTTACAAAATCCATAGAGAAAGTAAAAGTTGTCATCAAGAAAACCTCCTTCTTGTACGTTTGCTTGTTTGATGGTAGAATGTTTTATATTTTATATTTTATATTTTTTTTAATTTTTTGTTTAACTTAGATGTGTGTTAAGTGGTATTTTTCTTAACTACGGAAGATAAATGATTGTGTTTGAAAGATCGAAGTGTTTGTGTTCAAGTTTCTACGTTGAAACATTTGGAATTTATTTTTTTAGGAAGTTTCTGAAAATGGGCATAAGTTGGCATGCATTTTGAATGAATAATATTTCTGCAATAAGGAAAATGGTTCGGAGGATTTCCTTTTACATTCACTGTAAATGATTTCCTCTACGTGATTCCCTTGGGTTAGGTATATGGAATACTTGAGATACAGACATTGGAGAGTCATAAAGCTATTATGAGTAGTATATTGGCCGGGCACTCGGGCCTAACAGAAGTTTCAGAACAAGGTGTGAATTTAAAACCAAAATAAAAAAAAACAACATATCCACCATTTAAAATCGAACCAAATTGAATTGAAATAAATTGATTTAGTTTTGTTTTCAAAAGTTAGAATCTTTTCTTGTTTCGGTTTTATTTCATAATGAAAATCGTTGAATAAAATTGAATTACCTATTTTCAAATCGAATAAGGAACCATGAAAATTTATATTATTTTTTACTACTTCAGTCAGTGTGATATTTTTTTAAGTTTTTTTTTGTTGGTGATACATAAAAAGCTAGCCCGCGCTAAACTTAATTTGAAACCGAACTAAAATTGAATACAAAACCGTATAAACGACGAATATGAGTCAAAGCGAATTGATTTGGTTATGATTTCTAAAATGTGCTCTTATTCTTGGTTCAACTCAACTTTGATTTCTGCATTTTATATATTGAACTTGAACCGAAACCGAACCAGTTGAAACACAATATAGAGTTCTATTGGTTTCTGGAGAGTTTCACACTCAATAGAATTCTATTTTGTATGTTCTATTCTAACTAGGATTTTGGACTTTATCGATTGGAACTAGGATACATAAAATTCCTTGTCTATAAAGCCATTCCAGACTCCTTTTTTATCTCTCACCATGATTAAATCATAGAAGAAAGTACGAAGAAGAAGAAGATAGTTTTGTCCATGTCCATGGCCATGTCCATCCTTTCTCACCCAGGCATTCCACTCTGCAATTGCAGAAGTTTGGTCATGACTACAAGGAGCAAATACAATATTGGTGGGTATCGGTTTAACCCCTGCTTTTTCTAAAAAATACTAATTTTTCTACTATTTTACCTCTAAAATGATACGAATCATCGATCTGGATCGATCAGGGATCAGGAATCAGTCTCAGTCAATACCAATCCAATACAGCCGATACTTAAAACCATGATATGGAGTGATTGGAGCTCTCCCAATTCATCCTTGCAGTAGCGGAAGCCTTGTACATTGGGTTTCTCTTTTTCAAAACTCTATTTCAAGCTGATGGGTGTTCATAAATACTTTGCTCTGTCATATTTCTCATGAGTTTAGTCTTTTGATAGGTGCCAATCAACCTACAATATTCCAATCCAACTTGAAATTATCAAGTTGACACACTAGATCTCTTATTAACTGAAATTTTGAAACATGCCACTTCATGAATATCTCAAACCAGTACTCCATTATGGTAAGATATACTCATTTCACTCAGCACTCTTTAAAAAGACAAAAAAAAGATTAAACATGAAACAAATACTACAATGTTCTCAAACTTCCAAAAAAACTATCAAACCATCTATAGCTTTTTCACTATTTCCCCATTTTTTAATTAGTCTAATACCAAGAAGCAAAAAAGATCAATTGGAAGAACAAAAAAATAAAACCAAAATATTCTCAAGAAAGCACATTATCAGGTCTTGACTATGAACTCCTCACACTTATTTCTGAACCCCCAGAAACAAAATAGGCAGAGATGTCAAGCTGATCTTCCATTTCATGGCCAAAGTATAAGAGTTTCATATATTTAGCTGAAATGTTTGAAAGTTTCTGGATTTTCTTCTTCAATTTTCTAACAGTCATGGTCTCTTCCACCTCCAATCTGAACTTGAACCTTCTGTTATGTGTTTCAACAACAATTTTAAATTTCTCTCCTGGAGTCAATCGATCATAAGTGAGAACGATTTCTGATCCATCTGTTAGTTCATAGAATTGAACATCGTAATCATCTCTCAAATCCAATCCATTAAGCCAAAGGTTTTGTCGATCCACTTTAGCACCAAAATTGGATTCCATCTTTTTTTTCAGTTCAAGAAAAGTTGTGGTTGGAAGTACTTTGGCCATGAAACCTTGCACTATTTTTGGATGATCATAAATAACAATGATATGCATTTTGTCTCCGAAATGCTCTACCTGTAAGATTGAATGAGTCCATAAAAATAATTAATCATGAATAACCATTTAGTAAATTCACATATATTACTCCATTAGATCACAAAGATTAAAAAAAAAATGACAAGAATTTGACAGGATGGGCGTTTAGTGAGGCTTGATATGGTGTCCCAATTGATTTTAATTGTGTGGTTGATGATGTGGCAACTTCCAACCGTATGGAAACCCAAGGCGGTAGCATAGTTGGTGAGCAACGAACTTGGTACAAGCTGTAAACTCGGACGTCCTAAGTTTGACTCTCACTAGGCACACCTTGGCCCACTCACACGGGGGTGTTTAATGCTCTTCACTGCATTCAAAAAAAACTTCCAACTGTATGGATAGGTAGGGTTGGATCCCCTCTGGATATAACAATATGTCAAATTTTATAATCAAATTCAATCGTATGACCTATAATGTACTTAGGATGGCTCCTATTTTTGACTGGTCATATCTATAAGTTATTAAACACAAATTGATTTTTTTTTTTTTTTTTTTTTTTTTTTTTTTTTTTTTTTTT
>NC_056570.1:21548937-21555019 GCF_013358625.1 Macadamia integrifolia
TCATAATGTGATTTTGATGATCTCAAAAAATGACCATGGACAATCCTAACAAATGACCTAGATCAATACTGATCTGAATATTCTCTATCCTTCAATAGTGATCTGTTTTAGTCCCTTTTTTTTTTTGGACTCACTGTACAACGGTAAGTGCTAATGTTGAGATAAATCCTTGAAGTTGAATATTCCTCTAAGAAAGAAGATGTGCATGAAGGTGATTATGCTATGATCATAGAAAAATGGTAAACAAACTTAAATCTCTTGGGCTTCTATACAAAAGGATTTGATATTGGTAAACAAGGGTGTAACTATATATATCTTTAGGCACAACGTAATGTTTCAAGCCTGTAATTCAAGTAAAAATAATAGTAGAGAAAAATTATAGCAGAAATAAAATAAGCTGGAAGATTTTAATCAACAATTTGCATTCACTGAAGTTAAAATATGAAGGTACCTGTGCTGTTGGTGGAGAGAATGGAAGAGAGGTTGGGATGAGATTTAAATGTGCTGTTCTTCTTCTACTCAAAACCTGAGTAAGATATGTCCCCCCACTAAAATGAAGAAAAATTAAGACGAAACAAGCTCACACACACACACAAGCACACACACAGAGAGTGAAATTTCTAACCTTAGTTGATCTCTTCTATCGTTGTCCACATAGAGACTTTCATTTGTATTATAAGTGATATATAGTAAATACATAACGTAGATATATGCCAGACTGGCATGGGTATCTATTTACTTATTGTTTACCTGCCTTATCATTGCTAGCTGTAAATATTGTAATTAGTGATATTCTTTATAACATATGCTACATTTTATTTCTTTCCTTATATTGACTTACCTTGTTTAGGCTCATTGATTTGCGTTTATTCCTTTCCTAAGTGAATGACTCATTCTGCCTTCATCCAACTAGTTGTAGCCTGGCGATGAAGTCTATTCTTGCTTTTGCCGTTATCATCGGAGGCTGGGACATGGTACTAGCTTTTGTAAGACATTGTGATGAATCATCCATGACCGCCTTACTTATGGTGAGCTAAAGTACAATTCAATTGGAGGTGTTGTGCTAATACTGTTCCCCCAAATAGCTACCCATCCCCTGCCAGATCATGAGGTTCTAGCTAGGGGTGTCAATTCCTAAACCGAACCGGTAAAACCGGCCAGACCAAACCAATAATAGCACCGATCGAACCAAATCAAACCGAAGCCTTATTGGTTCGGTTCGGTTTGGAGTATTGCAACCCCAAAACCAAACCGAACCGCACCGAAAACCGAATGAACCCGAAACCAAACCGGTAAGAAACCGAAACATTCCAAAATTCATTAAAAAAATCAAAATTTGCATAGTTTTGTATACATTTGTATGGAAAGTTGAATCCAAACTAGACCAAAAACCAAAACCAACTCGGTTACAAATCGATTTAAGAAACCGAAGACAAACCGAAACCAAACCGCACCGAAACCGAAACCGAAACTGGAATTTCCTTATTGGTTCGGTTTCGGTTTCAGCTTTCCCACACCAAAACCGACTCAACCCAACGAAACCGAGCCAGACCGACCAATTGACACCCCTAGTTCTAGCACCTTCAGGCTCGTTAGAGCTGGCATGCCTCCGTCTGAGACTCTACCCTGCCCTAGGGATGGATGGTACCTCTTCAATTCATCTCTCAGGTTCTTCTCTCTCCCCGCTTCCCTACTGAGTTCCTCCGTCTCTCTTGCATGGTGCCCCTCTATCCCTCCCTTTCACTAATCCATTTTCAATCTCAAGGTGGATTTAAAGCCGGGTTGAAAAGGTAAACCTTCATACATCTACTGATCTATTTTCAAATAGCTATAATGCATTTACCAAATATCATTTTTCCCCCACCACTTCACTTTCACTTAGGCCCAAGCCAAGTCAGTGGGGGGTCCCTGTCGGCCTCTCCTTCCCCCCAGCGACCGGTTCACAGAACAAGGAGTGTTGCAAGGTACAGGAGATTGATGGAAGAACCTGGCCGAAATCAATCGCTCCAAAGAGTGATGAGAAGACCGCCATTGTACATCTTTCTTTCAAAAGATGGTAAGACACCCTTTACTAATATAATAGAAGGTAAGGCTAAAGCAAGAGTGAAACTACAAGCTATAAGTAGGCGTGCAATATATTGAGTTTTATTAGTCTTCACATGGTATCAAAGACATCTCTGCCATCGTTTCTCTTTCGTTATAACCTGTGCAGCTGCCTCCTCTAATTGTTCAAGTCCATATCCTGTTGTGTTCATCAGTGTCAGCTTGCCCTATTGTAATTTCTAGGTGACTCATTGCCCTAAATCATTCGAGCAAATTGCATCCTCTACAGTTCCTATGATTGGATTTTGCTTGCAGAGATCCATGTGATGATCAAAGAAGCGGCATCATATAGGTCAAATGTATGCTATCACCAATAGGATTTCCTTGCTTTACTAAGGAGCTAACCCCAAACAAATAATATTAGGTCACTCTTACTATGGCACCCATATCTTACGTCTCTTTGAACCCCACTACCATCTTCATTGTTGGCCTGAAACCCCATCGCTCATACTCCATGTCCGTAAACACTTTGGCATCACACCGTCATTCCTTGAAACTACTTTTGTAACCTACAATAGTGAAGAGGCATAGACATCCCTATTTTTTTCACCCTGGAGGCCGCTTTGAATTGATGAACATCCCTCGAGGCGAAGAGATCCTATATCTATAGGTTTTGGAGCTTAATTTTCTTGCACTCTTGAACGTCTCCACACATCTTCCATATAAAATGACTAAATACCCCTCCAAAGAGAAATATAGAAATAGTGGTAGATTATCCTAAATTTTCCGAAGTGTTTGAATGTCAAATTGTTTTATCACACCCAAAATTGGTACAAAAATGAGCTCATTTACCCCTTCATTGGGAGAAGATCAGAATCCGTGTATAGACACTCTTAGGCCCGAAGAAACCTATTTTAGAAAAAAATATATATGGCTTTTTGGGTAATTGGATCAGGTGTTGTCATTGTTGGCAATTATGTGGTGATGTTCAGACAATGCAGACAAGTCAGTTTTAGTGTGGACAAAGTTTGGTAATATTACAAAGTCATCTGGACATGAAGGATGACATTTAGAAGCCTATTATGGACTTAAACAGTGTTTGGCAAAAGGTGGATGCATTAGGTGAAGGCCTTGTACAGTAAAAGGTATGAATTCATAGGTTCACGCAGTGATAGTATGTTTGGAGCTATTTTTGGAAAGTTTAATGGTAGAACTAAGAAAATAAAAATACATGAGAAACTCAGTTTATGGAGTCTCCTTTCCAATGCAATTGTAATTGTGTTGATCCGATGTCAGACAAGGAAGTTACAATAATTTTCGCAACATTGCATTGAAAAGAACCTATTTGGGAGAGTTTTTGAATTGTAAGTAAGATACTACCTACTTTTAGTGATGCACCATCTTGTCATGAGCATATAGGAGAAAACCTCATTAGAATAGCAAAGATATGGCATCGATACTCTTTCGAAGCTTCTGGAAAGTGAGGTGTAAAATCAGTTCATGGAATCAAGAATTGGTCTTCTAGGATCTGGCCACATCGCATTATTTCATTTCTAAGAAAGAGTTTGCTTCTTTGGCTACCGTTGCACCTGATTTTTTAAACCTACTACTGTGTATGATAGAGCACCAAATGCATTTACCGAGATTTCAATGTGGATGTAGGCATTCTGGCCGAACCATATATCTTATGTATTGTGTATATCTTTATTTTTATTTGTATATTAAAGAGTGTGGGTAACGGAGTGGTTGTGCACTGTCTGATAGACCTGACCACATAGTAGTTGCACCGAAAGAAGATCAACAAACTCAACAGTCAAAGGGGAGGTATAAGATACATATGGGATCTGAGGTTGCAACCAAAATCTCCCCTAAAATTCCTCTAGCAATGAAAACAATTCCTGCTTTGTGACAGTTTGTAGGAACAGTTTTTAGGGCAAGACCAGTGGCTTTCTATGCTGGAGGAAGGAGGCTGAACTGAGTGCTGAGCTTTTAAAGTCTCCTGAAGAAAGTCTGCATAAGCACTTTGAGCTTTGCTGATGACATCCGCAAGGGAGAAGAACTTCTTGTTGTGAACCAGCCTATTCTTAGCCTTCCATAAATGCTTACACAAGGAGGCAAAGCCAGCGATCTCCTTTGCTTAAGGGTGGGAAGACGGGAAATTTTTGCCAAGAACCTTCCAACATTCCAAGTCATGAATAGAAGCATCATCAACCCAAATAGATAAGGGGGAGCTAACCAAACAGCCTTAGATAAAGGGCATGAAACGAAGGCATGAAGAGGGAAGGTCCAAAGCGTCTCCACATCTAATACATGATGCTTCAAGCTGCATTTGGCGTCTTTGAAAGCCTTCCCGAACAGATAAGCAATCAGCACAACAACGCCAAAAAGGGGACTTACTCTTTGGAAGAGTACTGATTCTCCAAATGAATTTTCAAGTCTCATCTTGGATTCTTTAGAAACCGTGGTGTTAGATCAAACACCAAGAAACACGAATAAAGAGACAATAGATCCGTACGACAGAGATTTAACAAGGTTCACACACCAGGGTGGTGTGCTACGTCCTCGGGCGAAGAAGAAGATGATTCACTATGCAGAGGAGAAATTACACCCTAGCAGCGGCGAGGAAAAACTCGCCCCGAAACCCTAGCTGCGTGAAAACCCTGGAATACAATGACTTTCTCAATAAGCAACAGTACATTATATATACTCCAAATCGCTAGTCAACCCATCGGGTCGCAGTCGATCCGGTCGAACCATACCTCCCCCACACCCCCATACGAGATCAGTGATGGGCTCCGAGCTTACCTATCAGCCCAAGCCCTCTGCTTCCATCACAGATCTCAGAAAATTTTCCATTTGGGTCGCCACCAAAATATATCGGATCGGGTCAATCTTCAAAACGGGTCAAGAATTCGAGACAAACTTAATAAATTTCCACCTTGGCTTGAATTCTCCTCCAACAGATAAACAAATAGCTAATATCTTCATCTTCTCCAATAGCCCTCCAAAGGGCTGAACTCAAACACGACAAACACCAAGTAAGTTCAAGCAATGCTCGAACTTACCAACACATAAAGGCTTAGTTAACATATCAGCTGGATTATCTTCAGTACCAATCTTCAACACTTGAATATTACCTTGAGCAATTATCTCTTTTATGAAATGATACGGAACATCAATGTGCTTTGTCCTCTCATGATACATTGGATCTTTAGTCAAGTGAATAGCACTCTGACTATCACAATGGACAACAGTCACCCCATGATTCATGCTGAGTTCTCCCAACAAACCTCTAAGCCAAATAGCTTCTTTAATTGCCTCAGTCACTGCCATATTCTCTGCTTCAGTAGTAGATAATGCAACTGTAGCCTGTAAAGTAGCTTTCCAACTAACCGTACTTCCTTCAAGAGTAAATACATAGCTTGTGAGTGACCTCCTCTTGTCAAGATCACCTGCGTAATCTGAATCAACATAACCAGATAAACTATCACCATTCCTCCCAAACTCCAAACAAACACCAGAGGTCCCTTTCAAGTACCTAAATATCCACTTCACTGCTTCCCAATGAGTTCTGCCTGGACATGACAAATATCTGCTCACCACACTGACAGCTTATGAAATGTCAGGACGAGTGCAAATCATAGTATACATAACAGAGCCAACTGCACTAAAATAAGGAACACGTGACATGTGCTCCACCGCTTCATCTGTCTTAGGTGATAGAGCAGTTGAAAATCTAAAATGAGATGCAAGAGGAGTAGTTATAGGTTTGGCATATTTCATGCCAAAACGATTCAATACTTTCTCAGTGTACTTTTGTTGAGATAGCCACAACTTCCCTGCTTTTCTATCCCTCTTGATCTCCATACCAAGGATCTTCCTTGCTGCCCCCAAATCTTTCATCTCAAATTCAGAACTTAATTGTTCCTTCAACCTATTGACATCATTCCTACCTTTTGCTACAATCAACATATCATCAACATAAAGCAACAAATATATGAATGATCCATCAGAGAGCTTTCTGAAATAAACACAACAG
>NC_056570.1:21555039-21556624 GCF_013358625.1 Macadamia integrifolia
TACTTTTAGTGATGCACCATCTTGTCATGAGCATATAGGAGAAAACCTCATTAGAATAGCAAAGATATGGCATCGATACTCTTTCGGAGCTTCTGGAAAGTGAGGTGTAAAATCAGTTCATGGAATCAAGAATTGGTCTTCTAGGATCTGGCCACATCGCATTATTTCATTTCTAAGAAAGAGTTTGCTTCTTTGGCTACCGTTGCACCTGATTTTTTAAACCTACTACTGTGTATGATAGAGCACCAAATGCATTTACCGAGGTTTCAATGTGGATGTAGGCATTCTGGCCGAACCATAAATCTTATGTATTGTGTATATCTTTATTTTTATTTGTATATTAAAGAGTGTGGGTAACGGAGTGGTTGTGCACTGTCTGATAGACCTGACCACATAGTAGTTGCACCGAAAAAAGATCAACAAACTCAACAGTCAAAGGGGAGGTATAAGATACATATGGGATCTGAGGTTGCAACCAAAATCTCCCCCAAAATTCCTCTAGCAATGAAAACAATTCTTGCTTTGTGACAGTTTGTAGGAACAGTTTTTAGGGCAAGACCAGTGGCTTTCTATGTTGGAGGAAGGAGGCTGAACTGAGTGCTGAGCTTTTAAAGTGTCCTGAAGAAAGCCTGCATAAGCACTTTGAGCTTTGCTGATGACATCCGCAAGGGAGAAGAACTTCTTGTTGTGAACCAGCCTATTCCTAGCCTTCCATAAATGCTTACACAAGGAGGCAAAGCCAGCGATCTCCTTTGCTTAAGGGTGGGAAGACGGGAAATTTTTGCCAAGAACCTTCCAACATTCCAAGTCATGAATAGAAGCATCATCAACCCAAATAGATAAGGGGGAGCTAACCAAACAGCCTTAGATAAAGGGCATGAAACGAAGGCATGAAGAGGGAAGGTCCAAAGCGTCTCCACATCTAATACATGATGCTTCAAGCTGCATTTGGCGTCTTTGAAAGCCTTCCCGAACAGATAAGCAATCAGCACAACAACGCCAAAGAAGGGACTTAATCTTTGGAAGAGTACTGATATTCCAAATGAATTTTCAAGTCTCATCTTGGATTCTTTAGAAATCGTGGGAAGATGAAGAGGAAGGTTCGGAACTATGAAGTTAAAGGCGTTCACATGATTTGTACAATAGGTTGTGTTCGGTATGATTTCTTGGATTGTATTTTTGACCAAGAATACATTCCAAGAATGCATGCCAAAGTAGTTTAAAGGAATCAGACTAGATAATGAAGAGTCATGTTTCACTAGGCATCGTGGAGTGTTTCACTTCTGTCACATGATAGTATATGGGTGGGACAACATGATAGATAGTAAATGCATCACTATGCATGGTGAAGCCTAGGAGGGCCCAAAATTTAATTATACAAAGAGCTCCGAAATGTTTAGATCTGATAAAGAGCCAAAATTGAACAACGTATTTGAGAAGATACGGAGATTTGTGATTCCCAAGAAAGGATGAATATTAGGGAACTTCAATTTTTGGGATGAAATAAAAATAAGATTTAATAAAATAAGGGAAGAGGTTTACTTTCAAGCTGCTTGAACCTTGCGCTGGACATCCAAGGGGAGGG
>NC_056570.1:21556644-21572370 GCF_013358625.1 Macadamia integrifolia
GGGGGAGGGGGAGGGGCAGGGTGGTCATTTCAATGCCTTAGTGAGAGGTTGCAGGGTGCATTGCCGGGCAGCTATTTTTATTCCTAAAATAAAATAAATTGTAGTCCATAATATATATGTAAATCTAAGCTTTCCTAGACCACTAAGAGGGTTCTCAATTATGAACTCATATTCTAAAGAGAAAGTCTCCCATGTGAAACAATGATGTGGTGAATCTAAGGCTCCGTTTGGTATCGTTTTAAAAAAACGTTTCTAGAATTTTTTCGTTCTATTGGAACGAAAAAACGGAATCTTCTGTTTGGTGCACTTATGGTCAGTTTCTGTTTTTTTGGAACAAAAAGTGAAAAAAAAAAACTGAAAAAACGAGATTGGACGGAACTCCAAAATGGAGTTCCGTCTTCCCAGTTTCGTTCCATTTTACAAAAAAAAAAATTTCCGATAAAAATCTAAAATTTTGAAACACCATTTTTTTCGTTTAAAAACTGTGTTTCGACACAGAAACTGAAATTTTTGTTTTTGACACGAAACGGTGTTTCTGGAATAGAAACGATACCAAACGGGCCCTAAGTATCTAACTATGGGATACATAGGTAATTGCCTAGCTTGATTACATGTTAATTTTCAGCTTTAAATTTAATCATTTACCATTCCACATCCCCAAACCTTAAACAATTAGTCATGTGCACTAAGTATCTAAGGTGTACATATTGGTGAAGCCAAGAATTTTCAACGAGCCTTGGGAGGCCAAAGTAAGTGATGGAAACAAAGTGGGTTAGGAACATAGGATGGGTTTCACGAAAAAATAATTTGTTGTTACCCGGGTGCAGTAAAGTAGCTACAACCCCATGGTAACAGCCAAGGGAATGGAATCGATCCCATGGACAATTTGAAATATGCACCAAGGATGAATTTTTCTGCCCCTACCCTTGAGATTCCATTCCCTTGGCTGAAACCAGGGGTTGCGACTAATTGGCTGCAACCCAGGCAGCAGCCAATTTTCATTCGGGTTTCACCTATACCTTAAAACTTCTTGAAACCATTATGGTGTGGTATCTTATTAGGTAGAACTAATTAATCTACAAACAGGTAATGATCCTATAAAGAAGAGGAATGTCATGGAGTTTAAATTAGCAATGAAAAATGGGTGCCTTAAACTGATGATAGAACACACATATAAGGAAACTAGGGGTGTCAATCAGTTGATTTGAAACGATTTCTATTCGGTTTCATCGATTTTGGTGCGAGAATGAGTGAAACCAAAGTATGAACCAATAAAGACGCACAAGTTTTGGTTTTCCGGTTTACCATGTAACATATTCAAAAGTATATAAAAAAAAAAAGTTTATGTTTTTTTATGAATTTCAAGTTGATATCAGTTTTTTAAGTTCAGCCTTGTTGGTTCCAATGTAGCCCAATTTGGTTTTGTTCTCACAAAACCTCAGCCCAAAACATGATCCAATAAGCTCATATTGGTTTCGTTGAATTCCTTGGTTCGGGCTAGGTTTTAACACCCTAGTTAATTTATACAGTATACATAACTATAATCCTGTCAGCATCTCAGGCACAATATTGGTACATGCACACCATGTAATCTTACTTGGACAGTTGATTATGTGGCCAAAAGACCCTTCTAAGAGAGACAATGCATACCTTTTCATTTCAACTTTAACAATACAAGTTTGAATACATGTTCTTACATATTAAATGAATCCTCACTTTTCACATCCATATGTATCCTTAACTGTTGGAATATCATATGAAATCCACAATCTCTATCATCCCCCCAAAAGGGAGGGATGCAATCAAACAGTATACACTGGTAGCTGATTTGCTTTGATACTAAAGGAGGAAATATGATAAAATTATATTTTTGAAACTTGAATCTCTCAAGTTGGAAAAATACCCATTAGATCAAGAAATACAATATGCTGCTTCACAATTGAATGTCTTGGAGTTCCATTTTTTGATCTAAGTTGAAAAAATGCCAGCTTGAATCATGAAAAGCTCTGAAAAAATCATCCGAAATGGTTTCAATCTTAACTTCATTTATAAACATTCTACTACCCAAAACATGCTTTACTGAATCTCCAACAACTGAGTGCTTGAAATCCACCACATGTTGCTCATACCTCTCAAAGCTGTTCCCAAACACCACCATCTTAGTTAAGAACTCTGCTTTCCAATTTTCTTGTAACAGATTGTCATACAAAATGGCCTCACAGTGTGGCATAAAGAATATTGTAGGCTTCAATGCTCGTCTCCGTCCCTGCTCATTTACAGATAAAACATGACAACCCAAAGCTTCCAAGACCTTGGCTTCTGTAGTTGATATGACTGGATCAAAGATCTCAATGTCCCCAATCCAATCGAACTTTCTCTTGATCAAGATTGCCAGGCTCAGCTGCAATCTCGGGGGTTCATATGATTCGATACTGCCAATCCCATATATTACCATCTGCATTTTGTATTCAGAACCCAGAACCCTAGAAAAGTGACCAATGATTTGAGGAGCTTGGATTTGATCGAGGAAAGTACGGTAGAATTCAGTTTTGTTGAGGTTCTCCATGCACATGTGAATCTTTTGCATCAGTTTTGATTCTCTTTTTGGATCAGTTTCAAGATCCATTGGCGTCCAAGTTTCTGGTTGTGACTGTTGTTGTTGCTGTTGTTCTAAGTTTTTAATCTTGGGCAGATTGCTGCGCCTCTGTTTGCCTCGACGACGTAGAACAACAGTCCAGCCTTCATTGGGGTTTTCAGGTTTAAGAATTTCTGAAGTAGCAGCCATTGTTGCTTGTGGACTCTCCTTGTTTTGGGGGAATCACTGGGAGCCACGTATGTTCCCAACCGCAGACGTTTTTCAGTCTAACCTACAACCAAGACGAATTGCATATTAATCAAAATCTACAAATACAGGATATGCAAGCTTCCCACAAAAATAAAATAAAAATGTCCAAAGGAACACATAATGTAAGATAAACAAATAATTTATATTAGTTCTCCAAAAGTCCATATAATTTATAAGAAAAATAAAAGACTGGCACCTCTTCATGATTTAGTCAGTAATCCAAAAACAGAAAATAAAAGACAAAAAGATGGGGAAAAAAATAGTGCATTCATAACCATAAATTAGGTATTAGTCTTATGACAAAAAAAGAAGCTAAATCAAAACTATGCACCTTTTTAATGAAAACTGAAATTCTTACAAATGAAGAGTCAATGGAATTGTACAAGCACATGGAAAGTGCAGAGATAATCAGAATCAAAACGAACTGCAATTCTCTAACTGTCAAACTTAAGCAAACTAAAAAGGATATTAACATAAAATATAATGCATTCGGTGAACACCTTGTTGATCGGTAGACCAGTTATAAAACACTAATATATGAAGATATTACCAAGGGAAAAAACAGTCTTGGATTAAGCATGATGTGCAAAGAAACAGTACTAAAAAACTCATCATTGTTAAACTAAATTAATATTTATGTTTCCTCCTGCTCTTGTCCAAAGAAAAGACAAGCTATTATGTTAAACGTAAGAAATAGAAGCAGTGAGATACTAAAAAACAATAAACTCCTTATTCAGAGCTGGTTTAAGTAACAAGTCAAAATCAACCTCATTGTAAACAAAATACCATGAATCAGTAGATTCGTTTAACCAAAACTCTATGTCTGACTTGAAATTTGTAAACAATGCATTTTACAGCTTATGTAAAGCTGTAGAGATCAATGGAGGGGTGGTCCATCATCCTAAAATATGGACCAACCCATGGGGCCACAAGGCCAACCAGAAAATCTGTGTCAGCCCTTATTGGCTAGGAGTTTTGGGGTCTCCAAAACCCAGATTGTGGGGATCTTTTTTCTGTTTGTCTTGGGCTGCAAGCTTGAGTCAAGTTAGTCAAGTCTTGTACCACACATTTGGACTGTTAGTTATGATTTGTTTACAAGTTGGACAATTGAATCACTTGGGATCAAGTCTTATACTTTTCCCCTCAAATTTTAAAACTTTCCTTTTAGTGTGTTTACCCCATAGTTCGAAATCTGCCAAAATTTTGGTATTTCGGCCAAAATTTCGGTATCGTTTCGGTATCTCGCCAAAAAGATACATTCCATGCCTTATAAATACAACATTTCGTTAAGACAAAGTCGAAATTTCAGTATCGTTTCGGTATCTCGCCGAAATTTCGACTCTGTCTCGCCTATCTTGTGGTTTCGGTTCCATTTGCATATTTTGAAAGAAAAACACTCCAACAAGCCTCTAATTAGCCACATCATTACACATTTTGACTTCCATTGGACTCCTACAAGAAGATCTACACATTCAAAGCTTAGGAAAGGTAAAGTTTTTTCTCCAAAAACCTTTTTTTTTTTTTAATAGTACATAAATACATGTTGGTAAAATTTCTAGAACAGTTCGACGATTGCTGCCAAACAAAGGTGCAACTGTAAAACAATGTCATGTTCTAATAATTTTGCATTTTTATGTTCTAAGCATGTTTATTAACCTTAAAATAAGCTACACACCAAGTTTCAGGTCAAAATATGGCCGTTTGACCACCAAAACAATCATCCGAAACCAAAAACAAAAAAAAAACAAAAAAATACACCATCTCGGAGAAATCTCGCCGAAATTTCGGTATTTCGGTGTTTCTGAACCCATCGAAACACCGAAATGAAACGAAATTTCAAACCTTGGTTTACCCAAGCACTATAAATTGTAATGGACTGTTAGTCCTTTCCTTACGATTTAATGAAGTTAAATAGAATTTGCTTTGTGCAATGTTAATGTCCTGAGAGAGACTAGATGTGAGATACCTCGGGTGAGACTTGAGAGACCCTTATCCTCCTATTACCCCTTCTTCCTTCTCCACTCGATCTCCCAGAGTTTCTCTGTTCTATTTTCTGATCTCTGTCCAAACAATACCCCTGGATAGGTTCTTTTTATCTTCCGTGATCTCCATTGAAGCCCTCCAAGTTACCACCATTGATTGAAGATCTGAAGCACAGAGACCAGTCCCTGTGATTCTGGTTTCCTGGAGAATTCTGGCAGCATATTGAAGACCGTAGATCTCCCAATCTGTTGATCCATTGAAGCCCATCTTTTGGGATTCAAATAGCCTCCCCATAGGCTCCACTCAACCAGTAGATCAACCTCAACAGAAACCTATTTCCTGAGACCTAAGAGTTCTCCTAATTGTTGACCTAGTTCAAGAATCGACCCAGTTCCTCTTTCAGTCACCAAATCAAGCTGAGAATCTGGGACCTGAATCCCGTTACTAGACCTAACCTTCAATGGTAATACTATCCTTCACTGATCACTGTTACTGTGGTTCTTGATGGTGGTTTGTTTCAAGTCTATGGAACCCTAGATCTGCACTGATATAGGGTTTGTATTTCCCTTTTGACTGGGGTTAGTAATACCTATACTAGGTCTATTAGGGATTATAAGGGTGAATTTAATCCATTATTATTTGCTGTTTGGTACAAGTTAAATAACAACAACTACTCAGCCTTATCCCAATTAAATGAGGATGGCTACATGGATCCAATCAAAGGCAGTAAAAGAAAAAGTACGAGTAGAAGGGAAGGGACACAACACAACAAATAAACTCATCTAAATGGGGTTGGCTGTTTGTTATAAGTTCATAATATTTAGTCTGAGAACAGTGGATGTTTTAGGTTGTATTTGTGATCCTGTCTGGAGTTAGGTCATTGTGACCGAGGTTTACATCAGCATTGTTCAGTTACAAATTTACAATCTATAGTGGCATTACTGTACTTTTCATCACATCAGTTATATAATAGATAATGGATTTGAGTACGGCAGAGCATATGCTCACTAGATACTCCCTGTTCTTTTATCCTTTCTTACTTTGCTTCTTCTTTTCTCTCTCTTCTATTGTACAGTCTATTATTTTAACACTCTTATCCATTATCAGAAAAGTCTTTCAATTTATTACTCTCATTATTTGTAATCTTTCTCCTTTTGTCTATAATCATATTAAGAAAGTGAGAGTATGATATGTAGGCTTTCCTTGGTACCTATTGTTTCTGAACTTCTGTTTTCAATTTTACCATGATCCCTCAACATTGCTTACAATTAGAAATACCGTCAATGATCTTTCTGGTTGCAAATATAAGACCCTAATTACTTATCCGAAATGGATCAACATATATACCCTATGCCACCCTATTTCCATGTGACAAGCTTACCACTATATCCCCATGTGGCCAAGCCCCCATAATGTAAGGTAGGTAGAAATCACCCAACCCCAGTAGGGATCACTAACAACCCACAATAGGTAATGACACTAGGTCTGATCACAGAGTACAAAATCAACTTATAGTTCCATAAACAAGACACAATCAGTCCCTGAAGTGTACCAACGATAATCCACAATACTAGGATTAAACCCCACTAACATTCACAGCAACATCAGACCAATGTACCTAGCTGCAGGTCAAAGAACAAGCCAAAACTAAGAAAAATAATTAATATCAGATATCAGACACAAGATAGATTAAATGGCAGGTATTAGCATCAGATTTGAAGACCATATTACGAATAAAAACTCAGAAAATCAGCCTGATATGAAGGCTGAAACAGAACCTGTAACACTTCTTGAAATAGGGCTTCATTTAGGGAGATTTTGGATTACCTTGATGTCCAGGCCCCTGATGGCCTTCAATTCCTGATCGAGTGGTGGAGTGGCCTATAGGAGGACCCTAATAGGTCCTCAAAGAGGGGCTTGAATGGCTTGGAAGATGTGTGGAATTGAGTTGCTGCCCATATTTCTTAAATACAAGAGTATTGCAGGCCTTGGATTGATGTCTCAGATCAGCAGTGGGCAGCAGCAGTGATTGAACCTTCAATGATCTTCCAATAAGTCTCAGAGACTGTGCCATTATTACTCAGAAAACAAAGCAATAAGAAAAGGGAAAGTAAAGAATCGATGGAAAGGAGAGAAGGGGGATAATGGGTTGAGCCTCTCACTCTTCCCTGGGCCTCTTACCCTCTCATAGGTCTCACAGCCATAGTTTGTCAACAAACATATTTCTCAACTTCAAATGGATGGTTTCTCCTTCAGCTTGTATTAATAATAAGCAATTGAAGTTACAAAAGGAAACCAGTTCATGCGTGGACTGCTTGGTGACAAAGTAACTTGATTACAAAGAAATAGAAAGAAGGAAAATAGAAACCCCTAGCTAATAGAAACTAGATAGTAGGAAAACTCCTTGCTAATGAAAACAAAAACTAAAAATATCAAGTCTTATCCCACGCAAGGCAGCTTCTTCCAGGTCTTATCCCTCGCGCAAGCTGGCTCCATGGTACCCACCAAGTGTTTCCAAAAGCCCTCTGCCACAAGGAAGTATTCAGCCAAGATCGGGTCCCATGAGATCTGATAAGAATCTGGGAAATATCCTCTGTCCTAGCTGTTATTCCAGACTTATTCTTCCCTAATTATTCTCCATGCAAGCTGTCCTAGAGGTCTGTATAAGTTCACATCCACAAGGCAATCTATACCCAAAGAGTCCCCCATATAGCTGCCATTGGATACCCATGCAAGTCTGGAAGATATTTCCTAAAGATGGTGCTCGATGGGACCAATAAGTTGGAAAGTTAGCCCCAATTTATGGGCTAGTTGTGAACCAATTTTGGAGCCCCAATCGAGGACTTGGTCCACTTCCTAAAACCCCCCCCCCAAAAAAAAAAATCCAGCCTCGTTCATTTAAAGACATTAAATAGAGAAGACCAACAGTAATATTAGTGTTTACACCCTATTCGGTCTATCTGACCAATGATTCACCGATTTCAAACAAATTAACTGAGATACGAAAAGGCCTGGAGATAGAGTCTATACCAACGTGAGTTGGTTCCAAGGAAGATTTCAGCCAACTTGACTGACAATGAGGAGCTTGTATTAAGAATTGACCGGTTTTCAATCATTGACCAAAAATCGATTTTCAATCAAGTATCGATTTTCAGCCATTCACTGATCTTTGATCATTGACCAATACACAAGAAAGCCTGAAAGTAGATTTCGTACTAACATTGGCTAGCTCTAGAGAAGTTACAAGTATATTGTCTTAGTGGTTGAAGTAGTTATAACGAAGGAAGAAGATGGGGTACAAAACCCCACTAAAGATATGGAAAGTGAAATAATGCAGTTTGAAAACTACCAGAACACTAGAATTTCAAGAAAGTATAAAAAGGAATTGTGGCTGAAGAAAAAGATCATGATCAAAATCATACACAAACCAACGCAATTATCTGTCTCTTCAATTTCTTTTAGATTAGTCTTTCCTTTTAGCATAGTTCTTAGAGCTAGTTCTTAGGCAATCTCATTGTTCAAGGCCAACTTTCATAGTATAATCTTTTCTTTTTTTAATAGTATGTTTCCAAACGCTCATTTTATTTGAGTTCTGCACTTTCTTCAAGTTTAGTATCATTTACTTCCTTTCCTTTAGGTCGTGTTTGGTAACCAATAGAAGAAAAGAAAAGAAAAAGTACTTTTTTCTTGGTTGAAGAAATTCTCTTTGTGTTTGGCATGTCCTAAACCAAGAGAAGATTCCATTTTTAAATTTCAAAATTCACCTTGGGAATGGTGAAGTTTTCTTTTGCTCCAAAAAAAAAAATCTTGCCAAAAAACACACGAAAACATGAGAAAATACAAAAACTTTTCTTTTCTTTTCTTCTCTTCTAATGGTAGCCAAACACACATACTTTTCCTATTTACTTACCATTTCATTTCTTTTCTTCTCTTTTCTAGATTCTTTTGTCTTTTCATTTCTTTTCTTTTCTTTTCTTCTCTTCTCTTGGCTACCAAACACAGCCTTAAGTTCGTTTAAGCATCATTATTGGTATAGAATTTCAAAAATCCTTGGAGCAATCGAGGCAAAAGGAATGCTCATATCTCTTGATTAGAAGTCAAACATCATTTTTTAGTCTTTATTGCTCTTGCACACCCACATCCTTAACATAGATCAATATCGATCATTGGGTGGAATTACTTGCCAACATCTTTTTTAGACAAAGATAAATGTATTGGTTTGTGTGTGATTATGATCATGATCTTTTTCTTCAGCCACAGTTCCTTCTTATACATTTTTGAGATTTTGGTGCTCTGGTAGTTTCCTAATCGCAACAGTCCACTCTGCATATCTTTAGTGTTATCTAAATTCCACATTCTATCATGTTCATAATTGATTCAGCCACTATACCTGTAACTTCCTTAGAACTAACCTACTTTAGTACAAATTCTGCTTCCAAGCTTTTTGTGTATCGGTCAATGACCGAAAATCGATCAATTCTTAGTACAAGTTCCTCATTGTCAGTCAAACTGACCAGGATCTTCCTTAGAACCAACTCATATTGATATGGACTCTATTCAGGCCTCTTCGTATCTTAGTCAATTTAACCGAAATTGGTTAATTCCTTGATATAGGTTCCTCATCATCGGTCAGATAAACTGAAATATAGATGCTATAAAGTTCAATAGGGATTGTGGACTTAGATCGTTCGGTCTACCTTGCACTTGGAACCTTCCGGACACCATTCTGTTGTTACTCAATGTCCCTACTTGTCTCGTCTAATTAATGTAAGGTTGCTCCATTCACTCTTTCACTGAGACTCGGGTTGTAGGACACTCAATTCACTTGTCTCATGACTCGTCTAATTAATGTTATATTGCTCCATTCACTCTTTCACTAAGACTCAGGTTGTAGGACGCTCAATTCAGTCTCTCATAGAGACTCGAGGAGTATCTTTCTTAGTGCCTTAGGAAGTTTTGTTGTTACTTGACGTCCTTCCTTCTCTGACGTTCATCTCCACTTTGGCGTGCAGGTGGTCTTATTTGTCCTGAGCTTGGTTCTAACTAAGATAATAGCCTTTTCTTCACTGTAAGACTGTTTTGCCCCTGGTGGGGCTTGTTGTCATTGGGTGTCAACCTCATTAGCTAATCATTAAAAAGGCGTCTGCCTTGGATATAGACTCCCCAATGAAAACTCTGTTCTACTCCCAACTCCAATTTTCTAACCGATTTCTTTCCCTCGTTATTGCTTAGAAGTTGGCTAGCAGTGGTGAAATTATTTGGCTCGGCCGCTCTTGTCTGTAATAGTTTGGCCTAATCTGTGCTGACCATGTTGACTGATGGGAATTGGTTTTCATCAACCAACGCTACTCCATTGTCCCTTCTTTGGGGAGTAGTTCATAACTGGTTGTTTGT
This sequence comes from Macadamia integrifolia, assembly GCF_013358625.1. Classification (NCBI taxonomy): domain Eukaryota; kingdom Viridiplantae; phylum Streptophyta; class Magnoliopsida; order Proteales; family Proteaceae; genus Macadamia; species Macadamia integrifolia. The sequence goes on from NC_056570.1 coordinate 21,566,867, forward strand.
ATAACTAGTTAACTGAGGTCTGTGAACTCTTGACTAGAAAAAATTTTCCATAGTTCAAAGTTTACACCACCCAGAGCCATTTTCGAGTAATAGCTTTCTTGTAGATTGGTCTAATCATGGGTTTGTATGCAGGATTTATCTGGTCTTGTATCATCTGAGTTAATTTATCCCGGTCAGCAAATATTTGGTTCGCCTGACTGGGAGGTTGCACCTCAACATGATTAGGCAACTAGCCAGCTTGTGGCCTTAGACCGTTCTAAGGCGGAAATGATATACCGTTAGGCTTCCATTATGGTTATAAAGACCCTTAGTTTGGGTTTCAAACATGTTTGGCCATGTTAAATTCGGCCTTGAGTTCATCCCGAGGTTTCTTTGCCCGCTGTTGACTGGAAACCCATATCGAGTTGGCGCCAGATACCTCGCAATGGGAAAATATTAGCCCTAGTGGCAATTATGTTGCGCAATTGGACTCCACGTGGTGCTTGTGTGGCCATTGGATCAGCCACATAGCAATCACCGCCTGAAACGATGGCACAATGTATGGCAGCTGTGGGGGCCTGCCCTTAAGGTGATCACTGCTACTTACTGGAAAGTTTGAACTTCTAATATGACTGTGTTGACTAGCCTAACCAGACTGGCCGATCATATTCAGTCCAATGTTACCCCCAATCTACGTGGCCATGCCCCTGGCTAGATGAAGGTTGGCTAATGTTAGACTGCTGGTTCCATATATTTGGATAAGTCTAAGCCATGTGAATCGTAACCAGCTGGTCGAGGTGATCATGCAGACTTGTATTACGTTGTGACAGGGCTTGACCATTTGTCGCATGTCATCAATTGCAGGATGTAAGACCCCTTGCATAGTTGTCACTAATTGGTTAAGGGTGCCTTCAGCACTATGCTCAAGGCTTGGTGGTCTTAAAGGATTCAGCATGTCAACTTACTCTGAATTTTGAGCTTTTTTTGAGCACTTCTCATCATGGTTTTACTTCAAAGTGTCCCACTAGGCATGCCAAAAATATGTTGGCAATTAATTCCACACAATGACCGATACTGGTCTACATAAAGGATGCGGGCATGCCAGAGCCGTGAAGACTAAAAAATGATGTCCAACCTCTAATCAAGAGATATAAGACTTCATCTTGCCTCTATCGCTCCAAGGACTTTTAAAATTCTATACTAATCACGATGCTTAAACGAACTTAAAGGAAAATAATAAAAGTTAGAGATACTAAACTTGAAGAAAGTGCAGAACTCAAATAAAATGATCATTTAGCAATATACCATTAAAAAAAGAAATGATTATACTATGAAAGTTGGCCCTTGAACAATGAGATTGCCTAATAACCAAGAACTAGGACTAAGAACTAGAAGAAATTGAAAAGACAAAGATAATTGCATTAGTTTGTGTAATTTTGATCATGATCTTTTTATTCAGCCACAGTTCCTTTTTATAATTTCTTGAGATTCTGGTGCTCTGGTAGTTTCTTAATCGCAATAGTCCACTCCCATATCTTTAGTGGGGCGGTTATTTGAATCCCACCTTTTGCCCTTGTCATAATTACTTTAGCCACTATGACCATATATTTGTAACTTCCCTAGAACTAACTCACGTACGAATTATGTTTCTAGGCTTTCTTGTATATTATCAGTTATTGACTGAAAAGTGGTCAATTCTTAATACAAGCTCCTCATTGTCGGTCAAGTTGACCAAAATCTTCCCTGGAAACCAACCCACATTGGTATGGACTCTATCTATAGACCTTTTAATATCTCAGTCAATTCTTTAATACAAGTTCCTTATCATTGGTCAAATAATAGGGTGTGAGCAATTAGTATGAAATAGTGGAACACATATTGGGCATGAGGCTATTGTGGATTAAGACACTGTACAAATGCTGATCCATAGGATCCCCCACGGACAAACCAGATTCACCGTGTCAGCCAACCATATGGTAGAGAAATCACGTTAACGCATGCTATAAAGGCCTGAGAAAACACAGTAAGTGCTGCCTAATTTGTAATTATACAGCAAATACAAAGTGTTTTATAACAACATGACTTTTATATGATTGTAAATGCAACAGTAATCAATCAATAAGAGGGATCATGGCTTGTTATCAACCTGATCCAATTGTATATAAAGTGTACAATGTTGGTCCTGCCAGTCTAAGTGCATATGCTCCAACAAATTAATGTATCATTGGGTCTTGACACAACCTAAAAGGGGATAATATTCAAACCAACCTGACTCCTCCACACTAGGTGACTTCCCAATTTCTGCATTTCATTCTCTATTTTTCCAGTCCCACACAAATGAGAATAAAGGGGAGACCTATGAATTCAAAGTTAAGTTTAAGCACTTTAGCTTTTGCAGTTGATTTTTCAAACCAAAATAAGCTAATAAGCAAGCAAGGCAAATCAAAATAAGAAAGAGAGCTGAACTATGACCACTCTCTTCCGATGGTCAAGCTGATCTACGAGCACCCTTGAGCCAGGAACGAAGGGAATTCTTTCCTTCCAAAAGAGGGATAGTGGGTGGGTATTAAACCAGAATTGGAGCATAGAAAAGGCTGAGATTGAAATGCCACTAAAACAACTTTTTTTTTCACATTGAATTATATGATGGGGACCAAAACTTTGTGAATATGTGCCAATATCACTACCTAATCATGGATTAAATATTCAAACCAACCTAACTCCTCCGCATGTTAACGTAATGTTTTGAAAAAAAAAAAAACAAATGGTGGGCTGTACGATCAAGAGGGACCACCAAAGTAGCCCCATAGCCTCTTACTGAAGCAAACATTACCCCTACACTCCCCTTCTCCCACATCAAATTTTCACTACCTAACTATAAACTTTGACATTCATGATGGAAACATCCACATCCCCTCCACCCCTCTGTTTTTTCTCATTGGACCTCCAAAGATTGGAGAAGATCCTTGCACACACCATAGTTGTCACCACATCTAAGGCAACCAAGGTGTTGGAAGGGGCTTGGACACAAGACAAACACGAACAAGGCGACCAAGGCATCTAAGGCGACCAAGGTGCCTAGGCCCAGGTGACGCCTTGAAAACCATGGCATCCGTAGAATCACATAACAATAATTGAAGGAAAAAAGCAACTAACTGCACTTGATTATCACCATCCTTGTCATTTTGAAAATAAATATATAAATAAATAAACAATAATTTATTGCAAAAATCTCTCACATGGATGACCTTGAGTTGGCTAATGACATTTTCTCATCTCCAAAAGAAGAAGAGTAAGCGAAAAGTTGAGTTCTGTTATGTCAAACTCAACCTTAACCCAACTTAATGGGGTTGGCTACATGGATCAATAAAATAAATTAATAAATAATAATAAAAGGGGAGAGAGAGAGAGAGAGAGAGAGAGAAATGTAAGGATGAGAGACGAGGGTAAGAGGAAAGAGGCCTAGCCCAACAAAGTCAGGAAAATCTCAGCTAAATGGGGTCTGCTCCATGGATCCTTGCTCTCCAATAGACTCATCTCCAAAACTGAGTATCAAAAAACTCTAACACACATTAAACACGGACTAAAATAGTACCCATTATAAGCTCCACTCCGTCCACATAAAGAATACTAAATATCTATAAATTTCTTTTCTCATCCAAGGGGTGAAGGAACATAATGAGATTATGGGGCATAAATGGGAAAATTTTTGTTGCCTATGGGTGAGATAAATGGCAGAAAGAAACATCTCAGTAGTGTAAAGACAGAACATCATCAGTTCAGACCACAATAAGCCATTACTCTCTAGACTTTGCAGTTAAATAACAACATAGCACTTATTCTGTTATTCGGGTCAGGGAGCTTCACACTCCATGTTCACTTTAAAAAGTTCAAAATTTCCAAGAATTCTGCTCTATTCTGTCTCTCTCCTCAGTCAAACTCCTCCCTCTAAAAGAAGAATTAGATGGTCCAGTAAACCAACAAGATGGCATCTGACATTGTAGCTGGCCTTTAATTTTAGGTGAATAGTGATTGAACAATGACACAATATAGCAATAGGTAAATAATAAATCATAATTACTAAGCATACGAACATAGAGAGAGAGAGAGAGAGAGAGAGAGAGAGAAAAACACAAAACTGAAAGCACCCAGGTTTCACACAAATATTTCGATCTTTGGTTCTAATATTGTTACGAAACAAGAACAACATATTAATGAATCTGTTTATTTATAAAACCTCAAAATAGAGCTGCAATAGCCAACATAAGTACCCTAGTTGTTGAGATCCGGTAGGAAATGGAAAGAAGACAAAGGCTTCAGTCCGTATAGCTCCAGATATTGCCCTTCAACCCGCCGGCTGCTCCTGAGAAAGAGAGGAAGAAAAAAAAAATCAGCCGAATCTCAGTAACTAACGAACCGAAAGCGGCGAGTGAAAAAGAGAGAATCGTACCTGCTAGATCGCAGGCACTAAGGCTGTTCAGTTGTCCACTTGTCCTGAATATCTGAGAAAAGTAATAAGGCGAATTTGAGTCTTTGCCTCAGGGAATTGAAGAGTAGAGACACAATCGAACACGAACAATTCCCAAAAAAGAGAAGGAATTGCAAAGTTCTTAAAAGAGTTGCAGAAAGCTTGGCAGATCAGAGAGGAGTAAAGGAATAGATTCTCTTTACATTAGCCATTTCATCAAACACTGCTTGTCATCTTCCCTGTCACGCCATGCATCACCAGAAGCACCTGAGCTCCAACCAATTTCTCTACTTGTTCTTCAAATCTCGTAATGCATAAGCCATCCGATCCGACTGAGGGTTAGAAAACCGAGATGGAGAAAGTGGATTGGCAGAGACGAGCAGACTACGACCAATGATGGATTTCTACTCACATCTACTCCGAAGCTGAGCAAGCAGGGTTTTTATATTGGGAATCCACGTAAGCTTCTCCAGCAGAAAAATAAAGTCTATACAAATTCTAAAATCCAAAGCTAAAATTCAGACTGACGAAATTTTGATTAATAAAGGTGAACACATGTCTATAGAGAATATAACAAAGAGGCTGACTTCTGCTAATTTTGGTGCTGATCCTGAGGTCACAAATACTGAGTATGTGATACCTCAGTTAATCTCACTTTATCTCTTTGGTCTTACACGTATGTACTTGTCACTGTACTCAATGTTATATAGATAAATCTAGTCCAGTTCCCCGAAAAGAGATGCTAAAATCCGAATCAAAATAAAGAGAAACAGCGTTGGGAAGACAATAACAAACAGATGGACATAATCAGATTAAAGACCCATTTGAAGCTACAAATTGATCCGGTTGACAAGGAAGAACCTGATTAAAAATCAACTCTAAACTAGGTTCAAAAGAAAACCGGGTAGTTCTGCCAACTTGTAGAATAGGTTAATAAAATAAAATAAAAACAAGGTTGAATGCAACTAAAAGCATTGTGCTGCTAAAGACCAGATGACAGAAACTAATATTGAACAGAGCTTACCCAGGATCCAAGCCCCAACCCCACCCCTTCCCG
>NC_056570.1:21572470-21601700 GCF_013358625.1 Macadamia integrifolia
TTTAAGTATCACATTTTTAATAAGAAACTGAGGGGAAGTGAAGTTTTCTTGGAAACCCTTTCTAATATTGTTGTTGTCTCTAGCTCTGTACAAATGTACTAAAATTTTAATATCCTTACGGAAAAGAGACAGAAAGAGAATGTATTCAATTGATAGTTCTTCAATACAATCCAGAGCTTTTATGAATTCTGCCCTATTCTGTAAATGTAAGGTCAAATATCAACCAGGTCCTCAAATTTAATGGTGCTTGAGAGAGAGAGAATAGTCATCGTTAACCCATGATGTCATCCCCTGTAAATGTAAGGTCAAATATCAACCATGTCCTCAAATTTAATGGTGCTTGAGAGAGAGAGAGAGAGAGAGAGAGAGAGAGAGAGAGAGAGAGAGAGAGAGAGAGAGAGAAGAGTCATCATTAAACCTATGATGTCATCCCATATCACCTCTAGAGAGGGCTCAGGGACCATTAAGTTTGAATTTAAGGTGTTGAGGGGTTTTTTTATTTGGGGGTTCCAAAACTCTTATGAATGAATGGTTCTGAAGGGATGTTTCAGTGGAAGGAGAAGGACAGAGGGAGGAAACTAAGGGTTGGTAAGTGCAAAGGGTTGGTCTCCTGGATTAAGGACTTTCCAACCAATCAAAGGTCAAATCTGTATGTTTAGCTCAACTGCTTATGAACTTAGAAACAGAACAGAGGAAAACCTAGACCTGTTGGGCTCTTCTCTGTTTTTTTTCCAAATTCAAATCTTTATTTCTTGTCTGGGTTGGCAACTGGGTCTAGCTACTGGTAATGGTAATCCATTTCTGATCATCAATTTAGTATCATCATATCAAAACCTTGTATTCCCTCACCCCTCTTCACATTCTTCCATGTTCAAATCTTGAGTTCAAAAGAGCAAGCCAGAGTTGTAGTAAAAACAACTTATGAGAAGTGTGTGTGTGTGTCAAATGGCAGCAAGCTAGATGGTTTGGTTCAATTGTTTTATTAAATGCAGAAAATGAAGAAAGCATACATCAAGAATTTGCTAATACAGCACATGCAAGTTGACATTCCATAAACACTTCTATACAACCTATTAACACTGAAGACTCAGGACTGGCCAGACTCAACAATGCAACATGCAACGTCACATTCCTACTTGGAACTTCCAATATATATAGCACTAAAAAGAGTAATGTTGTAAGGGGACAGTGTTTCTGAACAGGATCTTCAGTATTGATTCTGAAAACAGAACTTGACAATGATTGACAAAGTTTAAATCTGAAGTTTAAGAACAAGAAACAAAGCCAGCAGAATAATATAAACTAAGAACAGAATTAGAAAGTGTCCACAGGAAAGGACAGATTTCCCTTCAACAGTTTTTAAAATTAGGCTGGAAAGTCAATATATGCACTTCTAGTGGATCACATGTTTTCATTCCACATAGTTGCACTAATATATTTTGAATATATATGTTTTCATTCCATAAAAACAAGTTCATTTGCACAAAAGCCAAAAATCAATGAAACCTTATTCACCTTAGATGCAACCTTCAGTTCAGGGCAGAGTAAACCAAGACTGGCCTAAACAGAATGCATGAAAGTCAAACCAGCAGAAGTACATGACAGCAACAATAGTTAACAAAACTCAGATTTCTATGCTAACCTCAATTCTAAAGAAGTTCTATGAAACAAGGAAAATGCATAGAAGTCGTTACATTTAAAAGTCAGTACCTTGTTACAGAAAACAGAGCATAAAATGAGGGCAAAAAGAAGATATGCATCTTAGGGCAGAAGAAATGCATTCATTCATATTCAAAGTAATCATACATTCGTTCACTTTTCAAAGTCTTGGTGGATTCGAACCACCATAACATAGGCATTAACCCAAGTGCTCTACCATTTTGAGCAAAAGACTCCTTACCTACAATGTAAGTTGGGATTCAACTATCATCATTAATAAAAATTATTAAGTCTAATTTTGCTAACAGCTTTGGTTATTAATAAAAAAAAAAATTCTAACTTAGCAATGCTATTCTAAAATGTAAGAAGCTTGTCATGTACAAACTGGGTTCTGTGAAACAGCAATTCACAAATTGCAAGACTTGAAAGCACGACTAGGAAATAAAGAAAAGGGCATATGATTCAACACAGTCATTGTACAAGAGGATAACCGAAGCTGTAAGGATGACTACCAAGAGAAAAATATAATCATATAAAAGATTTATACCAAGAGAACAAATTAAAATTCAAACCAAGATCACCAATATATTCACCCAAAATACCCAAAGTATTGTATAGAGAAATGAAAACCTAACACTAACAAGGACTGTAAGTTTAGGATTTTACCTGCCAACGATTTGAATCAAACCCTAACCAGGTAACAACGCTATCCAAGAGCTTCGGCGCTAGAGAAATCAAACCCAATCCTTATGAACCTTGATCGAGTGACCAGGGAGCTTCGAGTGAGTGAGTGCACCTTCGTGAGCAGCAAGTTTCGCTTGTTCGTAAGGAGCGATTTGGGGAAGAGAGAGTTAGGGCAGAGAGGAAAAGAGAGGGAAGGGGGTTTTCATTTCTCAGGTTTTAATTCAAAAACTGATTCGGTTTGGTTTGAATACTTAGTCCGATTCGATTTAAGTTGGTGAATCATTGGTTTGGAGTTATTTTAATGGAAGATTAATCTGAACCCCTCATTCTGTTTTGCCCATGTGTCAACTTCTACAAGGGGTATTGTACAGTATTGCACCAGATGAGAATTGTTAAAAGGATTTTTATCCATTACTCCCATGAAAAGTTGTATGGTGGTGTGTGCAAACAAAATTCTTAAAAAGAACGAAAAAAAAGCTCTGAGAGGGCCACGTTTGGCATTTATTGGGGAATTTTAGAGAGATTCTACAATCAAAATTGCTTCCATAGCCACAAATTAGAACAAGTAAGAAAGGATAACCGATGCATCTTTATTATTTAAGAATCATGCATCCGTTTACAGACAGATACAATCAAATAATGGTAATCGAAGCTATGAATCTCACTATATGTATACTCTGATGATCTGATCTGATCTAATCTGATCTGATCAATCAACAAAACAGAGAAAAGGGAGAAAAAAGAATCAAAAGAAATCCATCAGATGAAGGCCAATCCGATCCAATCTTAGTGCTTTAAGAGAGCAAAGAGAGATAAGAGGAGGGACGAGCATAGAATAGCTCTCGAAATCGGCAATGCAAACCCAGCTCCCTTCTCCAAGGAAGGCGCCGGAGACGGTGCCATTTCCAGGGCTGAGACTGAAGCGAACATCGCGACGATGCAAAGGAGAACGGTGGCCACGAAACTTCTGGTTTGAGCCATTGCTGAGAATCAAAGCAAATAATTATAACCTCTTAGAGAGATCTGCGAGAAAGCACTCACAACTCACAAGAGAAGAGTAGAAGACAGCTTAATAAACAAACACAAGGTCGATCTGAGGGTGTGGACTTCGTTTTGGACTTTTGAGAAGGTGAGAGTGTATTTATAAGCGAAAGATCTATAGTTTGCGACTTGCGTAGACCCCAGATCGAGTTGGAACAGTCTTGTCTTTGATTCTTGCGTATCAGAGCCACAATTGCCCAAAGAGGAAAGAAAAGGAAAGTTCAACTCAGCCTTCTGTCGCCAGATCAGCTTGGGATCACTCGTCATGGGTATTGCGATATCTGCATGAGTTGTTGGGATCCAGCTCTTTTAGTGGTATAAGAGGAATCGGCTCAGATCCAACTCCCTGGAACGCCTGGTCAAGAAACTCAATACATGGGCATGCACTTCGAGGTGATCGAAGGCGATGGATTTGAGCTGCCACCTCTTGTGTGTAGTAGAGTAGTCTTAACTCACTCGTTGTGGGCCTTATTACCATCTATATTTTTCCTTTGCCAACGGGATTGGTTGTATGTTGCTTGTCAAATTGGGCCTGTGGGCTATAATCATTACCATGGAGCACCCTCTTTCTTTGGCAACTCATTACCACTACCACCTAATCTAAACATTGTTTGGCTCCAACCAAACTGAAAGTAAGAAGCCAAGTCACAACTTGACATGAGTACATGACACCATGAGATAGTGATCTCATCTTTTTTTGCTAACCACGAGTATATATCAAGGCCTTCAGTATGACTAGTCCCGCGACTCATGTACTGACCCTACAACCGTATGGATCGGGTCATATCAGGGTTGAATGAAAACCATTTAACTTTCATTGAAAGCAGTGAAAATCACTGAACACCCCCGTGTGAGTGGCCCCAATGAGGTAAAAATGAATAGAACTCTGAACTACATGCTTCCCGAGGCGAAAATCCCTTACCAACTCGACTACCCCCTTGGGGTTAGATAATGATCTCATCTCATTTCACCAATTAATTAGTTTGATTTCGATTAAGTTCAAAGTACAATGGGTGGAAATCAAAATCGAACCATTTACTAAACAGTTCCAATATTCTAACGAAACCAAAAAATGGTTCCAATTAAGCGGTTTTTATATGTTAAGTTAAATAGTTTTTTTGGTTTCAGTTTTGGTTTTGCTTCATGTTCAAGTTACCAAATTTGGTATTAACTGAGAATGAGCCTATTTTTTGAACCCAATAAAGATGTTGTTCAACTTGAGCCATGGTATCTAAGGTCAAATGGCGATTTAAGAAATAAAAATAATTTAAATTAATTTACATGATGTAAATCCACTATAAAATAGAAAGACCAAATATCTCTTCAGACATGCAATATTGAAAGAGGATCTTTTCAAATATGGCGTATGGGAGAAATATGGAGCAATTCAAAGGAATTGGATCAAACTATTTTGGCCTATAGAACTATCACGGGGCCTTGGAGCACAATTCCCTCTTTTTGGATGTCTATAATTTTGTGTCTCTACCGGCCTTTTGGCTCAGGCCTAAGAACGAGGTGGCTTTTCTCATGCGTTAACTAGCTTTAACAATAATTAACAATCTCTTTTACCGAGATATTACCAATTTGGACATTGATGTACTTAATTATATCACTCCGTAACGAATTATTTTCATTTTCTGATAAAAAATTAAGAGGTCATCCTAGGAATGGTCTGGATTGACCAAATGTTAGATTAAATTCAATTACATATTTATAAATGTCAATGCACTCATGTCATAATTCTGAATTTTTTCATACTTTATTTTTTCATTTGGCAAACTCTATTTGGATTGAGACTTAAGATATGAACACTTTACCTAGTGATCTATCTCCAAATGACAAAATTTTGGGTCCAAATAAACGTGGAGGGAGAGGTGGGGGGCTATTTTTCAGTCTAAACCACCAAATGGCAGATTTTTGGATGTCTAAAAAGGGTTTTTAGGAGAAACACTTCCCCTCGAACTTACTTATACATAGAATTTAAAGTACATCCTATCGGACAAAATTTGGCCACGGCCCAGGTTGCAACCAATTAGTTGCAACCCCTCTTGGCAGTCAATGAAATAGAATGTAGATGGGTATTTTTAAAAATGTCAAAACCTAAGAAGATATTTGTAAACCCCAAAAAAGAAGGTGACTTATTCTATGTTATTGGCTTCCAATAAAAGGGGTTGCAACTATTGGCTGCTACTTGTTTTCTATCCCACCTATCTTACAATAAAACAAAAGGAGCACATCCCACATGCAAGGCCTCTTTCCTGATGGACTTGCTCAATACGTTGAATATGTGGACTTCGCACTCGATTTGGGCTAAATTCGGATGGTGCATGGCATGACCCCCCAACGGCCCAGCCCAATCCACATCAAACTGGACTGTGGATTAGGGTGGGGGTAGCTTGTTAAGGTAACCTAGGGTTTTAGGTTGTGGATGGATGCTTCCGAAATATTTGGTCCTCATATACTGCAACTTTCTAAATGAAATATTCTACCATTTTCAATAAGGCCTCACCCGCATCTGTAAGATAACCACCCATAGCAGTAAACTCTTCCTAGACAAACATCAATATATTAATGGCACCCTCCTGGATTTCCAACGTTGGCTTGTGTGGAAGAAAGTCATTGCCAACAAAGAAGCAGAGAAAAACAAAATCATCTTCTACTCGTTCAACTATCTCGCACCGAAAGAAAGAAAGAAATGAAGTTTTTTTCTTTTTTCTGAGTCTCTGTTGGGTTCTTGGGGATTTCGACAGAAGGGAATGTTCTTCCCCCGTAGTCACCATTGCCGGAAGGGTTGTGGTGAAATTGACTTGGGGACTACAAGGGTTTGGTATCAAGCTATCATGGGTAAGGATAATTTCGGTACTTCATTATTTTTAAAAGCAAAATGGTATTTAAAAAAAAAAAATTAACTGATACTGTTAGCATACATCAGCATTCTTGGTATATTAGGTAACAGTGACTGACGATAGGGGGTCTGAGTCTAATTTGGTGAAAGAGAAGGGGTGTTCCTATAATACTGGCATTCTCCAGAGGGTAGTGTTGTAAATTTCCCTTAATCTTACTCCATGGTTTGTAAACTTTGCTGCATACGCCTTGGCAAGGAAGGCCCTATTTATCATGTGTATGATAGATTGGCCGATTACCACTCCGTGCTTTCAAGACCTTCATGTGTTAGAGACTATTGGTTGTACACATGCTTTTTGTTATCAGTAAATTTCCAAAAAAAAAAAACCTAACAATTGGGATCGAATTGTTTTTCAGCCATGGTCCATGGAGAACCTTCAAATGGTGTCCATAGGGTACCGTGTAATAGTGGGAATTATTTTCAATCATTCATTAATAGAAGTAGATATTTATGGCCTTGACCCTTACAATTGGGATCGAATTGTTTTTCAGCCATGGTCCATGGAGAACCTTCAAATGGTGTCCATAGGGTACCGTGTAATAGTGGGAATTATTTTCAATCATTCATTAATAGAAGTAAATATTTATGGCCTTGACCCTTACAATTGGGATCGAATTGTTTTTCAGCCATGGTCCATGGAGAACCTTCAAATGGTGTCCATAGGGTACCATGTAATAGTAGGAATTATTTTCAATCATTCATTAATAGAAATAGATATTTATGGCCTTGACCCTTCCAAGGGGGAAGTGCAGTTGGTGAGCAACAAACTTGGTACGAGCCGTAAACTCAGACGTCCTGAGTTCGACTCCCACTAGGCATACCTTGGGCCACTCACACGGGGTGTTTAGTGCTTTTCACTGTTTTCAATGAAAATTGAATGGTTCTCATTCAATCTCAGTATGACCTAGTCCATGCGGTTGTGGGGTCAGTATGGAGAACCATTCAATCTCAGTATGACCTAGTCCAATGCGGTTGTGGGGTCAGTATGGACCCGCGGGTTTTGCAAGTCGGTCCGGTGCTTGGATACATTATGCTTGTTTGATAGGGTTCCACCAGAAATTCCCAGCTTGATGTCCACTCTTTTTTTTTTTTTTTTTTCTGGATGGCTAAAGGACTAACTAGAACAATTATAAAGAAGACAGAAAATAGGAAGCGGGAGAATTCCAACAGTTATAGCATTGTGAGGAAGCTCCAAGAGATGCTAAGAAATCTGCTACATCATTTCCTTCACGGAGGTTATGCCCAAAGGAAAATTGAGAAGCTAGAACTCAACAAAATACAATAATGTGTTTGATTCGCCAAGGAATGAAATGAAAATTTCGATTGAGAATGTTAATAATAGTAAGGTTGTCTCTTTCAATCAAAATTGACTTGTAATCAAATTCCTTCGCCAATTTCAAAGCATAAAAGACAGCAAAAGCTACGGCAACACATGCATGTACGCAACCTATTCTCAAAGAGAACCCCCAAAGAAAAGAACCGTTATGATCTCTAGACCTGAATTGCCCCTGAAAGCTTGATGGTCCACCCATAAATCTTCAATAGCTGGTTCATTAAATAATAATAATTAACTATTAAATTGAATTTTAATGTTTTCCTCTGACTGGATTAATTGACTTCTCACTGATGACGTAAGAGCAATCGAAAGCAAACACAAATTTCCCACTTTGGCAGTCACAAAAATTTAAGAATATTCTGCTTTCCTCATAGAACATCTTTGGATCCAAGTTTCCTCCACTATCAAACAGAGATCCAATCATAGATTAGAAAAATCTCATCTCGTAAGACTTTCATATTAGATTTGGAAAGGAAGAAGAAGCTCATACATACCTTGACAGTTGAATGCATTAATTGTATCTAATCAAGTTTTCAGGATTTTATTTTTTTCCTTTTTCTTGGAATCCAAGCATAGCCTATTGAGGGAATACTTTGGCATTTCTATAAATAGGCTATTAAGTCTAAGCATATCAAGCAATGAACAACTAGAATAACATTTTGCTCAGACTTTATCCATCACTTCTCATCGTCGAACATGGCAGACACCTACACAAATTCTGCATCAAAGAGGTAACTGATTCAGCTCCATTAATGGATTTCTAACAAAACCCATTAGAGGTTACTACCAGATATCCTAACCAAGTGTTGTATTGCAGATTGGCAGTTGTTACTGGAGCTAATAAGGGGATTGGATTGGAGATATGTCACCAGTTGGCCTCCAATGGTGTAGCTGTGGTTTTGACAGCCAGAGATAAGAACAGAGGTGTTGAAGCTGTTAAGAAGCTCAAAGGGTATGGACTATCTGATGTATTTTTTCATCAGCTGGATGTGAAGGACCCTGCTAGTATTGCTTCCCTAGCTCTTTTCATCAAAACCCAGTTCGGAAAGCTTGATATCTTGGTAACTTTGGAATCCCATATTTTGATTTGTATAGTTACAGAGAATTTCATCAAAATCTATATGCAGAAAATCCTGGCATCTTGATTAGATTGATTAAATGATTTAAGCTGAAATTTGTTGTAGGTGAACAATGCAGCTGTCTCTGGAGTCATAGTTGATGATGATGCTGGTCTCGAAGCCATAATGGCAGTGGATGAATCTGTAAGTCTCTGTCGCTCTGCTTTTTGGCTTAACATTTGTGATTGCAAGCTTTACAATCTGTATTTCAAATTACCCAATCATTTTTGTTCAAATTTTTGTTATGATTACTGGTTCAATGTTTGACCCACTTATCACTTGGGATGAACTGTTCCTAGAATGCCTACATTTAACAGAAAAAAAAAAAAAAAAAAAAAAAAAAGGGGGGGGGTGTGGATAACTTTCTTAATCCTAATAGGAAATGATTAAAACTTACACTGAGATTCTTCTACTCATGCAGCAAGAAGTTAGGGCAGCTAAATTTGAGCAACTGGCAAGGCAAACTTGTGAGACAGGAGAAGAATGTCTACAAGCAAACTACTATGGCACCAAAAAAGTGACTGAAGCACTTCTTCCTCTCCTTCAGTTATCAGATTCGCCAAGAATTGTGAATGTTTCTTCTTCTTTAGGGAAGCTACAGGTACTGATAACAAACGTGATCTTGTAAATATATTGTGAATGTTTTAAGGTGGTCAGTAGACTCAGTACATCTTAGAACTTGCATCCTTCCTTTCCCTCAACGACTTAAATTTCTTCATTCCATGCATATAAGCAACATATACCCCTTCCAAGACCCTGCAGTTCCTGGAGCTTCATGCACTGGGTATGCCTTTGTCATGCATCTAAGCAATGAATTTTGGTGGTATACACTTTGTAGTGTTGCATGCTAAACTCAGGTTTACTCAATAAACCATTTTCTATTCAGCCACTTGAGCACTATCCCTCTTCCCTTAAAAGACAAGTTGGTATGGATACTATGCTAATTCAGTTTAATTAAATATAATTTCTCTACTTCTGTTGTTGCAGAACATCTCAGTCACCTGGGCTAAGGAAGTGCTAAGTGATATTGATGGCCTCACAGAAGAGAGAGTGGATGAGGCAGTGAACAAGTATCTTAAGGAATTCAAGGAGGGCTTAATAGAAACTAAAGGCTGGCCTGCATATAGTATGTCCAAAGCATTTTTGAATGCCTACACAAGGATTCTATCCAAAAAGTTTCCCAAATTCCAGATAAATTGCGTCTGCCCAGGTTACGTCAAATCTGATTTTAACCTCAACACAGGGAAATTTACTGTTGAAGAAGGTGCAGCAGGTCCTGTAAAGTTGGCTTTGTTGCCTGATGATGGCCCTTCTGGGCTATTCTTTTTCCAGAAGGAAGTGGCTTCCTTTGATTGAATATTGTTCAAGATTTCCATTTTCTTGTTGGGGGGTTGGGGAAGAAGATCATCTTATTTTGGTTGAATGTTGTTCAAGATCTTCTTCCTGAGAGAGAATAAAGCTGGAATTACCTTGTTTCCATACAAAGTTCTTTACTTACTATGTATTACACATTTGTCCAGTGATGGAATAAAGACTCTTACAATTGGTACTGAACCAAATAATTTTTATTTGATACAGTTATTGAATTCTTAGTTATATTTACTCAAATGGACATTGCTTTTCATTACTTTTAATTGAAGAACATACTTCTTAATCTCACTTTCAAGGACTGATAAAAGAATTTGAAGGAAAAGGTCACAAGGAGAAAAAAATAGCCATTCCACTGAAGCAACAATGAAGCTCCTTAAAACTTTGCTACCAAGAGGTATCAAACCCCTTCAGATGAAAAATCGCCTGGTTGGCATTATCACAACAGTTTCGCACCAGAAAAGCTGTACCTTCTTTAGATAAATTTCTGAAGAATCTCTTTCCTTTTCTTGTTGTTCCTAAGTATGAAGCTATAGCATGCTTCAATATAAATCTTCCACCAATTTCCATGTTTATTATTCAATCTAAAGTACTTTTCTGCTTATGGTTGCTGTTCAAAGTAGTAGAGCAAACAAACATTCATTCTCTACCTCAGAAGTCCACAAAACACTAATATATTGATAATATTCTAACAAATGAGACAGAACCCACTTCTGCTTCACCCATTATTGAGAATCATCAGTGAACTGAAGAAAAGGATTTAGTAGTAGCTGAAAATTTTCTAAATAGAATAAATTAGGTGGTTTTAGAAAGATCAGATACAGATCATCTCTGCTTCAGTCAGAGCCACAATGGTTGTTAGTTTATCAGCTAACAAGTTGAGGATTACTTACAGAAGTCTACACCATAAGTCTCTCTCTCTCTCTCTCTCTCTCTCTCTCTCTCTCTCTTTTAAATATTTTAATATACTTATAAGACATTATTGTTGAGTATTTCAAATGGGTTTTAAATTTTATTGCTTTCCTCCTAGAAGCACTCCCAAGGCAAGTTCTGAAATGGATTTTTGTATAGCAGATTAGGTCATGCCATGTTTTCAAGTATCGGTCTGGTATCCGCCAAATCAGATCGGTATCGGCTGAGACCGATTCCCAATACGATATCGAATCTGGATCAATTATCACTTCAAGGGTAAAACAGGAAAAAATAGTACTTTTTATAAAAATCAGGGGTAAAATAGACTGATACTCATTGATCCCATCCGATCTGAATCGATATCAACAGAGACCGACACCAATATCGATACAGTCCTCTAAATCCTTGGGACTTGCAGGATATTTTATACCCATATTGCAAAGATTTCCCTTTTTTTTTTTTGTTAGGGTGAGGGGTGGTTTAGAGAGTTCCAACGTTCCTTGATTGATTACAATGCTCTGAATTTCAAATTTCAAAGATTTATTTGATCATGGCCTTGGAACACATCCCCATTTTTTTGGATGTTTAAAAGTCACTCTTTTAAATTAATTTTTTTTATCAAGTCATAATATTACTTAAGCATGATGCCGCTCTAGCAGTGCATAGAAAAGTTAGAATTAGAGGTGCAACAGGGTTGGGTTGGGTCAGGTTAGGTTTCTTAAAAACCTAGCCCAACCCTGAGTCCCCTTAACCGGGCCCAAACCCACCCTAACCCTGACTTTGACTTAGGGCCGCAAAACTTCAACCTAGGCCCAACCCTTCAGGGTTCAGCCCAACCCTTGCCGGCCCTGATTGGCCTTGACCTTGACCCTGGTTTGCCATCAAGGGCCGGGTATACCCTAACCCTCCTGACCCCGCAAAATATGAAATAACTAGAAAAAAAATTTTTCATAATAAATAAGAGATAAAAACACAAAGTCACAAATTACTTGTCATGAGGAGAACATCCTAAAGCAAACATTCAAACAATATTAAACCCTTGTCATATTAAACAAAGAGGAAAACATATTAACAAAACAAAAAATCCAAAGTCAATCAAGGGTAAAAACCAGGGCTCGGTAGGGCCAAAACTAAGACCTAAACTCAGGGTAAAAAAATTAGGGACGAATTCAGGGTGGGTTGGGCGGGCTAAAGACATCAACCCTTACCCGCCCTGACCCTGACTCAGGGTCAAAAATTTCAGGATCGGGTCTACCCTCAGGGCCAAAATTTTTGAGTCAGTACTTGTTTGGGATCAGGGCGGGCCAAGGGCTAGTTTGGGTCGTCAGGGCCAAACTTGCACCCCTAGTTAGAATGCTAGATATTAGACCAATAGTTAATGTTCTCAATTATATCAATTAATGAAATTTTTTTTCTCATATTTTTTTTTTTCCAATTTAAAGAAATACCTAGGAAAAGAGAGACGAGAAGAGGAAAATGGTAGAAACACTGCTTTTAACTTACATGGTTTAAATTTTATATTGATCAAACCTCTGTTGAAGTACTAATACATACCACTATTATTTTTATTTTTCTTTTACACAAATAAAATTCCATTCACTCCGAGGTAAAAAAGTCAATACAAGACTTAACAGATTCTTTAAACATTCTACACATATTGAAGCTCAAAATCTTGGAAGACAATCAATAACCACAGAAAAACTGGGGATCCAAACTCTCTCTAATGATTTTCCCTCCAATTTCCCTTCAACTAAACACATGCCTTAGACATGTATTAGAGAAAGGTTAGAGAGGATCTCAATCCAAAATTGGAAGAGAAAAAGTTAATACTAGCGTACGCTACACTTTCAAATAGATTTTGTTTTACCTAATATTTAACAAGATGAGTAATTAGTCGTCTTAAGAAGGGATTGGGAACAGGACCAGTTAGCATTTTTCTTCCTAATTATTATTAAATTAGGATAAGGTTTGCTATGATACCTAAAAAATTTAAAAATTAAAAATTAAAAAAAGTATAAAAAAAAATATATTTTTAATCGACTTCTTGACGTAAGGGCACTCGAAAGCAAGCACGAATTTCATCATTGAGAGAACATCTTTTCATGGAGACTCCTACAATGGATCCAGTATTCGTTAACAATGACGTAAGGGAAATTGAATAGATTAGTCGTATCAAATAATAAAAAAAATGCCAGGATTTTTATTCTCTTCTTCTTGTCTTCCAAGCATAGCCTGGTTTGGAATTTCTATAAATAAGTTTCTAAGCAGATCAGTGCAATGAACTGCTAGAATTACATTTTGCCCAGACTTTGGTTTTCTCAACTCCATTACTTCTCATCATCGAACATGACAGACATCAATACAAATTCTGCAACAAAGAGGTAATTGATTCAGCTCCTTTAATGGATTTCTAAACCAAACCCATAAAAGATTACCACAAGTTATCCTAACCAAGTGTTGTATTTGCAGATTGGCAGTAGTCACAGGAGCAAATAAAGGGCTTGGATTCGAGATATGTCAACAGTTAGCTTCCAATGGTGTAGCAGTGGTTTTGACAGCCAGAGATGAGAAGAAGGGTGTTGAAGCTGTTGAGAAGCTCAAAGGGTCTGGGCTTTCTGATGTGGTTTTTCATCAGCTGGATTTGAAGGACACTGCTAGTATTGATTCCCTTTCTCTTTTCATCAAAACCCAGTTTGGAAAGCTTGATATCTTGGTAACTTTGGAATCCCATATTTTTATTTGTATCATTACAGAGAATTTCGTCACAGTTGCAGAACATCCTGGCATCTTGATTAGATTGGTTAAATGATTTAAGTTGAAATTTGTTCTAGGTGAACAATGCAGCTGTTTCTGGAATAGTATTTGATGATGGTGGTCTCGCAGCCATAATGGCAGTGGATGATGATTCTGTAAGTCTCTGACCCTCTACTTTGCAGATAACGTTTGTGATTGCAAGCTTTACAATCTGTACTTCATATTCTAAAGTTCCTAACAAGATGGTCATGTTAAAAACCTAGTTTCCTACCAATTAGCAAACTATTTTCTGTTCAAATATTTTGTATTAGGATCTGTATAGCACAGTGGCGAAAAAGGAACTCTGTATAGTCTTTGTAACTTTATGGTCACCATTTGATACAATTCTACAAACAAATCCCTTAAGAAAGATGTGAGATTCATTTGACAGAAACCCATCAAATTGCTCTTCGGTTTGTTGTAATGGGTATACAGGAAAAGAAGTGTCCAGAGTTGCTGAATTCGGTGCATGTGTTATTGAAGTGTTTGAAAATCCATCAAACAGTTCTCAGGTTAGGCCAAATGAAAGTCCTTAGCATACCCAGATCACTAGGGCTAGGAAACACTTCAACCCACCCTATAGTTATCCTTATCATAAATGGCTTGTTACTGTTTGTAATTGGGCAGGTTGGGTGGATTGCATGCTCTAAGGTTCAAGACTCAAGGACTACTCTATAATTCTATCAAGTCTTGCACCTGTGCTTGAGGCACCCTATTAAGTAATTGTCAAGAATATATCTGCTATTATCAAACTGATTGGGTTTTTTCTTTCATGTAAATTTGTTTGTTTTGCCTTTTAGGCTGCCTTTTTAGAGGTTATGTCCTTGGGCTCTTCAGAGTTCTATTCATATATAAAAAGATAAAAGGAATAACTTTCTCAATCCTAATGGAAAAGGATTAAAACTTATGCTGAAATGCTTCTATTTATGCAGAGAGAAGTTAGGGAAGCTAAATTTAGACAACTGGCAAGACAAACTTGTGAGACAGGCGAAGAATGTCTAGAAGCAAACTACTATGGCACCAAAAAAGTGACTGAAGCACTTCTTCCTCTCCTTCAGTTATCTGATTCACCAAGAATTGTGAATGTTTCTTCTTCCGCAGGGAAGCTACAGGTACTAAAAACAGAACTGGTCTTGTAAAAATATTGTCCGGTAAACCACTATCGCTTGCAAATAATTTTGGTGGTAACCTCTTTTTAGTGTTGCATGAAAAACTCAGATCTACTCAATAAACCATTATCTCAGTTATTCGGGGTTGGCTACAGAATTCTATTCTGCCACTTGGGTGCTGTCCCTCTTCCCTTGATTAAAAAACATGAGATGGTACGGATACTATGTTAATTCAGTTCAATTGAATATAATTTCTCTATTTCTGTTGTTGCAGAACATCTCAGTCACCTGGGCTAAGGAAGTGCTAAGTGATATTGATGGCCTCACAGAAGAGAGAGTGGATGAGGCAGTGAACAAGTATCTAAAGGATTTCAAGGAGGGTTTAATAGAAACTAAAGGCTGGCCTGCATATAGTATGTCCAAAGCATCTTTGAATGCCTACACAAAGATTCTATCAAAAAAATTCCCCAAATTCCGGATAAATTGTGTCTGCCCAGGTTTCGTCAAAAGTGACTTCAACTATAACTTAGGGAAATTTACTATTGAAGAAGGTGCAGCAGGTCCGGTAAAGTTGGCTTTTTTAACTGATGATGGCCCTTCTGGGCTATTCTTTTTTCAGAAGGAAGTGACTTCCTTTTGATCAAATATTGTTCAAGATTATATTTTTTTCTTTTTCTTTTGTGATGGGGGGTTGGGGATGAAGATCATCTTCTTTTGCTTGAATGCTGTTCAAGTTCGTCTTCATAAGAGAGAATAAAGCTGGAGTTACCTCTTTTCCTTAGTTCTTTGCTCCTGTGTATTAAGCATCTCGCTGATGATGAAATAAAATATGTTAGAATTGATACTAAATTTATTTTATTTTGTTATTAGATTCTCAGTTTTCTTGGTTAGATTGAAATGAAATAGCTTAGCATTGGTACTAATTAATTTGATTTTGTGATTAGATTCTCAGTTTGCTTGGTTAGATTGGTTTCCAAACTTAAGTCATTACATATTCAATTATGCTTTGATTTCCATTACCTTCAGTTGGAGAACTTGAAAAACACAGCACGAGTTTACTCCGACTTCAATTCGAGATTTTGAAGTCAGGCACTACTTCTTAATATCAACTTTCGAAGGCAGAAAAGCATTCCAAGTAAAAGGTCGCAAGATTAAAATTAGACATTTAACTAAAGCATTAACAGAGCCTTTAAAACTCTGCCACATAGAGTTATCAACCCCTTTGGCTGCAAACACACAGGCCTTGTTCCCATTAAAACAACGGATTTGCACTCTGGGATGTTTTATCTTATAAATTCTCATACAAACATAAAACCAAACTAGCTAATGCATTTCCACACTTGTCTCTCACAAGCAATGCTCTATGTTCAATTTTTTAGAGCCCTATCTTTCTAAGATAAATCTTTCTGAAGAATCTTTTTCCTTTTCTTGTTCTTTCTAACAATGTACCTTTTTTGCTTCAATAACATTATCACTCTTTTACCGATTTCTATTTTTATTATTTGTTCTAAAGTAGTTTTCTTCTCATTGTTGCTGTTCACCATGAAAAAGCATTATAGCTAACAAACATTGATTCTGTAGCTCTGAAGTCCAGAAAACAGACATTGGTTATATTCTGACAAATCAAACGAGAATAATCGGTGAACTCAAAAGCAAAGCCATTATGTGTGTGTATCAAGAGAGATTGGGTCTTACAGGAAAATCCCCAAACTGTAACCACATTTGATACCCAGACTGATTTATTTATTTATTTTTTATTTATTTATTTATTTTTTTTTTGAAGGGGAGCCTCCAACTTCCCTTGATTGCTTACCTTTTCTGAGTTTCAGAGGCTCTTTTTCTTTTTCTTTTTTCCAATTTGAAGGAATACTTGGAGGAAAGAAGTCCCAGGAAGATGACAGAAACTATTAGCTTCTACATTACATGGTTTAAATTTCATATTGATCAATTCTCTATGAACTACTAATGCCACTAATTGGTGCCAAAATATACTGATGGGGTCCAAATAACCTCCAAAATTGGGTAAATTCCAAATTTACCTGTGCAAGTTACATCAAATTCATCATGATCCATAATTTGAACTGAAAGCAATATTAGAATCTCCAGTACTGTGGTTGTAAACATTTTAAAATTTAGGGGAAACAGTAACACAAAACACGAAAGAAAATTGAAATAAAGTTATTATCTACGAATGACAACTAAAAGAAACTATTTTGCATAATTGAAATGATTCTATCATGATTACATATCAGTCATACGATGGCTGATCTCACATTGGATCTGTTAAGAGATTTGATGTGGGTTGATAACTTGATATGGTCTTGGTTTCCCTCATCTTATAATGTTGGTTTTAGAGTTAAGTTCTCTTACGATTCGTATCAATGGTATCAAAGCAGTCATCTTCGCTCCAACCCTCTTATGAAAAGGAGGACTTAGTGCACGGGTGAAGCTCCTACCTTGGAGTAGGGTGGAGCAATTTCGAATTGTGCATACCATCGTTGCGCAAGTCAAATAACAAATTTTCTGTTTCAGCAAGATGCTAAGCTCATTCTCTAAGATCAGTGCATGCAAACCCATGATAAGTGAGTCCCATGTATACAAACGGTATGACACTTTCCGTGCTCTCGTTGGCTTGATGTGAGAGTCTATCTTATACTAGTAGTGTGTAAACTTCACCCTTCTTTTTATTTCAACTTTAGTATTGCATAGAGCTTTAAAAGCATTGCACAGATTCTGAGCTCAGGGGCCATCAATACAACCTCCTAAGCATTGCTCGTCCATCCGGAACTAGTAGCAACTTTAATTTCATAGAAATATAAGATTACAAATGTTGCAACTTAGTAGTCAAAGAGTCGAAACAGTCTCTCAACATTATCAGGATAAAGCTGTGTAATTCTTGCCCATCAGACCTCACTTATGGGGCTAATTCTTGCGCACCGGGTTCGCCCTTTTATATTGACCAATCCTCTATTGAACTACCTATGGGGCTAATTCTTTGCTAAATATCTTGACTTTAGGCTAATTCAAGTCTAAATTACACTAGTGGGACGGTCTGGTATCAAATCCCATAACCATCCCATTTATTAATGGGATGGTATGATTTTGAGTTTTAGTGGTCGGTCCGGTTCTGATATATATTATGCTTATTCAGTTGTTTGATAGGATTCCACAAGAAATTCCTAGCTTGATGGTCCATCCATCATCTTCACTAGCAGGTTCATTAAATAATAATAATTAACTATTAAATGGATTTTAATGTCTTGCTTTGATTGGACTAAGGTGCCGTTTGATAACACTCTGTGAGAATGTTTCTAGTGTTCTTTTGTTCTGTAGGAATGCAAATGGAACTGAAACGCGTTTGGCATGTCCAGTTCATTTTTGTATTCCCACAGAATGAACCAATGAAAAAGAGTAAGTTTCAAATATATTGCAAGAACACCAAAAAGGTGTTTTGTTTGACGTAAGAGCAATCGGAAGCAAGCACAAATGTCCCATTTTAGCAGCTTCGAAGTTTAAAAATATGTATGCTTTCATCAGAGAACATCATAGATCCAAGTTTCTTAAACTATCAAACAGAGATCAAATATGTACTTATATTTATAAATTAAAAATAATAAATAAATAAATCTCATCTCCTAAGACTAAGGAATTTTTTTTTTTCCCCTTCTTTTTCTTGACTTCTAAGCATGAAAAAAAAAATTCGCTGCTGCCTGGGTTGCAGCCAAGTAGTTGAAACCCCATGGTAGCAGCCAAGGGAATGGGATCCCAGGGACAGGTTTGAAAATATCCACTTTGATTGAATTTTTCTGCCCCTACCCTTGAGATTCCATTCCCCTGGTTGGTATTAGGGGTTGCAATTCAGAGGAACTAGATCAAACTATTTTGGCTTATAGAACTATCACGGGGGCCTTGGAGCACAATTTCCCTCTTTTTGGATGTCTATAATTTTGTGTCTATACCGGCCTTTTGGCTCTGGCCTAAGAACAAGGTGGCTCTTCTCACGCGTTAACTAGCTTTTACAATTAACAATCTCTTTCACCGAGATATTACCAATTTGCACATTGATGTACTTAATTATATCACTCCTCAATAATTATTTTCATTTTCTGATAAAAAATTAAGAGGTCATCCTAGGAATGGTCTGGATTGACCAAATGTTAGATTAAATTCAATTACATATTAATAAATGTCAATGCACCCACATCATAATTCTGAATTTTTTAATACTTTATTTTGTCATTTGGCAAACTCTATTTGGATTGAGACTTAAGATATGAACACTTTACCTAGAGGTCTATCTCCAAATGACAAAATTTTGGGTCCAAATAAAGGTGGAGGGAGAGGGTGGGGCTATTTTTCAATCTAAACCACCAAATGGCACTTTTTGGGTGTCTAAAAAGGGCTTTTTGGAGAAACCCTTCCCCTCAAACTTACCTATACATAGAATTTAAAGCACAGCCTATCGGACAAAATTTGGCTACAGCCCAGGTTGCAACCAATTAGCTGCAACCCCTCTTGGCAGTCAATGAAATAGAATGTAGATGGGTATTTTTAAAAATGTCAAAACTAAGAAGATATTTGTAAATCCCAAAAAACGAAGGTGACTTATTCTATTTTATTGGCTGCCAATAACAGGGTTTGTAAGTATTGGCTGCCATTTTTTTCCATCCCACCTATCTTACCAAAAAAAAGAGCACATCCCACATGCAAGGCCTCCTTCCTGATGGACTTGCTCACTATGTTGAATATGTGGCCTTCGCACTCGATTTGGGCTAAATTCGGATGGTGCATGGCATGACCCCCCGACGGCCCAGCCCAATCCACATTGAACTGGATTGTGGATTAGGGTGTGGGTAGCTAGTTAAGGTAACCTAGGGTTTTAGGTTGTGTTTGGATGCTTTCCCGTGAAAGGAGAAAACATGAACATTTCTTCCACCTATTGTTTGACTGTATCGAAAAATAAAGAAAAAATGTTACACATGACAAATTTTTTTCTAGGCAGGCCCGTTTGGATAGATTCATGAGCAGGTCACCTGTTTCTTCCATGTGAGGCAATTCTGACAATTCCAACTTTAGAATTTTACGGGGATGTTTTGAATTGGTTATGTTTCAATTTGTAAACTCAAATTCAATAAAGAGAAGTATTTTCTGTGGAGAATGTGGTTCCTAAATATGGTGATGGACAACAGAAACACACGAAGAGAGATCCATATAGGCATCATTTTTCATGAAACCTATGTGTTTATTGTCATATCAATATATATTTGTTGAATTGATCTGTACCATTTAGAGATCAAAAGATCTATCTTCTTCTTCTTTTCTTTTTTTTTTTTTTTTTAATGTATGTATGTATGTATGAATTGATATCTAACTCTTGGTCAGCAAAAACACTAAGATGGTGTTCTCATTTTTTTACTATTTAAACACGTTTAGCCATTTTAACTTTGGATTTGTAACACAATAACTTACTTAATTGACCATAAGTGTACACTGTCTTGTATTCCGTGCCAATTTAATCTAGGAAGTACTGGTGCAAACACCTCGACAGATCTTCCATCACAGTTAAATTGTCAAATCTCATAAATTTGTGTGTATTATTTGTTTTGTTTTTCCATTATCTTTTGCATCATTTTAGAGTCATATTTCTACAATATCTCAATTCTAATCAACCTAATTCCTTTGCACAAGTAAAACTGTCTCGAAGAACTATATTTTTTCAGAACATCACTTTCAAAGTGTGACTTCCAACTCCAATTAAACATGCATCACTCTGGGAATGCGTAAACTATACTGACAACCGTGAACAACATTATCCAGAGTCACCAAAAAAATGATGCATCTGCCCAATTCTTTGTCTTCACACCATTGGTCTATAACCTTACATGTACACTAGGGAATCTAATGCTTCCGGTTTCCGAGTCACAGCTCATGACATGGTCCCTTCACAAGAGTGATCAGGGTTGATTTCTGAGTAGAGGGTTTAAGAGATTTACAGAATTAAGGCTAAAGCCTCCTACAACCGACGCATTGATTTGGAAAGCAGCTCTGGGACTCCCCGAGAAAGCCAAAATTTCTCTTATACGAATCAGATTCATAGTTCAGAACCTTTCCTTTACTCCAATTCTATTCAACTTAAAGGATTCAATCCAAATAGATTTTGAAGAACGCTAATACTAAAATATATTCTTCAGATGGGGGAAAATTGAAAGTAAAGAAAAGCAAGGCAAGAAATTTAGATCCAAATAATAGTAGATGATGGTAAAATCAATAATAATGAATCCAATATCAGAAACAATCCATGTATCGATGTGTATAAAAAATAAAAAACGAATAGATAAATCTCCCCCAAATCAAAAGGGAAAAAAATTCTCCTTTCCTCTATAACAACAGAGATCTGATTCTACCCCATCTGATGGAAATAAAACCAGGAAACGAATCAAGATAGCAGCAACCAACAAGTCTTCTAGTAGAATAATAATCTATTAATGTTTCAAGAGACCGACGAGCGAAAAGATGAGAGACGAGCAGAGAATGGAGACTGACACAGGCAATGCAATCCCTGCTCCTTTGTCCATGGAAGGCGCAGGAGCCGGAGCCTCCTGAGCTGAAACGATCGCAGCTGCTGAGAAGATGGCGAAAACACATAGAAGAACGGCAGCCATGGAAGTACTGATCTGCGCCATTGCTGAGATGCAGAGGAAGTCTTTTTAGGTTAACAGAGAAAAAAGCTAAGCAGAGAGACAGAGAGAGAGAGAGAGAGAGAGAGGCAAGCTTAAGAGCGTTAAGCCTGTTAAAAACTTAGGATAAAGAGGGAGGGAGGGCTTGAGGTTTTTATAGGGAATTCTAGAGAGAGGGAGTGAGAGAGGAGTCAAGAGTTGGCGTGTGGGCCCACCCATGTTCTTGTGAACCGTTGGTGACTTGGTGTAGTGTGTAAGAAAAATGAATAAACACGGAAGCCCCCGACACCCCTGTGGTCACCACACTTCGGTGTGAGACACGTTTACGGAGTCTGAATGAGTTGTTGGCCTACCTACCGTTAGATCTCTTTCTAACGTGTCAACGAGAAGTTACTTTTTGGTTTTTGCAAAAAGCGGGGCTCACCTGTTCAGTCAAAGGCGGTAACGTGCGCTTTTGGTTTGGGACCCTTTCCATTGTGATGGTTCACATTTTAAAACCCCCATATGATGGTTCACAGATGTTACCCTCCATAGGTCGGTAATGGTTAGTAAATGTTCACCATTTATAACCCAATTTTGTTTAAACTCATATAACCTTATTATAATCTATTTATAGATTAATTATTTGAATAACCCGTTTGTATAAGTCTCCAAAGCCTGATTATCTAAATGATCATTAGTGATGCAAAGCCTTAAATTGATGAAGATCAATTATGTGTGCTAACTCCTGAAAATATGTTTCCGTGGATTTTGATTTGGTTGGAATCGATTGGAATCAGATTGAATGTTGAAAATATATTGATTTTATGAATTACGAATTGAGAAGATAGATCTGATACTAGCCGGCAATCCTCAAAACAATGGATCCAACTTGCACAGTACCCGCTTATCTTCATGAAGTAGAAGTGTAAATGTAATTATAAGTCTTGAATGAGATTAAGTTTATAATTGAGGGAGATTACATATGATATTTCTTTCACTTGAAGGAGGGTTTTTTTTTTTTTTTTTTTTTTTTTTTTTTTTTTTTTCAGATTCTTCCACCAATCAATTGTTAGGGAATGTATCCCAAAGTGCCAACCCGATTTTTCTGTGCATAACCTCCTTTCCAATAACAAGTAGGAAGGTATGTGACTGTGTATTATGTTGTTTAACTTTGCTTTCGGAATATGGAAATTGGATGGCAATACACACTGCCGCACATGCATCTGTTTCTTTCTTAAGATGCCCTCCGCCAGCCCCACCGTTCCTGGCTACGGCTGTAGCTTTGGTTGGTTGGATTCGATCGTTACTCAATATCTTTCCTTATTCAAAAAACTAAAAGAAAAAAAAAAGGAGTTTTTCCTTTTTTCTTTTTACTACGATGAAAAATATATGCTATAAAATCTATTGAATTGAAATTAGTACAATTTTCATGGGAATTTTTTTACAAGGATAACATATTGGGTATGGGGGGAGGGTGGTAAGAAGAAGATTTATTTATTGAAGTGAGACCAATGCGAGGTATCTAAATGATATACATCAGATATTCACAGAATGGAAGTAGGCTAGAATGTCTCGCACGTACAAGACAAGGTTTTCCTGGCCAAGGAATTAACTATGTTGTTAATCTTCTTAGGAATGTAAAGAAAAGTGCATCTTCTAAACAAAGATGCTATGTATTTGATATCTTGTATAATTCGAAGCACTTCAATAAGGAGGAGGGAGAGTTGGCTGGTTGATGATGAGGATCAATTCCTTACAGTTTTGATTCCACTTCAAGGTCACCAATGCCTTCAAAATTGCAATAGAGAAGACCAGTACGACATGCCAATGCTTCGCCTTGATAGAAGAAGTGAAGAGAAAGAGGTAGGAGAAGAAACTGCTACAATGGGCTGATTGCTAGAGTCTCGGAGGACACATCCAAGACCCCTTTTATTGCTCTGAAGAGACATATCTATATTTATTTTGAAATAGTGAGGCCTAGGAGGCGTCTAACATTGTGGAGGGCTATGCACATGAGGAGACTTATGGGGATCACGTCTCACATTGCCCATAGCATTAATAAATTCCTAGAACTGAGATTCAGCATTATTCATCCGTGGGTTGTCCAGATGGTTAGTGCAAATTGGGGATTGTGTGGATAGATCCACGGTTCCAGGTTCGATAATAGCATTAGACTTGATAGACTAATGGATAGGAACAAGACGGTGGAGTACCTATAGAATATGCGTATAACACAGATTTTTTGACCAAATTATGTCAAGTTTGTCTTGATTTCTTAACCCGTTTTGAAGATTGACCCACTCCGACATATTTTGGTGGGGACCTGAATGGGAAGTTTTTTGAGATCTTTGATAGAAGCAGAGGGGTTGGGCCCCTACGGTATGGTTCGACCGGATTGACTGCAACCCAATAGGTCGACTCGCGACTTGGAGTATATAATGTACTATTGTCTTGTTGAGAAAGTCATTGTATTTTGGGGGGATTTTCAAGCTAGGGTTTCAGAGCGAGTTTTCTTGCCGCTGCTTGGGTGTCATCTCTCCCTTATGCATAGTGAAACTTCTTCTTCTTCGCCCAAGGACGTAACACACCACACTGATGTATGAACCTCGTTAAATATGTGTCGTGTGGATCTTTTGTCTATTTATTTTCGTATTTCTTGGTGTTTAATCTAACAAATTAAAACTTTTTTATTGAAACATTTGGATACTGCAAAAATTCACGTATTATACACAAATTTACTAACTATGCCCCAACCTAGAAACTTGGCTAGTTGATGGACCGAATAGGTCAACCGATGGATTTTGATCAATTTTGGATGGATCTTATCTCTATCCCTTAAATTAAGTTACCACATAATTACTCCATCGTTTAGTTTATCGGGCTTCTTAGACTGGACATGACACATTGTTAGATCAAACACCAAGAAATACGAAAAATAAAGAGACAATAGATTCGCACGACTTAGAGATTTAACGAGGTTCACACACCAGGGTGGTGTGTTACGTCCTTGAGCGAAGAAGAAGATGTTTCACTATGCAGAAGAGAGATTACACCCAAGCCACGGCGAGAAAACTCGCCCTGAAACCCTAACTCGAAAAACTCCTAAAATACAATGACTTTCTCAATAAGCAACAGTACATTATATATACTCCAAGTTGCAGGTCGACCCATCGGGTCGCGGTCGATCCGGTCGAACTATACCTCGGGGGCTACTCCCCCGCACCCCCATAGGAGATCACTGATGGGCTCCGGGCTTGGGCCCATTGGCCCAACCCCTCTACTTCCTTCACAGATCTCAGAAAACTTCTCATTCGTGTCGCCACCAAAATATGTCAAAACGGGTCAATCTTCAAAACAGGTCAAGAATTCGAGACAAACTTAACACACATGTTTATTTTCAATTAGTCTTTTACTTGTTTTAATTAAGGCTAAATTAATTGGATTATAATAAATATTTAAATGGATTAATTGGGCTATAAAAATATTATAAACAGGCCATAATAAAATCAATAACAACGAATCTTAAATCAGAAACAATCCATATATGTAATAAATAAATAATATATCAATACATAAACCCCCACACCAAAGCAAAAGGGAAAATTTCTTCTGCAAGGATGATCATCTTCTGCGTATAGCAATCTATTAATGCTTCAGGAGACCCAAGAGCGACAAGATGAGAGATGAGCAGAGAATGGCGCCTGATACAGGTAATGCAATCCCTGCTCCTTTGTCCAATGAAGGTGCAGGAGCCGGAGCCTCCTGAGCTGAAACCGTAGCAGCTGTAGAGAAGATGGTGAAGACGCAAAGAAGAACGGTAGCCATGGAAATACTGATCTGCGCCATTGCTGAGATGCAGAGGAACTCCTTTAGTTTAAGAGAGGAAACAACTAAGCAGAGAGATTTAGAGAGAGACAGAGTGATTAAAGCAAGCTTAAGAGCGTTAAATGTACGAGGAAAGGGAGAGCTTGGGGTTTTAATAAAGGAGTTGTAGAGAGAGACACCCAAGAGTTGAGACTTTTCGTTTATGTGTAACGGCGTGTGGGCCCACCCATGTTCTTATGAACGGTTCTTGTCGCTGAGTGAGACACGTCATAGAGACTTCATGAGTTGTTGGCCTACTTACGGTCGGATCTCCTTTTAACGTGTCGACGAGAAGTTAAATTTTGGTTTGGTCAAAAATCGGCGCACACCTTTTACGGTCAAACACTGTAACGTCTGTGATTGGTTGTCTTGCGCTCCAATCCGCTCACACACCTGATCGACTGGTTAAAGCTTAATTATAGAAAAGATCGGTATTGGTATTTGATTTTCATTTCTGGGCACCTGTCGGAGGCCGACTAATTTATTAATTAACCACATATAGCTCCATTAAGGCAGTGTTTGACAGTCGAGAGAAGAAAAACAAAGAAAAAAATTTGTACTTCCCTTACTTTTAAAAAAAAAAAAATTAACGCTTGACATGTCCTTAATTAAGAGCAGAAATTTTTTTAATTTCAAAATTCACTTTGAGAATAGTAAACTTTTCTTTACCTGTCAAAAAAAAAAAAAATTCCTTTTCTCCCAGTGGGTTAAATTTAAATACTTTTTCTTTTCTAGATTTTTTTTCTTTTTATTTCATTTCATTTCATTTCTTCTCTTGACTACTAAACACAACATTAGTTGATAACTGTCTATTAATAGCAGGGTATCCATGCCCTTGGCCTATGAGGCCTTTTTTTTTTTTTTTGTAAAAGAGAATCTATTCAAAATCGGATGTGGGGCACATAGCGGGTGAAATATAATGTTCCAATAGCCATGGAGTGAAATTTAGCCACGTGGTCGTACACAACATGGACCGGGCCTTCTTGACCAGAATATCAGCTAAAGAGTTAGCTTCCCTGAGACATATTGGAAAGTACAAGAAAGTGAAAAAATAGAGAGGCATTGGACATCAGAGATAATAGCTTGGATAGAAAGAGAGACTGCTCGATGAGAATCCATGATGTACAAAATAACCTCATCGCTATAATAAGTTTAAAAAAGTATCTAAAATGGTGAAATTTAGATATTTGCACCTTGTCGATTCCAGTATAAAGTTGTCCATTGCTTGAGCGATACCTTCTAGCAAACCACAAAAAAAAAAAAAAAAAAAAAAAAAAAAAAAAAAAAAAAAAAAAAAAAAATGTATGAGTCTTGATTGCCTAATTAATGATCGATAATAGTGTGAGGTATTAAATTGATGGGGACCGATTATGCTTGATTGAAATTATTGTCTGCCGCGAGTGTGGCTGTGCGGTGAATATCAAATGACCAAGATGACATCGACACTTGCCCCAATGTTGTCTCGACCATCCGATGCTCGTTGCACCGCCGCACTCACGACAAAATATTTTCACTTGAAATTGTTTAGAATCAACTTGAACCCCAAAAAATGTGGTAATTTTATGAATCAAATTGCAATCCTCAAACAACCTCATAAGTGGGAGTATAAGTGTAATTTTATATCTTGATGAAAATATTTAATTGATGCCTTCTATAATTGAGGGAGAATAGGTATAATCTTTGCTCAATTGTTTTTTTTTTAGTTGTTTTAGATTCTTCCCCAAGCAATTTATTAGGGAATGTATCCCAAGTGCCAACCCAATTTTGCTGTGCATAATAACACCAACTCCCAATTATGACACAGGCGGTCCAGTTCCACTTTCCAACCAACCAAAATTTCCAAGGAAGAAGAACATAATAAATAAGAAAAAAAAAATCACTTTTCTTTCTGTGTTTTCGATGCCTTTCCAGCGTTATCAACGGCTTAACAAGGGATGGTGGCATTAGCGGCCGGCCGTTAAGCCACTAATTGGTGCTTGAATTGACAAAGCGGCTATGGGCTCCCACGGGTCGACAGAAGTGACAAATGCTGATTCACCAAAACACCGCAGATGGCAGAGATGTGGACCACACACCCGTTCAAAGAACAAAGTAAGAAAAGAAAAATTGGATAAGATCAGGAAGAAATATGAACACAAACCCAGATCTTGAACCATTATATCTAAGGTCATTCCACCCAAAAAAAAAATCTTCACAACCATGTCAGAGGGTATTCTCTCTCTCTCTCTCTCTCTCTCTCTCTCTCTCTCTCTCTCTCTCTCTCTCTAATTAGAATTGAATATCATCCTCCTTTTTATGTAAAAAATGATATTTTACATGAGGTTTAACATTTTTTTTTCATATAAAAGTTTTAATGATTTTTATTTTACATCAAAATAAATAGTAAAAAAATTATTTTACAAAAAAAAAATTATGTTTAAAAAAATTTACATGAAAACAAATGTAATCACAACAAAATTTATAATATTAAAACCTCTATGGTGATGCCAAAACATTGTTTTGGGAAGACATTAACTATTCTAGAGCAAAGTTTTTGTAATTGGTATTAGAGCGGCAAATATTTATCAACAAAGGTTGAATTCGATTCCTAGCTGATCCTGTATCGATCTGCAATATGGTTCAAAGGCAAAAATAAAAAAATTGAAAAGAAAAACATGGCCAAGTCCATCCAATTCAAACCGATACCAATCCCAATACTGATTACTATATCCATGCTCCCGAGTTGAATATGTATATATTATTGTATTATAGAAAGAACAATTACAAAAGAGTATAAAAGTTTCTTGAGGTAATTCGAGTAAGGTTAGGCTTTGGTTTATTACATAGGAGTAAATGGCATGTATTCACTTGATGGATTCTTGAAGTTTGTAGTTCAGAAGTCTTGTGTTCAAATAATGTTCAATGCACTCTCAACGATAAATTTCTTAGTAGCCAAAAAATAAGTACCCAAAAAAGCCAACCAAAGTTGGATTTGAGGCTAATGTCATTGACGGCTCTATTAGATTTTAGGAAAAAGGTTGGCAACTTCTTTCTCTTTCTCTCTCCACTTAACTTGAAATGAATTTTTTTTTTTTTTTGTTTATGTTAAGTCATTGTTTTGTCGTACTTCATTGGTGTACTTCTCTATACTACTTGTTTAGAAAATTTTATCATTACATTTTTAAGAACATTAAAACGAGTTAGAGATAGTCACCCAACATACTTTACCTCTTTAAATGGGTAAAAAATCTGATTAAGGTGGATAATATTCAACTTAGTTCTCTGTTTCATCTAGTTTTCTATCACATAACATAATTGTTTTACCAACATATATAGAATACAACGTTATTTCTTAATAAATCTTATGGGATAACCTAAAAGTAGTTAAATAAATCGTTTTAAAATGGAAAAAAAAAAAATTGCCTATTATATAGGAGAATCCAACATTCATTGCAATCTTGGAATAGTTCCCCTTATTGTTTTGAGCCCAGCTTTGGAATCTCTTCATCTTGGAGATTTGAATTCTTTTAATTTGTAAATGATGTTTTCTGTGTGAAAATCATCAATAACCTTTGCATCAGTGCAATAAACATCGGGTGGCTGAAAGTCCCCTGGGGCATGTGCCCAAATACTCTCAATCATCCAATGGTCACTACATTTCACCACTCACTGTAGAGAATGTGGACTCATATTTTCCATTCTATAAAATTCAATAAAGATACACAAATTCAATCGCAAGGTCACATCATTGGTGAAGATTTTTTTTTTTTCCCATTTTTGAAATCAAACAATCCATGATAGAA
>NC_056570.1:21601720-21603248 GCF_013358625.1 Macadamia integrifolia
TTTTGTTAAAAGAGAATCTATATCAGAATCAGATGTGGGGCAAATAGCGGGTGAAATATAATAATCCACTAGCCATGGAGTGGAATTTAGCCACGTGATCGAACACAACATAGACGGGACCTTTCCTGACCAAAATATCAGCTAAAGAGTTAGCTTCCCTGAGACATATTGGAAAGTACAAGAAAGTGAGAAAATAGAGAGGTATTGGACATCAGAGATAATAGCTTGGATAGAAAGAGAGACTGCTCGATGAGAATCCGTGATGTACAAAATAATCTCATTGCTATAATAGGTCTAAAAAAGTATCTAAAATAATGAAATTTAGATATTTGCACCTTGTCGATTCCAGTATAAAGTTGTCCATTGCTTGAGCGATATCTTCTAGCAAACCACAAAAAAAAAAAAAAAAAAAGAGTGTATGAGGCTTGATTACCTAATTAATGATCGATAATAGTGTGAGGTATTAAAATGGTGGGGACCGATTATGCTTGATTGAAATTATTGTCTGCCGCGAGTGCGGCGGTGCAGTGAACATCAGATGCCCAAGATGACATTGAGACATGCCCCAATGTCGTTTCGGCCATCCGATGCTCACGACACCGCCACACTCACGACATAATATTTTCACTTGGAATTGCTTAGAATGAACTTGAACACCAAAAAATGTGGTAATTTTATGAATCAACCAAGCAATTATTAGGGAATGTATCCTAAGTGCCAACCCAATTTTTCTGTGCATAATAACACCAACTCCCAATTATGACACAGGCGGTCCAATTCCACTTTCCAACCAACCAAAATTTCCAAGGAAGAAGAACATAATAAATAAGAAAAAAAAAAATAATCACTTTTCTTTCTCTGTTTCAGATGCCTTACCAGCGTTATCAACGGCTTAACAAGGGATGGTAGCGTTAGCGGCCGGCCGTTAAGCCACTAATTGGTGCTTGAATTGATAAAGCGGCTATGGGCTCACACGGGTCGACAGAAGTGACAAATGCTGATTCACCAAAACACCGCAGACGGCGGAGATGTAGACCACACACCTGTTCAAAGAACAAAGTAGAATTGAAAAATTGGATAAGATAAGGAAGACATATGAACACAAACCCAGATCTTGAATCCATTATATCTGATGTCACTCCACGAAAAAAAAAAATCCATTATATCAAAAAATACTCATACAAATTATAAAAAGAAGAAGGTATTACTCCACCAGGGGAGAAGGACTTAGCTATCATCATAGTCTTAAAATATCACATTATTTATGAATGACTGAATATATCTTTGATATTGTATAATATCTATTTTACCATCCAAAATTTACAAGTAAGGGATTCCTCTTCACCATAACTTAAAGAAAACTCGATTGTAAAAGAACTTATAATAGTTTTTTTAATTAACGAAGAATAGATGGGTAATTCTATATAAGAGAGTTGATTTATAAAATCTTCACAACCATGTCAGAGGGTACTCCCTCTCTCTCTCTCTCTCTCTCTCTCTCTCTCTCTCTCTCTCTCTCTCTCTCTCT
>NC_056570.1:21603268-21605032 GCF_013358625.1 Macadamia integrifolia
TTTGTCGTACTTCATTGGTGTGCTTCTCTACGCTACTTGTTTAGAAAATTTTATCATTGCATTTTTAAGAATATTAAAACGAGTTAGAGATAGTCACCCAACGTACTTTACCTCTTTAAATGGGTAGATTAAGGTGGATAATATTCAACTTAGTTCTCTGTTTCATCTAGTTTTCTATCAGAAAACATAATTGTTTTACCAACATATACAGAATACAACATTATTTCTTAATAAATCTTATGGGATAACCTAAAAGTAGTTAAATAAATCGTTTTAATATGGAAAAAAAAAATTACCTATTATATAGGAGAATCCAATATTCATTGCAATCTTGGAATAGTTCCCCTTATTGTTTTGGGCCCAGCTTTGGAATCTCTTTATCGTGGAGATTTGAATTCTTTTAATTTGTAAATGATATTTTCTGTGTGAAAATCATCAATAACCTTTGCATCGGTGTAATAAATATCGGATGGTTGAAAGTCCCTTGGGGCACGTGCCCAAATACTCTCAACCATCAAATGATCACTGTATCTTACCACTCGTTATAGAGAATGTAAACTCATATTTTCCATCCTATAAAATTCAATAAAGATACACAAATTTAATCACAAGGTCACATCATTGGTTGAAGAATTTTTTTTTTTCCCCATTTTTGAAATCAAACAATCCATGATAGAATGAGCAAAAAAAAATTCAGAAACAATCGATGAAACTTTATTTATCCATCATTACATTACAATAATTATAAAAATAAATAAATAATCATTAAATATATCCCCACAAAACAAAGGGAAAAAAAAAATCTCCTCCCCTGCTGCCAAACGAAATGTACGCATCCAATGGAGATAAAACCACTAAACAAATTTCGAAGCCAGCAAGGAAACAGGAATGCATCATCATCTTCTACTATAATAATCTAATGCTTCAAGAGACTGAAGAGTGACAAGATGAGAGACGAGCAAACAATGGCGCCTGACACAGGCAATGCAATCCCTGCTCCTTTGTCCATGGAAGGCGCAGGAGCCGGGGCTTCTTGGGCCGAAACCATAGCAGCTGCAGAGAAGATGGTGAAGACGCAAAAGAGCACGGTAGCCATGGAAGCACCGATTTGGGCCATTGCTGAGATATTGAGAGGTAGACTTTAGGTTATGAAGAGAGAAAACACCTTATGAGAGAGAGAGAGAGAAAAGGGAGGAGACTATATCAGTTTGTGAGAGTTAAAGGAAGAGTGAAGGCAGGGGGTTTTTATAGAGTTTTTAAGAGAGACCATCCTTTTTTGTGGTGGAGTGTGGGACCCACGCTCATATGTACCGTTAGTGACTTCTGTGCAACATAAGAAAAAGTAAATGAGGCGTGCGAGTTCCGTGTTTACACTTCTTGCTGGATCGATTTTTTTGTCTCAGACACGTTTTGGAGACTGCTTATGTGTGTTTGGTTAACCGATTGATTTTGATTTCTCGCAACAATCTTAAACCATTCATTGAGTATCCTCTTAACAAAAATTAAAAATATTTTTATTTTTATTATTATTATTATTATATGCTAGCATACCTGTCTTTTTCCCTATTATTTATTTATTTTTATTTTTTTATAATATGGTAAAAGAATCTAGTGGGGTTTTTTTTTTTTGAAACATAGATAACACTTAACTGTACATTGTTTTAATGCATGATATTGGATTGGGAATCGATTATTCCTAAGATTTGAATGGCATTGTATCATCGAAATAGATAAAAATACACATAATTTTTTTTTAAAATCATT
>NC_056570.1:21605052-21610694 GCF_013358625.1 Macadamia integrifolia
TTTTTTTTTTTTTTGCCATTAGTCTTTAGTATGAAATTCATTTATAGCCGCTGCACTGATGCAGTGAATATTAGATGGCTGGGAACCCCTTGGGATGCATGTCCAAATACTTTCAACCGTCTGATGTTCATCGCATCTCACCATTCACAGTAAAGGATGTGAACTCTTTTTCCCATTCAACCAATATGATATCAACAAGGTTTTTAGACCAGAGACATGTCAAACCGATACAAGAGGTCCACAACCAAACTTAGAATCATGATCCGTACTCAAAGATTTAAAATCAAGTTATGGTTTAGCTGATACTGATACTGATACTGATATGGATATAGATAAGCTGATAAGGGTTTATTAGTTGATTTTCCTCTCATTAGAAAAAAAAAAACTTTAATGTTTGGCAGCCACGCAATTGGGAGGCACTGGCGTTACAGTGTTACACACTGCCCACACATGCATCTGTTTCTTTCTAAAGTTGCCCTCTTCCAGCCCCATCGTTACTGGCTTTGGCTATTGTTTTCGATTGGCAAGACTAGGATTTGTCGGTGTAAAGGATCGATTTGAAAAAAAAAAATTTCTAAAGAATCCATCTATCCGGACGTGAATTTTTTTTTTTTAATTATTATTTTAAATCCACTGATATATAATTTCTAAAATTACAAGGATCACCAATTTATTAGGTTTTGTCCTAAAATTTGTCACAAGTAATTTGACTGTAAATTTTTAAATTTCTTGAGTAGGGGTATCAACTGTTTGATCCTAGCCGGTTTTAGTTAGGTCCAATCAATCCCCATCAATTTAACATATCATATCGTTATTGTATCATTTGTTTAATTATTGGGATTCATTGGCTAAGCATAGACACGTTTATATTCTATAAATAAATAAAAATTTCTTACAAAAAAAATTAACAATTTATAATTAATTATGTTATATATTAGAGCTATGATTAGTCTTTAAATAGGTCAATTGGGCTATAAACAAACCATAAGCGAGTTGATCAACTTAAAAAAAAAAAAAAAAACTTAAGATCATGGAAATAACCTTCAACTTTCATGGAAACTCTTGTGTCAATTATCGTAACACTAAATTCAATAATATTTTATTTACCTAAAATAGAAAACCAATATCTCAATCTGTTTCCTTTGTATTAGTTGTATGATGTATATTATCCCATATTTTATTATTAGGAACTTGTTGTCCAATTATGAAGAGAGAACCTCTTAATTTATACGATCTAATTCATGATGATGCAATGATTATTTTATGTGTCTTTCTTTTTTCTCAATTTTTTTTTTATATTCATTTACGACAACCAAAAAGAAATTACAAGTCATGCCACTAAGCACTGGATTTACTAAAGATGATATTCCATTATTCCAATTTTCCAATCATAATGTGAAATCACATTGGAGGAATAGATTCTCTCCAACAACCTTTTTTTCCCCCTCTTTCCATTTTATATGCCTTTCCAGCGTTATTAATGGCATAACATCTGGTAGTGGTGGGTCGGAAAGTGTGTGGACCTGTGGCCCATATCTCAGCCATCTGCGCTACTTTGGTGAATCTGCTTTTGTCATATGTCCCAACCCCATGTGACCCACCACCTCAAAGTTGCTTCATAAAATCTCGCACAAATGAGTGGCCCCAACGGCTAGCCGCTAGTGCCACCTCATCATAGAACAATATAGGAAATAATAATAGAAATAATAATAATAATAATGATAATAATAATAAATAAGAGAAAGGGATAGTTATGCTATTGGTATATAATAAATTAATGGACACATTCAGTGAAACTAAATGGTTCTCATTCAATCTGGGTATGATCCGATCCATATGGTTGTGGTGATCAGTATGAGTCCCATGGGACAAGTCAAGCCGAAGGCCTGAATATCCATCATTAACCAAAAAAAAAAAAATTAGAACATATAATGGAATATCATACAAGAAGAATATGAAAATTTGATAAAATTAAAAGATGCTAACTTACGATATATTAGCAGTATACTTAACTTTTTTCTATAATAAATTGGAGAAGAAATATAAAAAAGCTGACTAATACAGATGACAGCAATGATAGATCTTCTTTTTTGCTTTTCCATTTTTATTTATTGGTGAAGAATTAAAAATAATTAAATTATGGGAAAGGGTTGTCTCAGCCGACAGGGTGGGATGGAATCTCTCACACCCTCTATGTGTCACTTTATTGATGGTTGGATCTCATTTTTGCATCTCAGCCGTCAATTTTTCCAATACTACTGCAATCTTATTTTCTTCGTCGTTGCTGCACCCTTTCATCTAGGTTCACCATTAGGCTCTCTCTCTCTCTCTCTCTCTCTCTCTCTCTCTCTCTCTCTCTCTCTCTCTCTCTCTCTCTCTCTGGCACATGTTATCCTACTTGCAGCCCCCAACCAATCTCATTCAGTTCCCCAATGCCCACAGGCCACATGTACCAGGCATAGTACAAACGTTTCCTACCCCAATTGAGGTATTGAAATTGTAAATTCAAGTCCTCCATCATGCCAACTGTAGGGTATTTTTTATAATACAACCAATATTGTATAATTTTGTTAATTGAAACATGAATCGAATAATTTGGTAAATTCAAATCTAATAGTATTCATCTAATTATTTATAAGACATAAGAATTTATCAGGAAAAAGAAGTCTGAAATGTAGCATAAGTCACCTTTGCACTTAAACACAAAGAGATAAGCAAATGACCACCTCACCCCTTATGGAAAGGCCCTCACGTTGGTGTATGGGACATATAATCAAGTAACAATCGAGTCCACATCGTGGGATGCTGTGAGCATCGGACAACTAAGAGCATTTGAACACGACGCACCCCAAGGGGCTCTAGCCACCCCATGCTCACTGCTCCGATGCAACGGCTACAAATGATTTTCGCACTAAATCTCTCGTATATATGAAAAATAATCATATTTATTTAGGGAGAGGGCTATCTGAGCAAGCAGAGCACTCCACACCCTCACACGATAGATATTTTAATTATTATTTTAAAAAAATAATATAATAAATGATGGGCAATATTTTTTCCATTTCTTAATAACCTTATGAATAAAAAAATTAATAAACCATTCAAACATTGCTACTATTGCTTTGGTAACTTGAGAAACAATGGATGTATTATGTATGTATCTATTACAATAAATATGGGAAAAAAATGATCAATAAATAAATTTCCACAAAACAAAGGGGGAAAAATTCCCCTGTCCTCTGTCCTCTGCTGCGAACAGAGAGATCACTACCCGTTCCGATGGACATAAAACCATGAAACGAAAATCACTAAGGCAGCAACATTGGAGAACGAAGCATCTATAATCTTCTAAGTATAATAATCTATTAATGCTTCAAGAGCCCGAAGAGCGACAAGACGAGAGACGAGCAGAGAATGGCGCCTGACACAGGC
This sequence comes from Macadamia integrifolia, assembly GCF_013358625.1. Classification (NCBI taxonomy): domain Eukaryota; kingdom Viridiplantae; phylum Streptophyta; class Magnoliopsida; order Proteales; family Proteaceae; genus Macadamia; species Macadamia integrifolia. Next base: position 21,608,485 of record NC_056570.1, read on the forward strand.
AACACAATCCCTGCTCCCTTATCCATGGAAGGTGCAGGAGCCGGAGCCTCCTGGGCCGAAACCATAGCAGCTGCGGAGAAGATGGTCATGAACACGCAAAGGAGCACGGAAGCCATGGAAGTTCTGATCTGGGCCATTAACGCTGAGGAAGTCTTTAGGTTAAGAGAGAAAACAACAGAAGCAGAGAGAAATCCAATGGAATGGTAAAGGCAACCTTAGGCGTTAAGGCTAGAGAAGCGACTATATCTGTATAAGGAAAGAGAAGGAAGGGATTGGGGATTTTATAGCGAGTGAAGAATACCACGCTGTCGGTTTTGCTCCATTTGAGACGCGTATGGAATATGGAACATGAGTGAGTGGTTGGCCTACCGTCTGATCTTATTTCTACGTGTCGATGAATGAGTGAGTTTTGGTTTTGGAAGAAAATTAAAAGTAATAATCTGGTGATTCTTTTCTAAGCGGGTGAGTCACCTGAATCTAGTCAAGCGAAAAGTCTGGCACTAATTGCAAACCGTGTTCGATGAGTTGGTCTTTTTCAACTAGGTGACCGGTTCTATTTTATCATTGTTTTTTGCTTCTAGACTTTAGAACATGTTTCAAGTATCAGTACCCATATCGTATCAGTATTAATCGAGCTTAATATTGATACCTGACCGATCCATATCATTACCCATATCATTTCAAGGGGTAAAACTATAAAAAAAAAATATATATTTTTTAAAGTAAAGGCAAAATTGGGCGATATGCATCGATCAATTCAGTCCAATCTAGATCGATACCGATAACTAAATTAAAATTCTGTCTTGCTAGCTCAGCCCAATGCCTTAGGCCCTCAGCCCACGCCTGGCTTTGCTAGGCTGCAATCTCAATCCAAGCTCGCCTTGCGGGTTGAATAGATCAACATAGGCACAATATGGGCTCAATGTTAGTTCAGGTTGATCAAGCTTTGTTGACACCAATTGAAGAAAGAAAGAACGCTACCTTGTGATGTATACTTGTGTCAAAACAAAGTGGGTGCGAAAAAACTAAGTTATCCCATGTTGAAAATGCTCATGCGCACCATCTCATTGGTCATGTGCAATGTCCATTGACGTGTACCTGCACTAAGAGATAGCATTCTCTTGCCTTTGATTGAATTAGATTCTAAATTTCCTTACATGCAACTATTCTAAACCATTTATTCTCTATTTAATAGTCTGAATGGACCCATCATTTGTCTAAATGATAGGACAAGTGTCTTATAACTATTTGACAAATAACATACTATTGTCATAACAATAATTTGCAATTAACTAAGCTATATATATATATATATATATTTTGATAGAAATGAGCAATAGTTTTTCTTTACCATGGGTGAAGAGACTTAACCATGTATTTTTTCCTCTACTCCACTATAGTAATATGAAATGCCTTTGGCACTATTTGAGGAATCCCATCCAACAACTAAAATATATAATAGAATTTTCACTACGGATGTAAAAAACTCGATCCATTTATTATTGATAGATTTTTTTTTTTCCAAATACATATGACACTCAAGTGTTTTTTTAATCAATGCCCAAAGTGGAGCTTAGCTTCGCAAGGACTAGCACTTCACAGTTAGGAGTTCATGAGCTCAATTCTCCATAGAACTTAAAAAGAGTTGGTAAAAATTTAGCACGCTAGGTCCACGTTCACCAGGAGATCTCCACCGTTGTTTTTTTTTTTTTTTTTTTTGCTAAGAGTCAACAAGTGAGTTTTATTAATTAGGAGAAAGTATATATGATACAAAGAATGTAGTGTAACCTTGAATCTCTATTTCACATTCGGCATTGCCATAAACAGAAAAGAAATCCAATAAAAAAAAAAAAAAACTAAATAAACTGAGTTTTGGATTTGAAATACTATTCCACCTTCGGCATTGCCATTAACAGAATAGTAATTCAATCTAAGACTAGCGCTGTCATGAAAACCTATATCTCGATATCAGTTGGGCATCCCATGTTATATCATCCAAAATGAAAGATTGGAAAAAATCCCATGATGATGCTATTTGTGTAAGAGCTACCTTCTTAGCTAACTTGTCTGCAATATTGTTAGCCTCCCTAAAACAATGGGTTACTGATCATGTAGAAGGATCCAAGAGAGCTATATAATACCGCCATTGTTGCTGAAAAAACCATGGAATGGTGTTATGGTGGATACATATTAAAAAAAAAAAAAAAAAA
>NC_056570.1:21610714-21628915 GCF_013358625.1 Macadamia integrifolia
AAAAAAAAAAAAAAAAAAGCTAATATTTGTGTTTGTATCGTTCTATACTTTGTCCTTCATTGAAAATACACCTCTGCTCTTTTAATCTGTCAACCAAGAATATATATATATATATATATTTTTTTTTTTTTTTTGTGAAAGAAAATGTATCATGCAAAGAAGCTGATGAAAAGATACAAGCAACACCTGATGCTCCTACCTGCAAGGATGGCACCGTGAGAGCAAAGATGGAGAAGATGAAGAAGATGAGACACAAGCAGAGGTTGGCACCGGACATGGGGAATGCAACACCTGATGCTCCTACCTGCAAGGAAGGCGCCGGTGCTGGTGATGGCACTGCAGCCTTGGCTGAGACAGTAATAGCTGAAGAAAGCATAGCCACAGAGATGGAAAGGAGAACCATAGCCATTATGAAACTGGTTTTTGCCATTGCACAATTGCAGAGAATTGAAGTAGAAAGGCCCAGCAGAAAGATAATACAGAAGCTGTTTCGGTTGTCTAACTTATAAAGTTTTGTTCACTCTTTCTTTGCCTCGTAGGTGGTGAATTTATCAGGGTTAGAGAAAATTATTCCAACACTAGTAGACCATTGTCATGTGGAAGTCTGATATGAAAATTATGATCGTTGAATATTTAGAAAATATTGCCAACTTTTAGACAAAGATTCAATGAATCTTCTCATTTATGGGAAGACCTTCCCATGTATCTGCATTCACCTCCTCGTTGTTTATTTTTCATTTTTCACTTGGCAAACTTAGATAGGAATGAAACTTGAAATGTAAGCAAAAGTCCTTAGGATTCATATAAAAATAAAATTTTAGTTTCACCTGAACTGTTTCATTAAGATATTTTTCTTTCAAGAAAGAGTAGAAGAGAGAAATATGGACTCCACATTGACCCACCGCTAAAGGGTATGCATACTTGTCGATATATTCTAGAGCGAGTGGCATGGGCCGAACGAGGGCTGGCCAATCCCCAAAACATGAAACATGGGTTGACTTGGTTATCCACTGCTTCTAGATGACTAGAAGTACACCTGGGAATCAAAGTTAAACTATAAATGCTAATATCTCAATTTCAAAAATAGCCTCCAAATCTAAGGCCAAAGGAAAAGATTTTCTAAGCGGGCAGGTCAAGGTACGCCTATATCACTTCATCTCTCTCTTCCTCTCACATAAAATTACTTTGCTAACCCAGTATATAAGTATTTATAATTTTTGAATAATAACAATAAGAAACCAGATAATGCCGCACCTCATTTGTGCACTCATTCTATGCTTCTTTTTTAGAGACCCTCTCTCTTTCTTTTTCTTCTTTTTTTTTTAATTCCCATTTGAGTTATCAATTTTGTATAAGTTGAGCTATCAATTTGAAATGGGTCATGAGGTTTGGATATAAGGACTCGGAGAATTTCTTATTGACAAATGTCAGATGATTTCTAACTTTATTATTTTGTTATCGAGTATAAGGGCATAAGTTTTTAACAAAAAAGAGTATAAGGGCATAAGGACTCCGCATTAGTTCTTATTCCAATTGTGTATAACAATCCAATGAACAATAACAATGACACTAATTCAGAAAGAATTGTTAACACACACCCCTTCCCAACAAAAAAAAAAAAGGTCCAACACTATAGATTCCTCAATCTTTCTGTAATTATTGTAATGGCTGTAGTTATTTTGATGAATGGAATTCAGTTGCTGCTCGGATTGCCTGTGACCCTTTGTAAAATAAAAACTCTCTTGATCATTGATGCTCTGGACACTTTTATTGGCCTAACACTAATTGTAGGGGTTTACGACTAGGCAGCGATCTTTTGCCGACATTGATTATAACAATATTTCTTAAAAACATTATGAATAACAACAATTAAAAAAAAAAAAAAAAAAAAAAAAAATATTATGAATAGCACAAAATAATTAAGAAAGTCATCTAAAATTCCATAATTGCTTTGGAAAATTGTCGTGGAAAGTTTATAAACAACCCATATTATCTATGTATGTATGTATTCACTACAATAAATATGGGAAAAATAAATAAATAAATCCCCGCAAAACAAAAAGGTGGGAAGATTCTAGCCTCCTTTGCTGCAAACAATAATGGCGCCTAACAATGGCAACGCAAACCCTGTTCCGTCATCGGAGCCTCCTGGCCGGAAACCATAGCAGCTGCGGAGAAGATGGAGAAGATGCACAGGAGCATGGTAGCCATGGAAGTTCTGATCTGGGCCATTACTAGGATCTGCTAAGGAAGTCTTTTAGGTTAAGAGAGAAAAGAACCAGAGAGAGTTCCAATGAGAATAGTAAAGGCAAGATTAAGCGTTAAGGCAAGGGAAGCGACTATGTTTTATTGATGAAGGGGAGAGGGAAGGGATTGGGGTTTTTATAGTGAGTGCAATACTACCACAGGGTCGGTTTTGCTCTCACTTAGAAGCGTATGGAGTATTGGCCAAAAATAAATAAAAGATTTGTTATAGACTTTGGACTATTGGACTACGGAGGAAAGTTCTCTCATCTCATCCGATGGCTGTGTATATAAATTCTACATCATGAACGATTGTGCATAAAATCTTATATTATAAAATTTTTACTATTATTTTATAAGAAAAAAGGGGAAATTGATTGATTGTGTGGCTCTTGCACATAGGAATTGGGGTGCAAGAAATTTTCTACAATCACGCAAAAAGAAAATTGCTTGATTGGAAAATTTTTGAAAAGCTATAACCCTTGCGGACGGTCATGTTGGGACTTTTATGCAAATTTAATTGATACGAATTAATACATTGGGCCAAGCAGTTGTACACCTCACCCTAATTAGAAAATTCGTAGTCTTTTCTATTGTAGGATGGAATAGGATTTTAGGAATTCTATTATAAAGAGAATACTAATGATCCCTGTAGTCATTACTTACACAACATATTATAGAAGAAGAGGAAACACAAAGGTAAGAGGCTGCAGAAGATCTCAGTAAGAGAATTCTAATTGCGTAGTTTCTTATCACTGTTCATAAGACTATTGTTGTTCATGGTTTAAAAATTACATCCACACTCAATATACTTGTATTCTAAACACTGTTGTTCATATGATTCTATGGAGTAGAATCTCTAGCAAGCCAAAGAAATGGAATAATTCACTTTTCCCTAAAGTGCACCAATCACTGGATTTACTAAAAATGATATTCCATTATTCCAATTTTCCAATCATAATGTGAAATCACATTGGAAGAATAGATTCTCTCTAACAACCCTTTTTTCCCCCTTTCTCTTTCAATTTTATATGCCTTTCCAGCGTTAATAATGGCATAACATCTGGTAGTGGTGGGTCAGAATGGTGTGTGTGGGCCTGTGGCCCATATCTCAGCCATCTGCGCTGTTTTGGTAAAATCCGCTTTTGTCATATCTCCCGAACCCATGTGACCCACCACCCCAAAGTTGCTTCATCAAATCTCACACAAATGAGTGGGCTTAACGGCTCATCACAGAACAAAATAATAATAATAATAATAATAATAATAATAATAATAAATAAATAAATAAATAAATAAAAGAGAAGGATAGATATGTCATAGATATGTCATTGGTATATGATAAGCTAATGGACAATATCAAAGAAAAATATAGGAGATTGATGTAGTGGATGTTAGCTTACGATATATCAATAACATATTTAACTTTTTCTTAATAAATAATTAAGTTAATTAAAGAAGATATATCGAAAAAGCTAGCTAAGGCAGATGACAACAATGATAGATATTCCTTTTTCTTTTTCTTTTTTATTTATTGGTGAAGAATTAAAAATGATTGAATTATGGGAAAAGGTTGTCTCAGCCAACAGGGTGGGATGGAATCTCTCACACCCTCTACACGGTCACTTTTTTGACGGTTGGATCTCATTTTTACATCTCAGTCATCAATTTTTCCAATATTGCTTTCTTTATCTTTTTCATCGCNCTAGCTTCAATTTGGAGGTCAGGGAAGACCGGGTGTTGGTTTGAACTTTGGCCAATCTGATTAATTTTGGGAAAGTCATCTTCTTTAGAACTTGAGGAAGTATCTGAAGAACATCCTATAATGTTGCGGATACCTCTATTGTTTGATTCAGCTGAAAGTTCATTTGATTGGCTTTGGATTGGTGTTTGAGGATCACTTAAATGTTCTTCAGCAGCATTAAGGATAGTTAAACGTTGGTTTATTTGATCTAAAACAAAGGATTTGTTAAGAGCAAGTTGCTGTTTTTGAGGAATATTATATGGTTTGAATAAAGAAATAGAATTTGAAACTGGAGCCGGTGTCATAGATGACGAGGCTAAAGGTTTTGGCTGGACAAGGCTTTCAACTCTGGAAAGTTGATTACCTATAGTTTGAAGACTTAAATTTGTAAAATTTAATTGTTCAATGGGTCTTCAGTTTGGGTCATCTTGTTCAGCAATTTTGAATGGGGAAGCAATTATTTCATTATTTTTGTAATTATGTTTGATGCTTTCTACAGGAGGATGGATAGCATTTGTGGTTTGACCTTCATAAAGGGTCCAGGCTTTATGAGAAGTGGTTTGAGTATATACCTGATTATGCCAGGGATAGTAAACATTATTATCCTGGGCATAGATATCAAAATATGTAAAGAAGAAAACATTTGTTTTGAGATTTGTCATAAAATTATACCAGTTTGTTCTAATTTGAGCTTGTTGTTCAAGATTAAAGGTTTTTAAAAACCATTCTCGTTTTTCTTTGTTCTTTTGAGACTCAAAATCAGTTCTAAGTAAAGGTTTGTCAATTTGATAATTTGTTTCTACTTGAATCATGTAAAGTCCACCTTTTTTGGGGTCTTTAGAAGGAGGAGGTGGTTCAACCTCAGATTGAGTGGGAGACCTTTGATCATGATTTTCAGAAGGGGTTGTTTCAGGAACAGTAGAGGTGGTTTCATATGTTCCATGGACAATATTTTGATTATTTTGAACTCCAACAAGGTTAGGGAAAGGTGGAGTTGTTCTGGTTTGGGAAACCCATTGGTTTAAGCCAGAAGAAGTCGATGCTTCAGAGCATGTTCTTCTGGAGCTTTGGTAAACTGGAGGGGTAGCTTGTCTGTTAAATCTAATGGCAACTAATCCGTCTGAATCCTGAGAAATAGAACGGATACATGTGTTTGAAATTTGAGGAGGAATAGCAGTCGTTTGCAGCTGCCATTCTTCAGGGAAAGAAATATCTTCCCAACGACAAAGTTTGGGGTAAACAATTTGACCCTGAATACAATCAGTTTCATGGTAAAGGGTTTGGCCTTTTGAAGATGTTCTTTTGGCACGAGGTTGGACAGACTTCATTGCTTTGTATTTGATTTGATGAATGATGGAAATTGGGATGGTTCCATGCATTAATTTGTAACCATGAGTTTTAAGGTTAAGTTTGAGTGAATGTAAAATATTTGGGTCTTCTAAGGCTATGGACATATTTGGATAGACGTTAAAATGAATAGGTCCATAACATAGACTTGTTTCAATGGCTCCCAGAAGGGAATCATTGACCTCAAGGAATCTTTGGTCACGAAGGGCTAGCAACATCGAAGTGTTAAGTCCTTCACGGTGAAGGGGTTTGATGGCCACTTGGACTAAGCCAATATGGACATAATTATATTTGTGGTCTTTGTATAAATCTTGTAAGGTAAGTGGATCAAAAAGTTGAATTTCTTGAGTTTGTGGGGTAAAATTTATAGTTTGTTCTACGGTCTTGACTGTTTCGAGTCCGAACCAGTCTCGATCATAGAGATCATTTCTTGAGATTTTTGGCATATCCCAACTTTGAAGTCGTCGGTTAATTCTTGAGGTTTGTTCATCATAATCAAGCACATTAGAACTTGTGCTTGCCTCACCTGCCGATCTCATCGACATGGAGTGGGGTAATCGACTCATAATTTGAGAAGTCTTAAACTTGGGGTAGCCACCTAAGTCTAAGTTTTAAGATGGTATTTCCAACATAACTTGGGCACAAACGTGGTCTTACACTCTTTTGCCACTCCTCCCAAGAGTCCAAAGGCATATACCGCGTCGAAAAACTTAAGAATTAAAATGATTACACAAAGGAAAAGAAATCTACAAAGAAATAAACCGAATCCACCACCACCGTGGCTCTGATACCAGATTACAGGATCGAGATATGCTAAAATCCAGGGAAATGGTGATCTCCTGGTTCTGTATAGCAATCAGGGAAATGGTGATCTTTAGCAAGGAAACTAATACTGTGAGGCTTTTGATTAATGCAGTTTTTTCGCATTTGGAGATATTGGAGATTTTGATCTAGAGTTCTCGAGTCTCTAGATGGGCTTAGGACGGTTTGGGTTAGAGGATTTGAGAAGAAGAAGGTTGGGTTGGCTTTGAGCTGAAAGCAGCTAACCTTTGAAGGACGATCAGACTTGGAATGATCGGAGTTTGTTGTTGCAATCCGGCGAGGTGCTCGGAGAGATCTTGGAAGAACTTGTGGAGGCAGCTTGCTTCGAAGCTTCTCTCTCTAAGTCTTACAAGTTTGGGGAGTGAAAATTTTCAAGTCTAAGATTCCAAGTGGTTTGTATCAAGGGGAGGTGCTCCTTTTATAACATAAGGAGACTCATTTGAATTACATGTGGGTTTGGATCTCATTTGAGTTTCATTTGGAACTGTACCAAATTAGGTACAATTTGACATTTCATTTGTCACTGTTTGGCACTGTGCACTTAAATTTGCATTTGGAGTGAACAGTAGCTGCCGACAATTGTGGAACTATTGGCGCCGAAAGTTGGAGTTGCTATCGACAAATGATTTGGCATCTTTGAATAATTTGCTGCCGATAGTAGATTTGGAATCTTCAATGATCTTACGACGGCATTCCACGTGTCAGAGACACTGTTCTCCGTATTGGTTTGATCAAGGGGTTTGAATCCTATTTGTTTGAGACGGATATTGGCCGGACTGTCCTATAACCTGGGACAGTAACAGTACCCCCTTTCCTTATAAGGTCGTCCGGGGTTAATTGACTAGGTATATTTTAACGATTGTACCTCGTCGGCTAGTTTATAACCGTCTTAGCAGACGTTTTTGGCCCAAGCTTATTTGGTCGATGAAGACTTTGTATGGGCAGTCCGTCGAGATCGGCGGGAGGTAACTTCTTTGAATTTGCTGGAGGAAGACGCCGTGAGACTGTCAGGGACAAAATCAGGATCAACCTCATAAGGGTCTTTCCCATAGAAGAGTTCATGGGCAGGAACAGATCTTTGCATAGATTTGAGACTGTAGGCACCATCACTGGAGCCTTCATTGTCTTCATTGTCTGAGTCGGAACCGAGTTCGGCTAGACGAGCACGAAGGGCTTCCTTCTCGCTTTTGACACTTGATTTTGAGGAGCTTTGTATTGTTGGGACAGGTTGGAGACCTGTGAGGCTTTTGATTAATGCAGTTCTTTCGCATTTGGAGACATCGCAATTGTCCCACCATTTGATATTGAAAGACCGGCAGAGGACTGGAGCAATCCAGTCATTTATCTGGTAGTCATAAATTTGGTATTCCCAGAATAATATCCATGCGAGACGGCAGTGGAGAAAGAATCTAAGAAGATCTGGTTGGTGAGGTTGGGGTGTTGAATTTTGACAGAATGTTTGAAAGGAATCTTGGACTTGAGGAGGTAGAATTTCCTCCATAGGACCATATTGGTCCCACCATTTGGGAAACCAATTGGGAGTTTGGTTGTTAAATTTATATTCAAAACAGAAGAACCAAGAGTGGCGGTTGGTTCTATTTTGAAAAGTGAAAGCTTTGAACCAGGCTTCCTGGTAATCCATGTATGTATAATTTTGTGGGGAAAAAGTATTTGAAAAGCTTCTTTGGTTAAGGGGATGAGTCCCCCAGTCTTGGAGGGATAGGATTTTGCAGATGGTTACAGTTGTATGTGTAACCAGAGTTTGGTCAATCCTGTCATAATTAAGTTTGAATCTGACAGAATCAGTTTCTACGAGAATATACTCATAAAATTCTTGATGTTTTGCCTGGGAGTTGGAATAGTGATTCCATCCTTTGTAGAAAACTGCTTGTGCCATCATGATTGGTGAGTCAAGATATTTGTACAAGGGCTCTTCAATAGTGAAGAGGTCTTCTTTGCATGGCTTTTCATGATATTGGCTTTTGAGTTTGGAACTTTGTGCTGTTTGAAGGGGTTTGGTTTGTGTAGTTTGGAGGCTAGAACTGGCCTTATTTGTAGGTTGGATGGATCCTGCGGTAGAGCCTACTACCACAGCATGGGAATAAGGGGTTTTGGTGGTAGCCATTTGGGACTGGCTATGGGTGACAATTTGGTTTGATGGTGCAGCAGTGGCAGTTGAGGCACCATAGCTGGATTTGGATTTGACAATAGAATTTGAGGAGGTAGATTCCTTGGGGGGAGCCATTCTGATAAGGTTAATTTGAGGAGTCTGGCCCTGTAGGAATTCACGGGTAAGAAAGTCAGGGACAGAATTGGATTCTCCTTTAATATAATCTATTTGAAATTCAAAAATTGATAATAAAGCTTGCCATCGGGCAAAAAATTTTTTTGAAGCAAGATTTGAAACATCATTTTGTAGAACATATTTAGCTGCGCTACAATCAACACGAACTAAAAATGGTTTATTTAATAATGTATTTTGAAATTTTTGAATGCAGAGAACAATTGATAAGATTTCTTTTTTGATAGTACTGTAATTCTTTTGAGCAGAATTCCAGATACCAGAAGTAAATTGGACTAATTGTTCTTTGTTATTCTCAGGTAGTCTTTGTTTGAGAATTCCTCCGTATCCAATATCAGAGGCATCAGTCTCAACAATCTTAAATGCCTCAGGATTTGGAATAAATAAACAAGGAATTTCTTTAACAAGTTTTTTGATTGTTTGAACGGCAGTTGTTTGGGTTTGAGACCAGGGAGTTGGTTTCTTTTTAAGCCGAAGATAGAGAGGTTCGGCAATCTTGCTGATTTGGGGAAGAAAATCACGAACGTAATTTAAACTTCCTAAAAATCTTTGTAATTGGGTTTTATCAAGGATTTGGTCAGGGAATTTTTCACCAAAGGTGATAGCACGATCGATAGGGGTAAGAGTACCCTTTTCGATTATATGGCCAAGGAACCTAACTTTGGTAAGAAAAAATTCCATTTTTCTTTTTGATAAAACAAGACCATTTGATTTAATGATTTGATAAAATGTTCTTAGGTGTTTGAAGTGTTGTTCAACAGAATTTGAGAAAACTAGGACATCATCAATATAGACAATGGTGAATTGTCCATAAGGATTGAATATGTCATTCATGATTTTCTGAAATTCACTGGGGGCATTTTTGAGGCCGAATGGCATGACATTCCATTCATATAGGCCAAAGGGAGTTGTAAAGGCTGTTTTATAACGATCTATTTCTTGGATTTGGATCTGCCAGAAACCAGACTTCATATCAAATTTTGAAAAGATTTTTGCTTGATAAATTCTTTGTAAAAGATCTTTTTGATTTGGAATTGGATATCTGACCCATTGAAGGGCATCATTTAAAGGTTTGTAATTGACCACAAGCCGAGGAGTACCTCTTTCAATTTCAGCAGCCTTATTGACATAGAAGGCTGTGCAACTCCAGGGAGAGGTACTAGGACGGGTGAGTTTTTTGGCTAGGAGATCATTGATCTCTTCTTTGCAAGTTTCAAGGAGAGTTTGATTCATTTGGGCAGGTCGAGCCTTAGTGGGGATTTGAAGATCTGAGAATCCAGTAGCATAAGGTAAGGAAACCATATGCTGCTTACGATGCCAAAAAGCATCAGGAACCTCAGAACAAAGATTAGATTCAAATTTTGATCTTATTTGGTTAATTTGTTGAATGGTTTTAGGGTTCTTAAGATGATCAGAGATTCTTTCATGGAGAAGCTCTGTTTTAAGAAAATTTAATTGTTTGATTTTCCTAATACTTTGGTTATTAGAATTTTGGGCTTGTAAAAATGGGAAGACAATTTTTTGTCCTTGAAAATTTGTAGAAATTCCATCTTGGGTTATTTTAAATGGTTTGATTTTTTCTAAAAATGGCTGACCAAGGATTATGGTTTGGTCAAGATCTTTTGCAAGGATGAAAGTTTGGGGAAGGCAAAGGCCTTGGTTGCAAACATGGGTATTAGAGAGTTTGTATTGGACATTCAACCCAGATCCATTAGCCGTGTTAAGGCGTTGGGTAGTTCTTTCATAGAACTGGGTTGGAATAACACCTTCATTGATACAATTGGCATTAGCACCAGAATCAACTAAGGCAATGGCCGAAAATTTGAACGAGGCATTAACAACTAAGGTTATGCGAACATACCAATTTTGACATGTTATGGTAGACACAAAACCTGGGATAGTTGGGTTTGGTTCAACAAATTCTTGGTTTGCAAAAGGATTTATTAATGGTTCGTTATTTGAAGTTGAAGCTTGCTGGTTTTGATGTTTGTTTAAGAGGGCTATCTGTTGTTTAATTTGTTTTATCTCATACTGCAAAGATGCAGTAGTAGTTTCAAGGGATTTGATTCGTCCAGAATGGTCAGGAATAATTGGTTTTGAAATCTTATCGAATTTTTGCATAATTTGATGAAGGTTGTATGGTTGAAGAGAATTTTGGGTAGAAACATTGTTTCTGAGATGCTCAAGGCAGGCCTTCTTATGTTCTGGGTCTGCTAAGCTATCGACATAATCAAAGATATTAGAATTTGGTGATGCACGAAGCATCCGAATAGATTTGGGAATACAATCATCACAGTGTAATCTGGTATCAAAGCCAAGGTGGTGGTGGATTCGGTTTATTTCTTTGCAGATTTCTTTTCTTTTGTGTAATCATTTTAATTTTTAAGTTTTTCGACGCGGTATATGCTTTTGGACTCTTGGGAGGAGTGGCAGAAGAGTGTAAGACCACGTTTGTGCCCAAGTTATGTTGGAAAAACCATCTTAAAACTTAGACTTAGGTGGCTACCCCAAGTTTAAGACTTCTCAAATTATGAGTCGATTTCCCCGCTCCATGTCGATGAGATCGGCAGGTGAGGCAAGCACAAGTTCTAATGTGCTTGATTATGATGAACAAACCTCAAGAATTAACCGACGACTTCAAAGTTGGGATATGCCAAAAATCTCAAGAAATGATCTCTATGATCGAGATTGGTTCGGACTCGAAACAGTCAAGACCGTAGAACAAACTATAAATTTTACCCCACAAACTCAAGAAATTCAACTTTTTGATCCACTTACCTTACAAGATTTATACAAAGACCACAAATATAATTATGTCCATATTGGCTTAGTCCAAGTGGCCATCAAACCCCTTCACCGTGAATGACTTAACACTTCGATGTTGCTAGCCCTTCGTGACCAAAGATTCCTTGAGTTCAATGATTCCCTTCTGGGAGCCATTGAAACAAGTCTATGTTATGGACCTATTCATTTTAACGTCTATCCAAATATGTCCATAGCCTTAGAAGACCCAAATATTTTACATTCACTCAAACTTAACCTTAAAACTCATGGTTACAAATTAATGCATGGAACCATCCCAATTTTCATCATTCATCGAATCAAATACAAAGCAATGAAGTATGTCCAACCTCGTGCCAAAAGAACATCTTCAAAAGGCCAAACCCTTTACCTTGAAACTGATTGTATTCAGGGTCAAATTGTTTACCCCAAACTTTGTCGTTGGGAAGATATTTCTTTCCCTGAAGAATGGCAGCTGCAAACGACTGCTATTCCTCCTCAAGTTTCAAACACAAGTATCCGTTCTATTTCTCAGGATTCAGACGGATTAGTTGCCATTAGATTTAACAAACAAGCTACCCCTCCAGTTTACCAAAGCTCCAGAAGATCATGCTCTGAATCATCGACTTCTTCTGACTTAAACCAATGGGTTTCCCAAACCAGAACAACTCCACCTTTCCCTAACCTTGTTGGAGTTCAAAATAATCAAAATATTGTCCATGGAACATATGAAACCACCTCTACTGTTCTTGAAACAACCCCTTCTGAAAATCATGATCAAAGGTCTCCCACTCAATCTGAGGTTGAACCACCTCCTCCTTCTAAAGACCCCAAAAAAGGTGGACTTTACATGATTCAAGTAGAAACAAATTATCAAATTGACAAACCTTTACTTAGAACTGATTTTGAGTCTCAAAAGAACAAAGAAAAACGAGAATGGTTTTTAAAAACCTTTAATCTTGAACAACAAGCTCAAATTAGAACAAACTGGTATAATTTTATGACAAATCTCAAAACAAATGTTTTCTTCTTTGCATATTTTGATATCTATGCCCAGGATAATAATGTTTACTATCCCTGGCATAATCAGGTATGTACTCAAACCACTTCTCATAAAGCCTGGACCCTTTATGATGGTCAAACCACAAATGCTATCCATCCTCCTGTAGAAAGCATCAAACATAATTACAAAAATAATGAAATAACTGCTTCCCCATTCAAAATTGCTGAACAAGATGACCCAAACCGAAGACCCATTGAACAATTAAATTTTACAAATTTAAGTCTTCAAACTATAGGTAATCAACTTTCCAGAGTTGAAAGCCTTGTCCAGCCAAAACCTTTAGCCTCGTCATCTATGACACCGGCTCCAGTTTCAAATTCTATTTCTTTATTCAAACCATATAATATTCCTCAAAAACAGCAACTTGCTCTTAACAAATCCTTTGTTTTAGATCAAATAAACCAACGTTTAACTATCCTTAATGCTGCTGAAGAACATTTAAGTGATCCTCAAACACCAATCCAAAGCCAATCAAATGAACTTTCAGCTGAATCAAACAATAGAGGTATCCGCAACATTATAGGATGTTCTTCAGATACTTCCTCAAGTTCTAAAGAAGATGACTTTCCCAAAATTAATCAGATTGGCCAAAGTTCAAACCAACACCCGGTCTTCCCTGACCTCCAAATTGAAGCTAGAGGAACTGCTCCTCAGGCTTCCTACCAAAGTGGTATCATCTATGAATGGAACATAGATGGTCTGTCCGAACATAATCTCATGAACAAACTCCAAGAGATGACCATGGTTAGCAACGCACATCGTATCAAGAATACACCTGATAGTGCTGTGGCTACCTTGCTTGTTTCTGGCTTCACAGGCCAACTCAAAGGTTGGTGGGATTATGTCCTGACTGATGTGCAAAAAACAGAAATTTTAATGGCTGTTCAAATCACACCTGAAGGTGTTCCCCTTCTTGATGGTGAAGCTATTCCTATTGAGGATGCTGTTAATACTCTTATTTTCAGTATTGCAAATTACTTTTTAGGAAACCCTTCTCGTCTCAAAGATAGAACAACTGAACAATTATCAAACCTTAGATGTAAGAAATTACATGATTTCAAATGGTACAAAGACACTTTTTTAACCAAAGTCTTAACCAGACCTGATGCAAACCTTCCCTGTTGGAAAGAAAAATTCCTTACAGGTCTACCAACTTTATTTTCTGAAAAAATCAAACAACGCCTTAGGAAGGAGAATGATGGGATCATTCCCTACGATCATATGTCCTATGGCCAAATTATTAGTCTAATTCATGAAGAAGGTCTTGCTCTCTGCACTGATATTAGGCTTAAGAAACAAATTCATAAAGAAAACAAATTTTATAAACGTGAACTTGGTGGATTCTGTGAACAATTCGGATTTCCACCTCTCAAACCTCCATCAAAACATAGACATAAGTCTTCTCGCAAATTTTATAAAAACTTTCACAAATCCAAAAAATATGTGTCTCATAGACCATTTACAACCCCTGAGTTTTACCATAAAACTCCTTCAAAGCCAAAATATAATAAATATAGAAAGCCTTTCAAGGCACCTAAAAATGTTAAGAATCAAAATCCAGATAAAACCACACAAGGATGTTTTAAATGTGGTAAACCTGGTCATATAGCCAAATTTTGTAGAGTTTCAAATAAAATTAATTCTTTACAAATCTCAGAGCAAGATAAAACACAAATCCTTGCCATTTTCCAAGAAACTTCTTCCTCTTCTTCTGAGGATGAAAACCACAAACTTAATCAAATTCAAGCCTCTGAACAAAATTCTTCCAGTTCTTCCAATAATGAGAATTTTCAAGCATGTAATTGCGATTCTTGTATTATTGGTCTTAGCTGTGAAGACTGTGTTCCCAAATCTATTCGGATGCTTCGTGCATCACCAAATTCAAATATTTTTGATTATATCGATAGCTTAGCAGACCCATAACATAAGAAGGCCTGTCTTGAGCATCTCAAAAACAATGTTTCTACCTAAAATTCTCCTCAACCTTATAATCTTCATCAAATTATGCAAAAGTTCGATAAAATATCAAAACCAATTATTCCTGATCATTCTGGTCGGATCAATTCCCTTGAAACCACTACTGCATCTTTGCAGTATGAAATAAAACAAATTAAACAGCAAATAGCCCTCTTAAATAGGCATCAAAACCAACAAGCTTCAACTTCAAACAATGAACCATTAATAAATCCTTTTGCAAACCAAGAACTTGTTGAACCAAACCCAACAGCCCCTGGTTTTGTGTCTACCATAACATGTCAAAATTGGTATGTTCGCATAACCTTAGTTATTAAAGCCTCTTTCAAATTTACGGCCATTGCCTTAGTTGATTCCGGTGCTAATGCCAATTGTATCAACGAAGGTGCTATTCCTACCCAGTTCTATGAACGAACAACCCAACGCCTTAACACGGCTAATGGATCTGGGTTAAATGTCCAATACAAACTTTCAGACACCCATGTCTGTAACCAAGGCCTTTGCCTTCCTCAAACTTTTATTCTTGCAAAAGAACTTGACCAAACCATAATTCTTGGCCAACCTTTCCTTGAAAAAATTAAACCATTCAAGATAACTCAAGATGGGATTTCTACAAAATTTCAAGGACAAAAAATTGTCTTCCCATTCTTACAAGCCCAAAATTCTAATGACCAAAGTATTAGGAAAATTAAGCAATTAAATTTTCTTAAAACAGAGCTTCTCAATGAAAGAATCTCTGATAATCTTAAAAATCCCAAGACCATCCAACAAATTAATCAAATTAAGACAAAATTTGAATCCAATCTTTGTTCTGATATTCCTGATGCCTTCTGGCATCGTAAGCAGCATATGGTGTCCCTACCTTATGCTACTAGGTTCTCAGATCTTCAAATTCCCACTAAGGCTCGACCTGCCCAAATGAATCAAATTCTCCTTGAGACTTGCAAAGAAGAGATCAATGATCTCTTAGCAAAAAAACTCATTCAGCCTAGTACCTCTCCTTGGAGTTGCACAGCTTTCTATGTCAATAAGGCTGCTGAAATAGAAAGAGGTACTCCTCGGCTTGTGGTCAATTACAAACCTTTAAATGATGCCCTCCAATGGGTCAGATATCCAATCCCAAATCAAAAAGATCTTTTACAAAGAATCTATCAAGCAAAAATCTTTTCAAAATTTGATATGAAGTCTGGTTTCTGGCAGATCCAAATCCATGATAAGGATCGTTATAAAACAGCCTTCACAACTCCCTTTGGCCTATATGAATGGAATGTCATGCCATTCGGCCTCAAAAATGCCCCCAGTGAATTTCAGAAAATCATGAATGACATTTTCAATCCTCATGGACAATTCACTATTGTCTATATTGATGATGTCTTGGTTTTCTCAAATTCAATTGAACAGCATTTCAAACACCTAAGAACATTTTATCAAATTATTAAATTAAATGGCATTGTTTTATCAAAAAGAAAAATGGAATTTTTTCTTACCAAGGTCAGGTTTCTTGGGCACTTAATTGAAAAGGGTACTCTTACCCCTATTGATCGTGCCATTACCTTTGGTGAAAAATTCCCTGACCAAATCCTTGGTAAAACCCAATTACAAAGATTTTTAGGTAGTTTAAATTACGTTCGTGATTTTCTTCCCCAAATCAGTAAGATTGCCGAACCACTATATCTTCGGCTTAAGAAGAAACCAACTCCCTGGTCTCAAACCCAAACAACTGCTGTCCAAACTATCAAAAGACTTGTTAAAGAAATCCCCTGCTTATTTATTCCTAATCCTGAGGCATTTAAAATTGTCGAAACCGACGCCTCAGATATCGGATATGGAGGAATTCTTAAACAACGACTTTCTGATAATAACAAAGAACAATTAGTCCAATTTACTTCTGGTATCTGGAATTCTGCTCAAAAGAATTACAGTACTATCAAAAAAGAAATCTTATCAACTGTTCTCTGCAATCAAAAATTTCAAAATGCATTATTAAATAAACCATTTTTAGTTCGTGTTGATTGTAGCGCAGCTAAATATGTTTTACAAAATGATGTTTCAAACCTTGCTTCAAAACAAATTTTTGCCCGATGGCAAGCTTTATTATCAATTTTTGAATTCCAAATAGAATATATTAAAGCAGAATCCAATTCTGTTCCTGACTTTCTCACCCGAGAATTCTTACAGGGCCAGATTCCTCAAATTAACCTTATCAGAATGGCTCCCCCCAAGGAATCTACCTCCTCAAATTCTGTTGTCAAATCCAAATCCAGCTATGGTGCCTCAGCTGCCTCTGCTGCACCATCAAACCAAATTGTCATCCGTAGCCAGTCCCAAATGGATACCACCAAAACCCCTTATTCCCATGCTGTGGTAGTAGGCTCTACCGCAGGATCCATCCAACCTACAAATAAGGCCAGTTCCAGCCTCCAAACTACACAAGCCAAACCCCTTCAAACAGCACAAGGTTCCAAACTCAAAAGCCAATATCATGAAAAGCCATGCAAAGAAGACCTCTTCACTATTGAAGAACCCTTGTATAAATATCTTGATTCTCCAATCATGATGGCACAAGCTATATTCTACAAAGGATGGAATCACTATTCCAACTCCCAGGCAAAACATCAAGCAAAGGATGGAATCACTATTCCAGATGATAGGATCGAGATATGCTAAAATCCAGGGAAATGGTGATCTCTTGATTCTGTATAGCAATCAGAACGAGATAGGTGCAATACCTTACTCCGATCCAGCAAGGAGACTAACACTGAGATGGGTGCAATACCTTACTCAGAACTAATTTTGTGCTAAATTAAAATAAACAAGGAAAGAATTACAATCATAAACTTAAAGATGAAGGATATGAAATTGCACAAAATAAAATATGGATTTGCAGAAAATTTAAAAGCTGCTTAACCAGATCTATATCTTAGAATCAAGAGGCACGACTGTAGGCTTTGATCCAAGGATAGAAATAGAAGCTGCTGTATGCAGATGCAGAAAAGAAGCTAATAATGCAATCAAAGAAAATTACTTTGAAATATATACTTTGAAAGTAAAATTACAATATTTGGAGATATTGGAGATTTTGATCTAGAGTTCTCGAGTCTCTAGATGGGCTTAGGACGGTTTGGGTTAGAGGATTTGAGAAGAAGAAGGTTGGGTTGGCTTTGAGCTGAAAGCAGCTAACCTTTGAAGGACGATCAGACTTGGGATGATCGGAGTTTGTTGTTGCAATCCGACGAGGTGCCCGGGGAGATCTTGGAAGAACTTGTGGAGGCAGCTTGCTTCGGAGCTTCTCTCTCTAAGTCTTACAAGTTTGGGGAGTGAAAATTTTCTGTATAGAAATCAGGGAACTGATACCAGATTACAGGATCGAGATATGCTAAAATCCAGGGAAATGGTGATCTCCTGATTCTGTATAGCAATCAGAACGAGATAGGCGCAATACCTTACTCCGATCCAGCAAGGAGACTAACACTGAGATGGGTGCAATACCTTACTCAGAACTAATTTTGTGCTAAATTAAAATAAACAAGGAAAGAATTACAATCATAAACTTAAAGATGAAGGATATGAAATTGCACAAAATAAAATATGGATTTGCAGAAAATTTAAAAGCTGCTTAACCAGATCTATATCTTAGAATCAAGAGGCACGACTGTAGGCTTTGATCCAAGGATAGAAATAGAAGCTGCTGTATGCAGATGCAGAAAAGAAGCTAATAATGCAATCAAAGAAAATTACTTTGAAATATATACTTTGAAAGTAAAATTACAATATTTGGAGATATTGGAGATTTTGATCTAGAGTTCTCGAGTCTCTAGATGGGCTTAGGACGGTTTGGGTTAGAGGATTTGAGAAGAAGAAGGTTGGGTTGGCTTTGAGCTGAAAGCAGCTAACCTTTGAAGGACGATCAGACTTGGGATGATC